>NW_026000080.1:737060-751341 GCF_001458135.2 Marmota marmota marmota | reverse complement strand
TTCTTTTTTTTTTTTTTTTTGAAGATTTACTTTGAATCTAAAATCAGCACCTCTTAGTTTGCTTTAAAAAAAAAAATGGAGATTAGAGTGTTTGTATCACAGGGGTAGTAAAAAGATCAAGTCATTGGCAAGAGCATGTTTACAGTCTCTTGGCCCCAGCTCTGGGTGAAATCAAGGTTCTGCACTCACACAAGCTTAAGGAACTCTTCCCATGTTGACGAATCACGTGTGTGTTAGCACACTTAACCTGTGACTCCCGAGACTGAAAGAAGGTTGGTGGAGAGTGGTAGAAGTATCTCAGAATCACCTGGAGCTTTTTACCTTACCCAAAAACCTGATCTGGATTCACCCTTGAGATGATGATATACTGTCAGGGTGAGAAAGACAAATGTGTTTATTAGACGCATCTAATGGCTTCTGAAATATGGCCATGCCGGTAGTGTTAAAGACATACAATTCTACATTCATGAATGGTTATAATTTTTAATCTCATTATTTTACATCATTAGAGTAGTATTTATCAGTACCCCAAAGACTAATGCTCTTCAAAAGGTTCGTTAAGAGCCAGGTGCAGTGGTGCATGCCTGCAATCCCAGCGACTCAGGAGGCTGAGGCAGAAGGATAGTGAGTTCAAAGCCAGCCTCAGCAATTCAGTGAGGCCCTGTCTCACAATAAAATATAAAAAGGGCTTGGAATGTGGCTCAGTGGTTAAGTGCCCCTGGGTTCAATTCCCAGTACCAAAAGGTGGGGGTTGGCTTAGGAAACTGCAATCTCCAACATAAGCATGTCTACATTTACTATTTGCCCTGCTACTTTGAGAAACCACACTAGTAGTGAGGATGTGGTTACTCAAAGACACACCTCTCCATGGGACTCTGAAGCTCTATGTAGTCTTCAAAAGTTTCTAGTTAAAATTTATTCTAAAGCTGGATATGCATGTCATCAAAATACTCACCAAAGAAAATATAAATATGACTAGGGCTTTAACACAGGAAAAGACTTTTTATTTTAAACAAGACACAAATATACTTAAAGATAAAGCACAATTTAAAAAGTACTCTTACACAGAAGTCTGTTCATTAGAATTGTATTGTCAAAAAAAAGGGAAATTAAAACCCTGTATCTGTGTGTTATTCATTCTTTCTTTTATTCATTTATTCACCAAATATTTATTGCACACTTGCTGTGTTACAGCTTGCGGGGGATTTGGTTTTAGAGACGTATGTTCTGGTTATAATTTTTTCATATAGATTTTCCTGCAGCAATTATATTCATTAGTAGGAATTTACATTTACAAGAGCTGGGTCAAATTTGAAATTATGATCCTTTCTCAATGTTATTCTTTCTACCCGCTTCTTTCTTCTTCACAACATTGAGGCTTCCAGGACCAAATGCGACCTTTAGTCAGTTTTGATGTAGCAAGACATGTATTTTCCCTAAATGACAGACTGAACATTCAGATGACAGCAATCCCGATGATTTGCACATAGTAGGAACTAATAGTAATAGGAACCTAGTAGTAATAATAGTAGAAACACAGTGGTAATAATAATAGGAACATAGTAGTAACAATTTAAAATGCTTTATAAATTATCTGTTTTGTCTTTTGGTTTTGTTTTTAAGTCCTTAAAATACTTTGACTTGTGTACATGTGTTCAGCATAGATTATGTACCAATGCACAGAATTAACTGAGATATAAAAGTAATAATATTAAAGCAATTCAGAAACTAGCCTGTGAAGCAATATTTGCAGTTTATGAAGCCCCTGAAGGATTTTCCATATGTCCTCCTGAAATCTCAGGAGCATTAAAGCAATCCACCCATTGAGGCTGCCCCCTATGTGTGTCTTGGTGTGGATTTCTTTAGGTTTTTCCTGTTTGGGAGTCAGCTCAGCTCCTCCAATCTGTTTATCTTTTGTGGATTTGTGGTTTTGGAGATTGCTCTTTTACCAAACTCAAGAAATTTTCAGCCATTATTTCCTCGAATATCTTCTCAGTCCTACACTTTTCTTCTCCTCCTTCTAAGATCTGGTTGATATGATTATTAGAACTTTGGTTATAGTTCTATAGGCCCGAGGCTCTGTTCATTATTTTGTAATCTATTTTTTCTCTGTTGTGTAGATTGGGTGATTTCTGCTGTCCTATTTCAAGTTCACAGATTCTTTCTTTTCTTTTTTTTCTTTCTTTCTTTCTTTCTTTTTTTTTTTTTTTTGTACACAAATGGTGCACGACTTTTCATTGGTTGTACAGGATGCAGAGTTGCACCATATGTGCAATCATACATGTACCTAGGGTAATGATGTCCACCTCATTCCACCGTCTTTCCTGCCCCCATGCCCCCTTCCCTCCCCACCCTTTGCACCATCAAATTCCTTCATTCTTCCCAAGCCCCACCTTCCATTATGGATAAGCATCCACTTATCAGAGAGACCATTAAATTTGGTTACTGTATTTTTCAGTTCTAGCATTTACATTTGGTTCTTCTTTGTGTCTCCTTTCGCTTGGCTGAAACTTTCCATTTTTTCGTTTGTTGCAAGCATGTTCATAATTGCTCACTGAAGCATTTTTATGATAGTTACTTTAAAATCCTTGTCAGATAATTTCAACCTTCAGTAACTAATATGCCATGTTGGTACTGTCTTCTGTTCATTGTCTTTCATCATTTAAGTTTTTCTTGATTCTGGGTATATTTTTTTTTATTTTATTCTGGGCCTTATAGGTGTTAGCTTACTGGACTTTGAAACTTATTTAAATCTTCTGTTTAATCAAGTCTTCTCTGGCACAGCATCACAAGGAAGGCAGTGCTGCCTCATTTCTGCTGAGTCCCTAGCAGGCCTCCACTCACACCACAGTGAAAAGAGAGTGGCTCTGACCTCTGGAAACAAGGCAAATCCTAGATTCCCACTCAGGCTCTCTGATACAACTCAAGCAAGGAGAAGGGCAGGTACCACCTTACGTCCAGGTGAGGAAAAATTTAAGGCTCCCTATTCAGCCTTCACTTACAGAGGTGAAGAAAGGACCATGATTTTTTCCATGACTGATTTTGACTACAGTAGGGGATTTTTTTTTTTTTAATTCTCACTTTGGCTAGAAGGATCACTTCTTGATCTGTTGGCTAAAGAGCCCAGATTTCTCTTGGGTTATGGTTGTTTGTTTATTTGTTTGCAATTTTGGCATTCTCGGGTTGCTGGCTTCTAGGACATATGTGGCACAAATAAAACCCAGCGAACCCACCAATACGTTATTCCTCAGATCCCAAAGTCCCTAACTTACCTACTTTTTTCCCTGCATGCTTCAATGTTTTCTTATGTTTATTTACATGCAATAATTCAGCACTTTTAATATCATTGAGCAGAAAGAATAGGGAGAAGTTTATGTCCTATCTTTTCCAGAAAAGAAAGTCAAAATATTTGATTTGAATCCTCCCTAGGTACATGTATATTATTTTCCCAAAGATTTTTGTGGCCTGAGATTATCATGATTCATTCATCTGAAGGCCCTGTCTCTGCATATTTCTCTAAGAAATTTTCATTTCACCATTAAAATTTTCTTAATCTGCCAAGCATATTCAAAGGCATTTTTTTGCTGCAAACCTCTGTTTCTTGGAAGGTATAACATCCACAGCCACAAAACCCAATTTTAATGGAAGTACAAAGGTAGTGTGTGATCATTCCACATGGGCAAGGCATGAGATGCTACTCATCATATCTTTCATAGACGTTTTTCCAAATGCACACGACCAGAGTCTGATTATTCTCTTAATTTCAGCCTCACCTGAACAGATGTTCCTAGTTGATTTTCTTCTACTTGTGCACTGATAGTCTCATTTATTCTGATTATCATTTTGTGTTTTTATTGAGCATGATCTTCTATTTGCTCATTTTCATTCCCCATTCCTATTTGAGCACCTCCATCATCTTTCACACAGTTTGCTTTTGATGTCTGAAAAAGCCAATAATACCCACAAATCTGCTGTGGCTCAGATGCTCACAACAAAAGTCTTTTCCTTTTCAGTCCATCTCCTGAAGATATTTTGCTGGCAGGCAATAAAACAACTTTAGAGAAATAATGTCTCATTTACTTCTCTCTACTTAATTTGCTTTTTTAATTTTTTCTCATCTTGGGAATTTGTATGAGAGAAAAACTTCATTGTTTGGAGCCTGTCTCATGAACTAAATATAACCTTTGACAACATTTCAGTGATACAATGCTCATTTCGAAATTTTACTAAAAATGGAAAACCTGTTTGGTGCAGCACGCTATGCTAACTATTGTTATTTTCATGTCTGCAATATTTTGAGACAAAGGATTGTAAAATCCAAGTAATCTTGTCCCTGATTGTTCCTTTGGATAGCAGAGGGGCTTCTCAAAACTTAGTAAGTAGGTAATATCAATTTATACAAGTAAATTAAGACTTAAGCTGGTTTGAAGTCCTTGTACCAGTGCTCCTTTTATTTTCTCCAGTCACCTAAGAAAGGGTAAAATGACAAACAAACATAGAAACATTAGGCCTACTGCATTGTTTTTTCAGATCCTTTCCATGATTAGAATTGCTATTGAAATTCTCTAGGCTCTCATGATGTCATTAGAGAAATGCCCTCTCGCAAATCCTTCCCATTTGTCTCTTTCACTGCCTGCTCTGTAGTTGAAACAATTCTTTTCAAAATAACTTATAAATTGTTTTCTATGACACCAGTGACATTTATTACAGGCATCAAGTTCAGCAAAAGATCCCCAATTATTTCCATTTAATTCATTTATTGAATGCTAAGGGCTGTAGCAAGAATTTAGAGGTCATGTCACTTAGTATCTCTGAGCGAGGAGAACAGTTCTGTTCCCAGTCAGATGAGCTAACTTGGAAGGCATTGGTCAACAAGAAATCTGCCAGAGAAGAAAGAACAGTGGCATTAAACAGAGAGAGGTTCAAGACAGAGGCCAAGGAGTAACCACAGTACAGAGAGCTGATTCGATTTTCTGTCATTTTTTTTTTTTTAATTTTTAGAAAGTGGCTATTTTTCATTATTTCTTTAAAATTGCTTTACTTGTTTTTGTTCCAAATTGTTTTATTACATGAGTAAAGTTGATTCTTTGGTTAAATCTGAGTCTTCAACCTTAATTATTATCTAACTGGTATATCATTAAATACACAATGAGATTATATTAGAATGTCAGTAGAAACCAGGTCCAGCTTTCCCCTGTGTACTACAAACCATAAAGTTTTAATGCATTGCAAAGTATATCTCAAAATCATTTTTTCCAATGAAATTACATTTGAAGAATTTCTTACAGCAGAATGGGGCTTGAAGGAACTCTGCATTAGTCTGATCAAACAAGAGAATCCCATTCCCTCCATCTTTGCCATACTGGTGTTTTAAATGTACCAGTGCTCGGCCCTGAAAAAAAAATATCCCAAGGTTTGTGTTGACTGACACTTTATATTGCACTATTCTCATGTTTTAACATCAATTTTAATATGAGTGTTAAGGGTATACTAAAAAAAATATATTTGGACAGTAATGAAGCTCTTCAATAGTGCTCACCAGTGACAAAAGATTTTCAAATGATAACCAGGAAATTTTTCTCTCCTTGGATCTTAAGGAATGTATGAAATAGATACCACTTGGAATGAGAGCAAAGATCACTAATGAGTAAAGACTCTCCTAAAGTCTGTTCATATGGAGGCTGAACCTTGCTGCAGAGATGGCACTGCATCGTCACGTAAGCTGTCCTTCAACTATTGCTAAGAACCTCACACTGTCCCAACCTTCCACTGACACCTGCTCTCTAGAGCCTTCTATACTTGCAGGACAGGGAGGCAGGAATTACTCATTCTAGGATGTTTATTGCATTCAGTTTAATTCTTCATATGTTTTTCAAATACTTTCATGTTGATGGCACCTTGAGGTTTTTGAAGTTTATTTTTGTGCATTTTCTCATCTCCTGGAACACATATTCCCTTTTCATTCATTTAATCTGCCTTTATTTCTCCCACCATATCTATCTATATCTTACAAAGAAGAGGGACCTTAGTGCCTTCCCTTGCAGCTCTCCTTCCCTGGAGTCAGTACCAACACATTGCAATCATTGACGGGCCCTAGTGTGCTCATACGATTCTGTACATCACCATGAAAAACAGTAAGAGCCAACAAGCAACTGCAGATTGAGCATCCAGTGTGGATATATAGAGCCAACATCCACCACTTGGCAAGCTGTGTTCAGGGAGGCTTACTTAGCTCTCATTCCAGGATTATTATAAAAATAAATCTTTTAACATTTGTTTGGGATTAAAAGTGAGGGAATCTAGACTCACATTTTAAAATGCACATCCTGATGAATAATAAATACACTTAGTAAATATACATTAAGGGAGAATTATATTTTCTGCAGCTTGTTGTGTTTCACTGAAGGCATTCTCCACATATCAATGAATTACAGAACCCAAAATCAGACTGAGATTGGAGTATTAAGTGTACAACTGGTACCATTTCATTTCTCCTGGAAATGACAGAAGCCTGAAACAAGAGGAGACCAAAGCAAGGGAGGTCTGTATGAGAGGAAAGAGGGTGGCCTGCAAGACATACCAGTCTGGGGCATGCTGCAAAGAGCACTGGGTGCAGAGAAGCAAGACAAGTCCTGTCTTGGCTTGGCCACCAACATTCTGCTCCTCAGTGTCCTGTGCTGCCAAAGGCATTTAAAGGCCTGTGCAGATAACAAGACCTCGTGGATACAGAATGACCCGCAAACAGTGCAATTGACAACCATGACAGGGGGGCAGCGGTCCTGCATTTCACGATCAAAGGGACATCAAGAAAATGATTCCATCATAAGCAAGTCTATGAAATTAACTGTCTGCCTCCTTAGCTCCCCCTCTTCTTCAATGTGCGTTTCTATTAGTCCTTCCCTGCCAAGCTCCCAGAGGGAGTCAGCAGCTTACGATAGCCACATTTTCTCTACTCAGTCATCCCCTGTTCAGACTCAGCCTGGACCCAGCCTCCTCTGTTGGACAACACTCTCTCCAACTCATCAATCCACACTGAATTGTCCTGTACTCTCTTTTAACCATACCCCAGTCTTCATTGAAACAAATCTGATGAACACACAGGCTCAGAAATCACAGAATCTAGGTTCAAGACATATGTCCTCTTCTTAACTACTCTAAGGCTTGGCAAATAACCCGAGTGTGTCTCTCCCCTCACCTGTAACCTGAAGATAATGATAGTGCCATTCTCATGGCTCTTATGTAAGGGTAAAGGAGCACCTCTAGCACAGTGCCTGGTCCATAAATAAACATTCAATAAATATTATATATTATTGAAGCTCAGATGTAAGTGATGAATATCAATTTAATGTCACCCCTTCAAAGCAACTCTGGTCACAAAGGAGAATAAAACTGTGTGGCTTTTAAGTGACATAACAAGGCACTGAGAGAAATACTTAAGGGCCAAGGGCCCAGTGTCCTCAGGACCGTCTATTCCGACCTTCAGTCCAGGATATCCCAACACACCAGGCCAGACTTGCTTACTGTGGCTCCTACAGTGTCTCCACACATCCCCTCCCTCATTTCATAACAGAAAAGGCAGAGCCCTGGACCAGAAGACAGAAGGGGAATATCGGGATGTTGTTTACTCTGGGGCCTTGTCAAATGATCTGCTCTTTATCCAGAACTGGGTAAACAGAAATACTTCTGCAGAAACAAGCAAACACTGTGCTGTGCAGGGATTTCACAAACAACTATTTAATAGTCCATTACCAACTTTGCCAGGCAAGCGATCACTGAACCTCCTTTTTTGTGGAAAGGGCAGTCTTTGCTTTGTTTATGGCTTGGGGGAGACAGGGGCAGGGGGAGTAGAAGTGGGGGGGGCACCTGGGAGGTGACACTAAAATTACTTGTCCCTCTTTGAAGCTTTCCAGGTAAGCTGTGCCCAGACTCAAGGACACTGTGTTAAGGCTGACTCCTATGTCGCCCCTGAAAAGCCCTGGGAATTTTAATTGAAATTACTTTTCAGCACTGGCACTCTGCCTTATTTGCAATTTGTATTATGAAGGACAATGCTAAATAAGAAGGGTGACTTTTTTCGAAATACAGACTCCAAAACTGTATGTTGACAACCCTCCCCTCTCCGCCTAAAGAAATAAACACAAGATATCTCTTTTTTTTCCACCCACTAAAGGACAGTAAACATCTTTAGTTATCGATATTCAAAAGCCAACTAAAACAGAACAGCAAGCTGTAGTGGGAGAAGGTCCCCAAAGTGGAAAGCTATTCATAGAAATGGAAACAAGCAGAAGAACAAACAGGAAAAATCTCCATGTTTTCATCCTACATTTCAAAGCAGTATGAAAGCCACGGTTCCTCCTGTCACAAGGCACTCCTAAAAATTCATGAAACTCAAAAACAGAAAGTCCATTCTTTCCCAGTATTATTTCCCCTCCTCATTCCCACTTTAGTTTGTTTACTCATTTAACAGAATAATAATTTTCAAAACTAAAAACTGATAACCTGCTATAAATACCTTTCCCACGAAGCACCCCTTCCCCGGGTCCTTGTGTGGTTTTCTAAGCTGGTATCTGGCATTGCTGCCCTGTGAATTGAGAACAGTTTTCTCCCAGAAGGAACTATCACACCAGCACAACCAAAGGAAGGGAAATGAACTGCTTAGCTAATTATGAGGTGCAATGGCATCTTAGGGGGCAGGAAATCATTCTATTCAATGGAGGCAATCACCATAAACCCACAACTTCTAAGGTAGGAACATGAAAACCCTCTGCTCAGGGCCCAGGTACGTGCCAGAGGTAATATGCCAAGAGAATAATTATTTGCCTGTGACGAGCTACTATGATTATCTATCCTATTAGATATCGAGCCCCTGAAAATCCAAAGGTAAGCAGCAGTTAAACAGCTATAAACAGTGGTTAATGAGAATTTGGAGGAAGTATGATGAGGTGACAACACTGTGAGACCCACTGCAGAAATGAATCCCTAAGTCTGAAAAAAATGTGGCTCCCTGGACTTGAGACTCTATGCATGGTCCCTCCCTTCCTTGCATGATCCTCTCTTTCCTCTTCCTTCTTTCTCCTGTTTCTCCAGTTTATTTGTCTCCATCCCTACTTCCCCTGCTTCTCCCTCTCCCATCTGCTCTCCCATCTCATCCAACATGGCTCACTACTTTACTCCCCGATACCTCATCACAATTATTTGTGGAAGTTTACTGTAAGCATATACGGGTTCCCTCATGTTATTTACTTTGTCAGCATTAACTGTCTCATATCACTCTTTCTACCTCCCAGAGAAGGCCAGGTTAAGAGGCTTTTTACATTCATATGATATCCCTGATCATTTGTAAACCATTAGCCACTGACAGAGGAGGGAGGAGGAAAGAATAAAATTCTTAATCATGACTCCACCCCCCCCAAAATCACCAAATCTGTAAGAACCTCTTTAAATTAGATTCCTTTTTTTTTTTTTCACCCACCTTGCTACTCGACATTTCCTTTAAACCTTGGTCCATCATAAATGTATTGAGTACTGAATGTTTACGAGGATCTTTAAACATGTAAACAAGAGGATTTTAGAAAGATTAAAAGGAAAGGAGGACGGTTTACTTTTTCCTCCCAAATTTAATTTTTATCTTTTCTTTGTGAGAAAACAGGACAGAAACAGACCAAAGAGATCAAGATCTCTCTCTCTCTCTCTCTCTCTCTCTCTCTCTCTCTCAGAAGCCATGAATATTTGAACATCCACTTCCTCCCCTCCGCCTTCCCTACCTCTGTGTTGACTTCATGCTGAATCTTGGGCCTGCTTGAAGACACATAGAAGGGAGAAATTAGGGGATGCAGACAGTACTGAGAGGCCAAATTCTTTCCTCTCCAAATCTAAGAACTTCAGACGAAAAGCACAGATGGTGGTGCTCTGATGATATGTGACAACATTCTCTGCAAGGCAGATATTATCGGGCTGGCAGACTGAGCTTCAGAGAGGTGAATTATTGGGCTCAGCAAGTGTACAGCGGATTCTAACCCAGCTACCTTACTGCAGGCCCATGGCCTGCCCACTCTTCTCCATTGCTCTCTTCCAGGCCTTGACAGACTCCAACTGAGTCCTTAACACTCAGGTTGTTTCCTTCCTACTTAAGAGAGTCTTCACTTTGCCTCTGCCTCTACTTGAACACTTATTACATTCATGGTAATTATTTACTTCTCTGTCACCTTGACAGCTCATATATGAACTGACTGAGGGCAGAGTAACCATCCTGGTCATCATTATAGCCCTCAAGACGCTTCATATAGTACCTCACCCAGAGGGATCAATAAATGTTCGTTCATTGCATCCAGTTAAGTCAACCACCAAAATATGGTACAGAATGTGGGGTTTAGAAAAGCTATCTGACTCTAAAAATAATAAATGAAAAAGCAGTTAGATGATCACAGAAAGAGACACTAAGTCACTCACTGCTTCAAGTTGAGAGAGTGAACAAGGAGAAACAATTCTTTTTGAGAAGAACCTACAGGAGATGCAAAGACAACAGTATCCATGGGTTGACTGGGGGGTTGTAAAGTTGATAAATGAAGCAGAAAATGTGCACTGGCCAAGCCTGACAAGACAACCACTAAATTACTCAGGCAAAGTTGGGGAAGAAATGCTTTCACCTCATGGACCCAGAGTTACATCTGTCAGTTGTACTTCTAACATCACACCTGATTAACCGGCCTTCTAAAGGGTCCATAATCTCAAATCAGATGCCCCTTACTCAGATTTAGAATGTTTCTGAGCCAGTGTTTTAATTCAGTTTAAGGTGACAGGTGTGGAAAAAGTACCCACCCTTTCACCTCTAACTGAAATTTGTCCAACTCTTTGAATCAATCTCTCTCTGCATGGAATCAATCCTGGATAACTAATGTAGCTTTTACCATGAAGTGATATCCCTTCTTCTATAGCTTTTGTTTGGATTCCTATTACTTCCTTTAAACTTTTTAAAATATGTTTTCCACTATAAAGTGATAAACTCTTATTTTCTCTTTGAAATAATGTAATTCTGCCTGAATTTTTAAATTTTAATTCAGAAGAACAGGTCATTAGTCTAATCTGAGATTTTTTTGTTTATGCTGCTTTTATATATAGTTTTCTTGCACAACAAATTGAAACTCAGTTTTATAGGTGTATAAATAAGGAAACAGATCTAGTAAGATAGTTGTTTGGAATGTTGAAGAAATGTAGTATTCTGGTGAACTCAACATTGAAATTAATTCTGTTCACCAGAAACCAAAGACTGGTTTGCAAAACCTTGATACAATACTCTAACAAGTTTTAATATGAGATGTTTTTTATCTGTTTTGATTGCATTGAGTTCTTAGAGAGTCATCAGATTACTAACATTACAAATAATCATCACAAATACTTACTATACAATATTACAAAGGAGAAGTTGTACAATTCTAGCCATTCCTCATGGACAGAAAATGCACAGATGATTTTAATGGCCTAAGGATCAGAGGTGAAGCAAGAGGGCTCTGTGGGTCCTAGGCCAAGCTGTAAATGAACAGTTCATTTCAGGTACCTCCTTTCCACCTCATCAATATCGCCTCTCTTCTTTCTCCTTCCTACTTCCTATCCCCAGTCTCTCCCCCAAATTCCTCTCTGCTACTTTAGAGTCCAGCTCATCATTGTTGAAGTAACTGCTCTCCCCATTAGCCAGACTGCAACTTTCTTACCAGTCTTCAAATTTTCAACATCTAGCAAATTGCCTGGTACAGCACAGCTCATTACAGTTGAACAAATGAAAAATTGCAATAAAATAAAGGAGGTTTGGGATTCCACCATTTTAAGATGGAATAAAAATAATACCAGAAATACTGATGTAAACTGTCGTCAGCCCCCACTATAGAATATAGGACTTAATATGCCCAGAGCCTAGAGAACTATAAAGTTTCTTGGCTTTTTTTGTTTGTTTGTTTGTTTCAAAAAATTCCTCATACTAGTCTATTAACTTTTCATTTGTACTTCTTTCACTAAAGCAGAGCACAAAACAATCCCATTATTTAGGCTTCCCAATTGTCTAAGTTCTAGATAAATAGGCTTACTGTGATTGTGTGTGCTTTTATGCACTTTAATCAATATATTTCCCAGTTTGAACAAGACAATAAATTAATTCCTGTCTTTTTAAAGCTAGTTTCCACTTACTCAAAGATGTCACTACACAACTTAGAGACAGCCTTGATAGTGGGCGGGTGGGAGAATTCTTTGGTTTAGAAATTAGCTAACCTGCAAGTTTAAGCCCTACCTCTTCTTCTGGCTGGATCTTCAGCCTTGGGAAAATTACATAACCTTGATAGGGCCTCAGTTTCCTCATCTATAAAACATAGGAGTTGGATCAGGTGGTTTTTAAGAGCCCTGTCCGTTTTAAAATTCTATTATTATATAAATCTTTAATTCTAACATAGAGCAGGTGGACTCTGAAAAGTACTGGAAATAACAATACTGTACTGTCACACAAGGAAGATAATCTCCATCACATGCAATTCAGTTTAAAATTCACAGCAAAGTCAAATTTGCACGCATTATGTCTGAATGACCAGGAGTAATAAAACAAGTGTATGGAAGGAGCAGGAATCAGGGAGACGGGACCCATGCACTCTTTGAAACAGTGCACAGCCTGAATGTATTCCTCTCACTGATGTATTTTAAATTTGTGACTATGAATATACCACAGTGAACAGCTTGAAGTTCTTTGGAACAAACATCGTCTCTTCTAAGGTCACTCCTGAAGGAACTGCAATAATAACGCTTGGCATATGTAGATAGAGTGCTTTGTGGACTGGAGCACGAAGAATTATGCTCTGCATGTTCCAGAAAAGATGATCCATGATTCAGGTGTAAAAAAATGTCAGGTACATTTTTGACAGTGGCAGCAAACCCAAACAGTGTAACCAAACAATCAATATGGACGCCCTCATTAAAATCCCCAAGTAGCTGTGAGTTTGATTTTCAGCAGGGTCTGGACAGAAATAATGGATTTGGTGGCCTGAAGGAACATTAGAGGTTTTAATAAAAGGAACTTAAAATTACCAGTATTGGCTCTGGTTCCAAGGAAGCCCTGTGTCTGTGACCACACAGGATGAACCTAATTCCTTGCCTCTCAGATTCTTGCTATTCAGTTCAAAATGCCATTTTACACACAGCCTGATAATTTCTGCTCAAAAATAAACTCATAAAAATCGCTTTAAAATTCCTGATCAATGTTTTCAGTTCACATAGATATTAAACCAAATTTCCTAAAGCCTGAAAAGCTAATTATGCATTCAATTAGAGTTTCTTAATAAAGATTAAAACTCTGAAGTCTATTACAAACCCATATTTAATTCAACTGCCATTTTATCCACACCATGGAAGTGTAAGTGGTAACAATGAATATAAATTATAATACATGCCATAGAAAGAATGCTATTTGTCCAAGTACGTTACTATAAAGAATTAAATTTTGCTATCAGTTCCATGATCTAGTTAAAATTGGTATTCTTTATTTGGTCTTTCAATGTAGTCCAATTTCCTACTTTGAAAAACAAATTCTAGGGAATAAAGAAAAGAGATTAATTTATCATTAAGACTCTGCTTAATTGAAGTCAATTCCGAACAAACTTGAATTCAATTTCTGCTCATTAAATTGAATGTGCTCTGCGTTCCTCTCTGCATTGCTTTGAGCAAGCAGCTGAGAACAAGGGACTAACATCAAAATTATTAAATTGAGGAGATTTTATTTGGTCTTCACATGCCAGAGCCGCTTTGATGAGAAGCTGTTTTGGCACTGAAAGGAAAGAAGAGCAGCTGGAGGAAAAATCAAATGAAACTAAGCCTTAGAAAATTGAAGAAAACGCAAGCTTAATAATATTTAATAATTAAATTTCCACAAACAATAGCGGCAAATGAAGTAATCTGCAAAGTCTGTGAACTCATTTGCATAATTGATGCCGGTCCCCTGTAAATGAATAATGAAGATAATAAAAGATGTTGCTAAAAATGGGCACAATAACAGCAAATTTCATCAAGCCGCGCTCTCTGATTAATCTGCTCTTGCAAATCAGCAGCGAGAGGGGAGCGCGTGATTAACCGCGCCGAGGACGGCAGCAGGCGGCGGCGCTGCCCTTTCTCTGCGTGTCTCTGGGCGCGTCCTGCCCGCTCCCCGCGCCGCCCGCGCTCCTCTCGCCGCAGCTGCCGCTGGGGCTGCCGCGGGCGCCGCTCAGCCGGAGACTCGTAGAGTGGTCGGCGTCTCTCAAGGCACACAGGGGAT
>NW_026000080.1:664130-737035 GCF_001458135.2 Marmota marmota marmota | reverse complement strand
CACCAGCCCCGGGTCGCTTCCTTGCTGCTGGAAGAACCGGGAAACAATTAGCTAGGAGGCCCGGGAGGGTGGTGGGCAATTCAAATGCCAGGCGGCTGCGTTCCCCGGCACTCCGATGGGCAGTTTCGCGATTCCGGGCGGTTGGGAATTTCTTTTTAGGAAGCTGCGAGGAGCCAAGCAGGCCCACGAGGGTAGCCACACTCAGGAGAAAGGGGGAATGGCGCTGTGACAACGCAGGCCCTCCTCCTCCTTTCTCCCCATCACGCACAAAAAGAATGGGCCTTGAAAGGGATGAGTTTATTATGCGCTTTTAAATGACTATTCAGGAAAGAACAGGAGGCAAAATAAAAATGCTTCCCACCCCACCAATTCCCTTCCCTAGAAGCAAAGAAAGGGAAAGCAACCCACAAAGGTAAGCCCGGCATTTCAGATTTTGTGTGTGTGCTTTTTTTTTTTTTTAAACCAAAATAACATTTTCCAGGTTGCGAGTGTATTTTTCTCAGGGCTAACCCGAGGGCCTAATAAAATCTGGGAAAGCTGTTATGCCCAAATCCATTTTGTGCAGGAGTTTGTGAAAGCAACTTTGCTGAGTGCAAACCTTAGGTAATGAAACCCCAAATACTTCGAAAAATCACCCAGTCTTCCTCGGAAGGAGCGCTGCACTTTTCCAGTTCTGTAAGATAAAGTTGTCTCAGGAAAATAAAACTGTTGATAAACCATGGTTCCAGACTGTTACTTATTTTACAACCCACGGTTTGCAATCGATCATAGCCTGGGCCTAACAGGACTGAGTGGGGCTTTTCATTTGTTTATAGTGTGTGCAGTGTTTTATGCCTCAAATGCGCCATGTCAGCTATGCAAAGTAATGCGTTACTTTTGTTCACATCGTGTATCCACCTCCACAATAGTTTTTGTTTAAAATAAAGATCATTATTATTTTACAGTATTGCAAAATGGAAACTTCAATCCTAGACATCTGAGAAACTTCTCTTTAAAAATCCAATTCCGAGCTGGGAAAAGCTGAGAGGAGCTCATGTTTACTTCGTTTGCAAAGTGCAATTGAATCTATTTAACAAGATCAGCTTTAATCCAATCTAATAAACCATCAGCTTGCTCCTGTGTCAAAAAGGCCACTATGCCTCCCTGAGTTCCAAATTCTTTCTCATTGCCATGTCATCATATATATCTGTCATTCCCTTGTTTTTGCTAAGTGAGTGGCTCATAAGTTCCCGTTAGTTTTCTGAGGTAACAATCACAATGTAAGTTTTCCTGACTCCACTAAGTATAAAGAAATCCTAGAATCAGAATTTTGAGCCAAAGGGAAATTCCTCACTTTACATGGGAATAAACAGCCTGAGAGAAGTTAAGTGACCAGTCTCATATGGGGTTCCCAACACACTCCAGATCTCACTACCCTGATGGACAAATGGTCTCTCCCCACCTCCAGGCTCCCGTGGGGTTAAAAGGGAGGAAACTGGAAAAGGACTCAACAGCAGCATTTTAGGAAAAGTAATGGGATGTGGAAGGTGAGAAATGGTAAATCCAGGTGATTAAACCAATTTCAAAGATTCAGGCACCAGATGGTCCTAGAAAAAATAGGGGAAGGCAGAAGCTGTGTAGAAAAATAATCTGGCAAAATAAGGACTGTGGAGAGAAAGTAAGTGCTGATTAAGACATCTCAAACATGAGGTCAAAATCACCATCAAGAGAAGGAAGATTTAGAAGTTCGGGGTTTGGAAAGTTCATGTCCACATTTTGTAGACAGACGAAACAAAAGTAAGTGTACATAAGAACTTGTGAGAGAATGAGTCTCAGGAAGAAAGGGTGATGAACTGCCTCATGAGAATGAGCTAGTGGAGGTACTGAGACCCAAGGAATGGCCTCAGTCAAGGTGAAATATAGGTGGTTGTAGAGTTTCATCCCAGGAGTACTTGATGAGAATTCTGGCACCTGACCCACATCACACATCACAGGCTCGCTTCATCTGCTCAGCAGGAGGATCTGGAAACCAGTATCTGGACCTTGAAAAAGCTGCCTGCCCAAGGCCACCCCGCAGCTCAATGCCAGGTGGAGCAAATTCAGGCTTTCTGATCCTAAGTCAATTGTGTGTCCATAGAGCATGTCACTTTCCTGGTTAGGATTTGGAATTGTTGTTAGGAAAGGTTCTAGAGACACACTTTTTTTGTGTGGGGTGGATTCCAGGGGTTGAACTCAGGGGCACTCAACCACTGAGCCACATTCCCAGCCCTATTTTGCATTTTATTTAGAGACAGGGTCTCACCAAGTTGCTTACCACCTCGCTGTTGCTGAGGCTGGCTTTGAACCTGTGATCCTTCTGCCTCTGCCTCCTGAGCCACTGGGATTATGAGCGTGTGCCACTATACCTGGCTAAAGAGACACACTTTGAGTTGTTAATTGTTTCCCATTTTCAGTCCCCCTAAATAAAATAAGAATATACTCCACAGTGTTGCTCTACTTATACTTTCCACGTAAGAAATGAATTTACTTCGTTGTTGCTTGAGAACACCCACTTTTTAGGAATGTTTAGGCTCTTGAATGGAATAAATAAATTTTACATCAGTTGTTCAGTCTTGAAAGCCAATAGAACACTCGTACTTTATTGTAATTATTCCTGACTACCACTGAAGTGATGGAAAGTAGGTAAGGTTTTATAACCAACTTCTTGGGATTTGTCTCTCCTCCCCATTTTTGTTTTTAAACAAAACTGGTCAGTTTGAGCAAGGGCTTACTCCTCTGAGCAGGTAAATTAGCACCAGTGTTTCTGAATGTTGTCTAGGATGATGTGTGGTTCTTCCTAACCTGCAAGAGCCACTCTTATGCAACCAGGAATTTAGCCAAATTCCAAACGTAGAAAATATGATGCTCTGGTTGCCTAGATACTCTGGTTAACTGATAGTGACCACATACATCATAAGCCAGTGTCTGATTCTTAAAAACTTCAAAGGTTGTTAAAGGAGACTTAGATGCCAATCTCCTTACACAAAGCAGCAGGCAGAAATTGTTGATAATCTGGCAAAGGAAAATATTCAGACCCTATGATGTTTACTGTCTGTTTATAGACTGATTTTGCACACAATCGAGTCATTTCCTCACAAATAATTTCTCTCTAATGAATAATGATGTCTTTGTTGTGAACCCATGGTCCAAATAGCAAGTTTCCCCGAGTCATAATTACCTACAACTATTATATGTTTTCCCATTCAATTAAGCATTTCTTACAGAAACAATTTTTTATTAAAATACTCAATAAATGATTAAGAAATGATTAAGAAATTAGCATATAAACTAAAGAAGGCAATATTTAAGTAGGATACCCATAAGCCATTTTAAACCATAATTTATGGGTAGATATATATGTTAAACAATTAGGGATCTTCCCCCACTGGTTGCTAATTCTTTTTCATGATAGTTTTGCTGCCTTACTCCTCCCAAACTAAAGCTCAAATTA
Organism: Marmota marmota marmota; assembly: GCF_001458135.2. Taxonomy (NCBI): domain Eukaryota; kingdom Metazoa; phylum Chordata; class Mammalia; order Rodentia; family Sciuridae; genus Marmota; species Marmota marmota. Next base: position 733,566 of record NW_026000080.1, on the reverse strand, counting down.
TTTATCTTTTTTTGGTTTGTTCAGATTTCCTAGGACTTTTTTTACAACTCCTTAAAAACAAGTGTCAAAACCCCTACATCTGAAAAAAAAGAATCCCTACAACTGCCCTGTTTCTATTTAACTATGGTCCTCTCTAGCTGGAAAGCCATGCGGAAACAGAATTAAAAGAAAAGCCTGAAAGTCCAAATTCCTTATTCCCACTCTTTTCCTTTCGCAATATTCAATTTATCCACAAGGACCAAACACCTACCATGTGACAGGCACTAAGAAAACAGGTGGATGAATACTGTCCCTGTCCTCCAGAATCTTATAGGTACCTGGAGGCACCTATGCATACACATATGTTTATGTAATATAGCAAATGCTGTAAGCACTTAGCTGAACCTCAAAAATCTGGATGCTTTCATAAAAAGAAAAAAAGAGGGGAATTTTTATGGTAGCTTAATTCATGACTTCCCTGTTAACTTCATAATTTTTTTCCACCAGAGAACTCATGCTATAATTCCCCACCTTTAACAGGTATTGGCAGGCTCACTCATTAGTAGTTATTACTGGCAACCACAATTTAAACCTAGATGGTTCCAGAGAGTGTACCTTGTCATAAAGCTTCAGTTTAAAAACCATCCCAGGTATACCTTGGTTAGCATTGATTGTCCTTTATGATCTTGATTTATTAGGTTGATATATATATATATATATATATATATATATATATATATATATGAAATATTTGAAATATGTACATATGTATACCTAAACATATATATGTTTCACTCTGGATATTAAATTACAAGTGTCATGGTGACCTATTATGCCATTAAGAAAGTAGTAGAAAAAAACAAATGAGCTGGGTGCAGTGTACTCCCAGTGGCTCGGAAGGCTGAGGCAGGAGTGTCACAGGTTTGAAGCCAGCCTCAGCAACTTAGCGAGGCTGTAAGCAACATAGAGAGACCATGTCTCAAAATAAAAAATAAAAAGGGCTGGGGTTGTGGGTCAATGGTTAAGCGCCCCTGGTTCAATTGCTCATCAACTTGGAATTTATGGAAGTAAAGTCCATGGACTTTGTGAATGGTATTATAGACATCACTATTGCCTGAGAGGATTGACCAACAAACATGACTAGGTGCAAGAAGTATGGCTGAAGCACTTCATATCTTCAGAGGTCGAGAAGAGAATATAAAAGTTGCTGCTAAAGTACAGTGCTAGGAACCTGTGTCTTCAGAGACAATATCTAACAAATCTTGCATCAGACTCTGTGGCTTTTACCTGTATGTAACAGAGCCCCTACTAAAATGCCTTAACCAAATAGAGGTTTGTTTTTGTTTTTCTCTTAGAGAGAAGAAGGCCAGAGCTAGTTCACAGACCCTACAATTTCATCAGAGACTCAAGTTCTCCTTTTTCCTATCATCCTTAACATGTGTTTTTACCTTATGATCACACCATGACTGTTCTACCTCCATGCATTTTTGTCTGTATTCTAAGCAGAAAGAAGAAGGAAACACAAAAGATGTGTATGATTTGCATTTGTCCCTTCTTATAGGAAAATAACAACTATGCTCCTGGCCTTACTCAGTAGAGTTCTGCACACAAATCACTGGGTAAAAGCAGGTCACATGGTCTTAACTGTAAAAGAATCTGGGAGATGAGGGATTTTAACTGGGCACATACCTGTCCTGAATAAATCCAGGTTCACTTGGTAAGGAAAAAAAGGGGAAATGGGTATTGGTAAAAAACCAGTGATGATTCAATGAGTGGATCCAATTCTCAAGAGGACCCCTAATACACAAGCTAATGCTGACAATCACCTTGAATTTAATCCAATGAAGCACTGTTGTGACATGTGCCTTTATAACCGAATACACTTCCTGTGGAAAAAGAGATAACATTCTATTTTTTATTGGTGCAACTAATGATATATAATACTGGGATTTGTTGTTACATATTTGTACATGCACATAATATAACAATACAATTTGGTCAATTTCATTCCCCAGAAAGATAACATCCTTGGAAATTTATCAAATGGCCTACCATTTTTAAAAGCTTGTTAAGAGAGCCAACAGTTCAATAACTATAAAGATATATATATAATATATATATATGTATATATATGTATCTGTATATGTATATTTGTATATGTATACATATATACATATACAGATATACATATACAGATATACATATACAGATACATATATATACATATATATATTTATATTTTATATATATATAATATTCACATATATATGTGAATATTTTCCTCTGCCAGATTACCAACAATTTCTGCCTGGTGCTTTGTGTAAGAAGACTAGCATCTAACTCTCCTTTAACAATGTTGGAAATTGGTTTATGATGGACACTGGTTTATGATGTATGTGGACACTATCAGTTAACCAGAATACCAAACACACACACACACACACATACACACACACACACAGATTTCTTGGTTGATTTAAAAGAAATGAATGAATAGCACTAATTAATACTTTAGTAGCTTGAATACACAAGACAGGTATGAAAGTAGCAAAGCAATCTCGGGATTGTGCTATGACCAGCAAGAATAAAACAAGAGTGAGGTGAACAATATATTTTTATCACCATGTATCTGTCTCATTAAAAAGCATTTATTAAACACCACACACACATATCACAGTTGTCAAAACAAGACGAAAAGATATTTGACTTCCATCAACTCTTGATTATTGTTAATTCTCTTACCTATGTCTTAAGCCATTTTTCCACTCAGCTGTACCTCAACCAAACCAGGGGAAAAGAAGATAAACCTCAAACCAGTCAACCTAATTATGTTATTAGCTAAAGTTAAAGATTTGCTGAGGGAGAAGATTGAAACTATTTATAAAAAGAGGTTTGTGTTTGTCTGTGGATTTCAATTATCCATGCTATTTCTAGTCCTGATTTCCATGGATAATCAAAAGTTGGATGAATCTCAAACTATCATTTTGGAGCACGATCAGGTTACTGTCTGTCAGAAATCATAATTAGTGTCAAAAAGCATTTATTCAGTCCTACTTTTGTACTAAGTACCGGACTAGCTGTTAGCAGTAGGGGCATTTGGAAAAAGCAATGTTACAGCAACCTCTTACCAAATGTACATTTTCTTAGAAAAAGCAAATAATGAGTACGTTAAGTGTATAACCTTCAACATGAGAGGAGGAAAGAGTACAAGTATTTTTTTCTTCAATAATTAGATTCAGATTCTTAGGAGTCTAGCTGAAGGCATCAGCAGACGTGTATCATCTCACCAGTTATCCCAAAAGGGAAGTTTGAATGTTCAATTTACACAAATGTGTTGACTTAGGTTTTGCAAATGAAGGACTTATTTTAAACATCTCCTGCTATGCTCCACATTAAGGCCCTGCTCCCAGACTTCCTTTGATTGTAGTGCAAAGACTCAGCTCTGGCAATTACTATGTGACCTTAGGCAAGTCACTCACTTAACCTTTGGATTAAGTCTACCAGTCTACCTTCCTTCATCTTTAAAATGGGGGTGACAAAAATCTACTCCACTGGGTTGTTATGGGGAAGGAAAAGCATTTGATCTAGAATCACTTTGCAAAATGTAATGTGTTATGCTAAAATAAGGCATTCTTATTCATTAATCCAAAATTAATATTAAGAAATCTTTATCTAATGTTATCATCACTGAGCCTTTGAATGATCTGGAGCTTTGAAGAATTTTGTTGAAGTTCCACACAGTCTCAAAGACTAGTCAATGTTGGTCAGCTAATTAGAAAACCTCTGGTTTGAAATGAAAGCCAAGGTAGTCAATAATACACTTCTACTTCAGAAATCCCACTTAGGGTAATCCTACTTTGGAAGTGTTCACAAATTATTTTCCAAGACTGCTGAAATAAATGGTCCTCAGCCTTCAGAAAGAAGAAATAGACAAAAAGACAATCGTCACTCCTTCATTTTGTATAGAGTATTATCAATGTATCAAAGAAGACTTCACTTTTTATGTGCAGTTGCCATCTTAAGGAAGGCACTAAAATTAAGAAGACAAAACTGAAGTGGACATGTTAATCTCCACAAATTTCCACCACCAGAAATGTTATTGTGTTCTCCCTTACTATTAAAGTTTCAGCTTTGCCCAATTCAAGAGATCACCAACAGTGAAAAATCCCATGTAATTTTTGCCTAGTATTTTGTATTAAATCATTCATTGCCTTCAACTCTTTAGTTGATTATCACTATAAATCTTCACTCAGATATCCAATTTTATATCAAGTATATATAAATGTCACATAATTTGATGGAAGAGTTTTTTAAATTATTTCTTTGTACAAGGCTCAATTCTTTGGCTGATTTGTAATGGTAGGCTCATGCTAAATAACATCAGTGTTGTGCTAAACTATTCTTTTCATGCATGCTTCCAAATATTTGTGGGTAATTTCTAAAATGGATTTTGAGCAGAGGGTCTTAAAGGAAAAAAAGTATCACTAGTATCTCTCCTTGGCTAATTTAGCCAAGTACATTCCACAACTCTCCCAATCAGTATATTAAGCAGATGTGGTCTTTGTCCACCTAGTAAGTTGTGTTAGACCTTTCAACACTCACAGTCTTTTTACCACTCAGCTGCCAAGTTCCCTAGGGTAATCATAGACAGCTTGTCAATTTAATTGCAAAGAAACAGGCTTTCTTGTGACCATTCCAATTTTAGCTGCTACTTTAAATTGTACATGATAGTTCTTCCATGCTGTCTGCCCTTTAAAGAGTGTGGACCTCTGCAAGCCTTTTACTGGTGATGGGAAGAAGAGGCAAGGCTGAAATTTGGCTTGCTGATAGGGCCTATAACATGTCTTTATTAAGTTGATGCTTTAGGAAACGAAGCTTTTTCTTGAGCCCTGCATGTTGTCATTATACAGCCAGTGCTAAATGATTTTTTTCTTTTAAATGTTCCACTTTCATGCACATTTTCCTCCTTTCTGGGTGATAGAGGATTCATAGGCCATCTGGATTCTGAAACATCTGGACACCAAATTTCTGCAGAGGAGAATTGGGGGGAAGAGACAATCAGTGGCATGGGGTGTCTCCAGAGAGATTTAAATCAATGATGATATTTCGGTCGTATCACTTTTGGAAAGTTGACACAAAAAGTGGAAAGGAAAAACAATACATCACACAAACCTAGTGTCCCAGGGATGCTGAGATTATATATAAGAAGGCAAGAGTTTTATATATGAATGTAGGTTAGTAACTGGAATAAATCTCTAGATTATTTACAAGTTCTGGAATCTCCCCCTATTTTCTTGATTGTTAGGACTTTTGAATTTAATTTACTTAGATATGCTTTTAATAGTGCTAGGCATATATGGTACATCACTTGAACATATTTCACCTTAAATTGTGCATAATTCAATAAACTTTTACACTGATTACATGTAAAGTCTTAAAACTATCAGACTAAAAAAGGTTGATACATTCAGCTTGATGGAAAGACTAGACATGGATACTGCTGAGTAAACCAAGAAGGAATGCTTTTTTAAGTTATAAGAAGAAAATCACTACAAAGAGATAGTGCTTTCCAGGACAATTGGAGTTGTAAGAATCTGAACCCACAATCAAGATCCAAGATGACAACATCAACCAGAGAAGCTTTCACTAGGCTATTAGAAAGTTCCACTGCCCTCGAAGGAGCTTGGCTCCCTGTGTGTGTGCATACCCAAGGAGTTCCACAGAGGCTGCTCTAGACACGTGCGGGGGACCACCTCTTCTAGGCCATCAATCTTCAGGTCGGACCATATATAATATGACTACACTGTTCAGCACAGTCCAGTCAGGCATGAGCACAGTGCTTATTTATCACCCTCAGGCTTTGCCTGCTAATCCATGGTCTTCCCTGAACTCAAAGTTGCAGAACCAGAACAAGGGTCAATTGCCCACACTGCTCAGCAAGCATAGGCCCTTGGACTACTCTTCAAGCTTCTCTTTTAAGTCTGCAAAGGCACTGGATTTTGCTGTCAGAAAACTGTGAGCTGTTTGAATCCTGTGATTTATTTCTCATGTTATTGTAAAATTTTATTTTTTTCTTTCAAGATATTCTCTGGTAAATATTCAATCTCTTAATTCATATTTATTCTTTCCAGAAAAAATTAAAATTGTTGCAGAGTACTCTTTAAGGGATAACGTTTGAAGCAACTAATCTTCTGTACGGTTTTCCTGAAGTGTGTGAGTCTCTCCCACATATATTATAAAAATTTCAAAATAAGTTGATTTCTAGGAAACCAAAATAGTTCAGGAAAAAAAATCCAACAGTAAAATTTTATGTTGCAACTGTTTTTTTAAATTAAGCATACCTACATTTAAATATAATAACTCTCAAAATAGGGACTATAGACAGCCTGTGGTTTCTGCCAATTCATTGTGCCCTTAATTTCCTCTAACTGCATCTTCAGTGAACCCACAATGAAGTACAATATTAGATGTTCACTTGTATGATATCAACCTTGTATGAAGAGAATGAATAAAAAATGAAGTTCTTAGCTGTGATCTATTTCAGATTAGCCATTTTCATTTATAAAACTGTTTATTTTACTTTGTCAGCTTGAAGGTCAATCTAACTTTAAATTGCATATTGCAGAATTTCAACAAAGATCTGAGACCCATCTCTGCTTCCTTTAAGACTAAAGGTGAAAAGCTGATTCTTAACCGGAATATTAGGCAGACTTTTATGAAATAGACCAGATCGTATTGATATAAGAATTGAAAAGACACTTCACTTGAAGCCAAAACACCAGGGCCTGAGAGAGCTGCAGATGGCATTAGGATTAGCAAGCTTTAATTGTGGACGTTAATCCAGAGAGAGTTATAAGAGCAAGTTCAAGGGAACACTTGTCATTCACTAAGAATAAACAACAATCATAATAGCTACCACTTCTTACATACTTACTGTATATCAGGCACCATTCTAAGCATTTTAAAATAGATTACCTCACTATGTCTCTACAGTAGCTCTTTGAGGTAGGTACTATTGTTATCAGATGAAAAAGCTGGGGGACAGGGAAGTTAAGAATCTTGGCCAAGATCACACAGCAAATGCACGATAGAGCAAGCATTAAAACCCAGTCAGAAAGAACCCAAAGTCGATATTCTAAATGACTAATCTCTGTGTATATGCCATATAAAGGACCCTGTGAAGGTCACAACTCAATATGCTGAGGTATTGACACGCATTAAAAAAGGAAACAGTCCCTCCTACATAGTGTTTTTGCATCATTACTCCTGACTGGAGTACATAGTTTCCATCTGCCCCACCTGGTCTTATACTTAAACTTCACATATGCAGCAACCAGGCCTGTTTTATTCACAACTGTAATATAGATACCTATCACATTACCTGTCACATGCCATAGCCCTTTGATTCATAATTCTTGATTACTCAATACGTATATTTATTGAAATGTGATTTTTTTTTTGGTGAGACAGTGTTTCTTACAGTCATTTTAAATAAAGCCACAGATTCTAGTAAAAAGAAAAAGAGATTTGGACACAAATCATTTAGATTCTAGTTCTAACACTGCAACATCCTAGTTCTGTGGTCTTGGTCATGCCACTAAACCTTAGGAGTCTTTATTTTATCATCTGATCATTAAAAGCAATAAAGATACATTTCCTAAGGAATATTTGGGTGCATAAAAGTTATCATTATTATAATATGGGTTCCTCTATTTGGTGATGACATAATTAAAGAGATAAATATAATGAGGAAGTCAAATCTTTTTTGTGGACCTGGAGATAGGAACACAGTACAAGAAGTCCCAAATGCTAAATGCCCATTTCATTGATCAGCCTTATGTTTGGGGGGTTTGGCCTGAATAGATCTGCTTGCCTTTCTTGTTAAATATCTCTTCTGGGTATTTTACTAAAAGAAATGACAACCTGAATATTCCTGACTCATATCTACTTTCTTGACTGATTCATATCATCAAGCTTTCTGATTCACAGGATTGTTTTGGACTATCTTATAGCCAAAGGCATCTCATAGCTTAACTGAAGTAGACCCTAACATTCCCACCATGCTTTCTGAGGATCTGGCCTCCTCTTATGTTGGCCTGTTTGGAAAGTAGTGTTTTGTCTCCAGAGAGCAAAATAGGATTGCTTTTTGGTTATATGTTTTCCTCTTTTGAAAGATAACCAACTTGAAACTACTGAGAGACAAAAATCATAGATGCACTATTCCATATGGAGTGAGCCCAGATTTATTTTTTCTTGGATGGGAATTTCAATAATGCCCACAAAATATATAGTCATCCTAAATCAGTCAGTTACCAAAGGAAGTATGTCTGATTTTGGCAGCTGATTTAAAAATGGATTTTCACATAGTACTAATCCCTTTATAAGTAGAGGTGCTTGTTAAAATAATTTTACCGTTTTAACCCTCCCTGACATCATTCCATAGGTCTATCCTCTCCAGATGAAACCCACAACTTCAAAAATATTCTTTAAAACCAAATTCCTCTATAACAAAATTAATAAACAATTCTTTGTTATTAAGTACAATAATAGCTGACATATTTTTATGATCATCAGCATTGCTAAATTCTTAAAACAGATTTTAAAATTAAAAACCCATCTTAAAAAGTTAAATATCAAGGAGTTCTTCACATGGGGTTCATTCACAGAAAGTCATCAAATTTAGATGATGATAACAAAAATCATACTTTTATTTTAATAAACTGATTAATATATTGCATTTATTCAACTATAAATGTCAGAATCTAATCACAATAAGTACTGACATTACCTATGACTCTGTCACCAACAAAAATAACATAAATTTTCAAATTATATTATAGTTGCCACAGTTATTTCAAAATATCATTTTTATCCATCACTGCACCAAATTCATAGTGGTTATTAGACCCACCACCAGAGCATTTTATATAACGTGTTAATAATGAAAGAACTCACAAATCTCTACATCACAATGCTTTAATATTTTGCCAACTGCTTTTCCATATAATTGGTTTCCTTTACAATTCTATATAATGTTTTATGTATTCAAAAACTTTAAGAGGGAGTCTATAGTCTTTATCAAATGGCCAGAAGGTTCTTTGATACCACAAACATTATGAACCCTAGGATCTAGACTGCCTCCCTAGTATGTTAGGTAATGCAGCAATGTTCAGAGGTGAAATGAATGGATCATAAGGGCTCTCAACTCATCAGTGGATTAATCCATTTGATGGATTAAAATTTTTAATGAATTTACTGGGAGAGGATGAAAACCATAGGCAGGTGAGACATGGCTGAAGGAACTAAGTTACAGGAGGTAGGGCCTTGGGGACTCTATCTATCCCTGGGCCTTTACCTGTTCCCCTCTCCTTCCTAGCTACCATGAGCTGAGCAGTTTTCCTCTGCCACACCTTTCCACCATGGTGTCCCCACCTTGGATCTAACCAACCATGGAGTAAAGTTCTCAAAACTTAAGCCAAAACAAATCCTTCCTTCTCTAAGTTGTTCTTGTCAGGTATTTTGGTCACTGCCGCAGTCTGGCTGGGCACAAATCAGAGCCACTCAAGCAGGAACAAACTTTTATTTCCGAACTCCCACAGCACTCCACACACGCTCCCCAGGAACACTCCCGAATGCCACCTATGCAGCCCCTCCAGCAACACCCCACACACCAATGGGAATTCCCTCCCCCGGAACTTCCCCAACCAACTCGATCTCCCCAGGCAATCCTCGGGAGAACTCCAAAGTAGCAGCCCCGGAGGAGGACAGGAAAGGTACAGTTGAATACAATTGAATCAATCTAGCATCATCTTAATGGCTCACCTCTCAACCATTACTTCTGGCAAAATGCCAGGGGCCATTCCGACTCGCTGTGGCTCTCAGCAGGTCACAGTGATGAAAAACTAACATAAACCCCTATTTAAGAAAAAATATATAGGATAACTTAGCATTTACTGTGGGGACAAGTGCACGGAGTACTGCATACATGGCATACGGGAAGGGCATGAGTGGCAAACCACTCCCCCATGCTAGGGGTGTGAGCAGCAAACTGCTTACCCTGTAGGCACAGCCCTGAGCGTGAGGCCACGTGTTGCAGTCCCTGTGCTTGCTCCATGGCCCACTCCTCGATTGATCATTGCAAAGACAGTTGGCCAGAAATTGCATTGGTCGCTGCCTGTTATCTGCTTACCTACTGCCTGAGTCTATATACATGGTAACTGCGCAATAAAATCAGACCTGCTTCCTGCTTGGTCTCCCGAGGTCTTGATTAGCGACTCCGCAGCCACATCCTCCTCTACCCTGTTCGTGGACCTCCTGGCGGGACAAGGGAGAGCCCACACAATTTACTATAGACTCAACTGCCTCCTCCACATCTCCCTCCTTAAATTCATACACTGAAGCCCAAATCTCAATGTGCTTGTATCTGGAGATAGGGCCTTTAAGGAAGTAATTAGGATAGAGGAAGGGATCAAGTTAGAGCTGATTCAATAGGATTTGGAGACTTGTAAGAAGAGATACAATCAAGCTTGTTCCCTCTGTCTGCTAAGTGAGGACACAGGAAGAAAGCAGCCATCTACAAAACAGTAAGAAAGCCCTCACCAGAATCTGACCATACTGACACCCTGATCTCAAACTTTGAGCCTCCAAAACTGTAAGAAAATAGATTTCCAGTCTGTGGTATTTTGCTATGGTAGCCCAAGCCAACTGATAACAGAGCAAGACTAGCTTTTTCCTTATTGAAGACTCTCTTCCTCTTCCCTTTAGTTGTAAACCTGAGTGTTTTGGGGAATCCACTGCATTCTTTCTTCAGTACTCAAGACCCAGGGCCATTTTTTAAGCCCCAAATTCTGTGAGTTATTATTTAAATAAACATTGTAAAAAGAAACTAAACTATTAGACAATAATACAGAACATTAAGATGCTGTCGTCATTTGTCCCAGACATAGGTGGCAATTGCTGTAACTGCTATGGGATTCTACTTCCATCAGCAACATTGTTTTGCTTCACAAGTCCTCTGTAATCTGCTCCTTTCTGAAACCTTCAACAGCTCTTGGTACACACAATGACTTTGCAGGTCCCTGCCCCACAGGGAGTGCCACAATTTACCCAATTAGGCAGCTGGGTGTCCTGACTGCAGGTGGCTAATGGTGAAAGGGATTTTTGTAAGGGGCCCATATTCCTACATCAGCACTTATAACCTACTTCAGGAAATACACCATACCAGTTCTGGTTAACCTTAAAACAATCACATTAAAATAAAGAGGACTGTCAGTAGAGCAATTTTATAAATAGCTAAAATTAAACAGAGCAAGACTGGCAGTGCTAATGCATAAGCAAAGAACTGACTTCCTGCATTTCATCGAGAATTCCTGATAGCAAACTGCAGTATGTTTATTGTATATTAATTCAACACAGCACTCAAAATGAATTTATGCCCTGGCTGAAGGGTACGATATTGAAACTAAATATTATTTATTATCTTAATATTAGTAACCATAGTAAAAAAAATCATGTTAACAATTCACATTGTTTAAAAAGCTAAGGATTCCATAGCTCTACATACCAACCAACTGCTCTTGCCTTAATTTATGCAAGTGTAGCCTATAGCTAAAAGCTTTGTATATTTGTTTCCCCATGGTATTACTGCTCAAAAATAGGACACTCTTTCAAGGGCACCTTATAAACACAGAACTATAATTTATTTGGCAAATTAAAGCTCATATAAAATGTGCACACTGAGGTACAGATTAACATATTTAATTTCAATATTACCTGCAAACCTATTTTTTCCCATACACTATTCTAATTAGTCATATAAAATCGAGCCTGTGTATTATAAGCAATTATTTTAGAGGAAATAGAAACTGGATCTGAATTAAATATACTGTAAAAAGATAACACTTTTATGGAAATTAATATATCCATTTGTATCTAGAAAAATGTGTTCTAGTTAAATGGCATGAGAATGTTGAACATTCAAAACCTGATTGCAGTAAAAGTTGAGATTTTTTTAATGATTTAATAACACAAAATAATTTGCAATCTTGTTAATATAGCAATATTTTTGCTTTGAAGATATTTCCAAGTTTCCAAATCCCTAGTAACCATTAGGTTCACTTTATGCAGTGAAATTTTTCCTATTATGAATATTCACTCCCCCTACAGTTGAACATGCAAATTGTTTATGAACATTTTATTTAGCAAATGATTCTTTTTCTATTAAGCCTGTACTAGAAATTATAATGGCATAGATACCAAGCTTACTTTGCATTAAAATAGTTGCAAATAGATGTTGACAAAAGATTATGCCTGTAAGTAAATCGAAATTATAACTTTAGTGGCAGGATTGTTAGGCTTTTTAAAAGTTGTGATAAACTGAGATAACACCTTCACTATTTAAGGATATTTCTGAAAAGGTCAGGATTAAATTAGAGCCACTTGACCTACCACAGGGCACATGGCGAGGGATGATCTAAAACTTTGGACTATAAGATTTTTATTCTAACAGCTCATTGGTACATCCCCCAGAGAAAACTTTCCTGACCCCTAATCTTCTATGGCTCCCCAGCCCTATCTCAATGCATTACCTCTGTGTGTTAATTTTATAGGGAAAATCAAATTCATTTGTTTCCTCATTAAGTATTTGTTTTCCCGTCTACAGTAAACTTCCCAAGGGCAGGGATCACTCAAGCATTTAGTGTAGCTCTTGGCACAGCCAAGGAATTCAATTACCATGTTTTTAAAATAAATGTATGAGTGTCTTAGTCTCTGCAGGCTGCTATAACAAAATATCATAAAGTAGGGAGCCTATGAACAACAGAAATTTATTTCTCACAACCTCTAGGAGGCTTAGTCCAAGATCAAGGCACCAGCATTTTAGTGTCTGGAGAGGAGGGCCTACTTCCTGGCTGATGGAGAGTACATTCTCAGCATGTGGGGAAAGCTCAAACAAGAGCCCTTGGGCTGATTTCTAAAGGGCACAGATCATCTTCAAGAAGGCTCTGCCTTCATGACCTAATGACTTTCCGAAACGTTTCATTTCCTAATACCACTACTTTGTGTGTTAGTATTTTGACATATGAGTTTGGGGAGAATGCAAATATTCTGACCATACAGGTGTGCTAATATGATTTTTCTTCAAAATGTTACTGTAAAATCACTTATTATTTGGTTGTCAAGAAATCTCAGGTGGATTTAGAAATCTCAAAGGATTTCTAAAATAGTTTCTATGATTCATGATTAGCTATCTATTACATTCACAAGATCATGGGGTCAGAAGAATCATGTCCTTTTCATTCATGTACCTTCTTAAGAAGATGAGAATATGCCTATAGATTAAATGTGCTCTATGTTAGAAGAGCACACAGAATTCCCTGAACAACATGCTTCTACTTTTCTGGCTACCCCTCATAGCCTCTGCAAAGTACTACCAACCTTGAAATATCAGCCCTCCTTCCCCTTTCCTATGCTCTCTCCAGGCCTCCTGGAACGATTTCCTGGTTTGGGGCTATTACGGTCTGATGGTCTGAATTGTGCTCCCGTAAAATACACATGTTGAAGTCCTGACCCCCAGTAACCTTAGAATGCGACTATATTTGGAGATAGGGTCTTTTAAAAGGAAATTAATTAAAATGAGGCCATTAGGGCAGACCCAATCCAACATGAGTGGTTATAAGAAGAGACAAAGACACAGACACACATGGAAGGACCTCATGAAGACACAGGGAGAAGGCAGGCTTTTTTCAAGCCAAAGAGAGAGACCTCAGAGGAAACTAATCCTTCCGATCCTGATCTTAGACTTCAAGTCTTTAGGATTATGAGAAAATAAATTTCTGTTTAAGCCACTCAATCTGTGGTACTTTATTATAGTCATCCTGGCAGACCAACACAGAGTCAATTACAACTAATAAAACCAACCTGCAAAACACACTAAGACTGACCATAGCTGCTTGTTTTAGACATAGTCACCCTTTGCTCTGTCCAGACTCAAATGTCTTTCAGAAACAGCAAACCCACAAAATCCATTGTAACACATTATAACTTCAAAAATTCTTCCTCCTATCTCTCCTAAATCCTTCATGGAAGCCTTTTTCTCTTATTGGACTCACTGTAGACAGAAAACAGCTTGTCACTACTCATTAACTCTGACCTGTTCTAACATTACAACACAGGACAAACAGGACCAGCCACCTGGTCTTTACCATTTCACTCATTATTCTACATGCCTGCTTGTATTCCTTTATCCAATTTAAAAAAGGCTTTCACAACTCTCGATATGAGGGGTACAGCACAGCACCAGGCATGCCGTATCTGCTCTACATTACTGCTTTCCAGCTTTTTGTGATTCTTTTTTTTAATTTTTAAAAATAAAATGTTTGAAATATTAAATATTATTCCCAATTCTGTCTTATTTTGATTTAAATTGTCATACCCCATCAGCCTATTTTATAACTAAGTCATTCACCCTTATTCCTACAGTGTCTTTAATATATATTTTAAGCAGAAACTTCCACTACATCATCCTCAAAATACTTCATTATTAAGTTATTTCTAACTAAAGGATTTTAATTTATTGTTTTACAGTCTTTCTTCTTAGCATTTGAATGGCTTAAAAATTAAAATCCTCACAAGGGCATTGGTTAACCCCAACCCTCACCTTCCTCTCCAAGCTCATTTCAGGTGTCCCTCCACCAGGCACACAGGACTCTTGTAGCACAGATCCACCTGCTCATGAAGAACACTAGGCCCTTCCTGTCCTCAGTCATATCCATACTCCACCTTTCTTCCAAACTCCAGATTGACAGGCTGAACTTCCTGCTCAACAGTTGACCTAAATAAATCTGTACTTAATCAAACATAATACCTCCACCTTGGAAACCCGATCCCACCTCTGTCCCCAGACCTGCTCTCCCTGCAGTCTTCACATTTGTTTATGGCAACTCCATTATCCAGGTGCTCAGAAAAAAAAAAAAATCCTCAGAGTCCTCTTACACATTTCCTTCTCTTTTATTTAATCCATCCTGTTGGTTCTGCATTCAAAATGTGCTCAATTTTTTTTCTTTAATTTCTCACTATTTCCCCTGCACCTTCTTTGGTCTGAGACACCATCACCCCTCTGAGTTCCTGATTGGGCTGCCTGCCCCACCCACCCCTGGCCTTTATAATATATCCAGCACAACAGCTCAGTGATACCTTTAAAACCTAAGTAAGATGTATCATTCTTCTGCTCAAAGTCCTGCAGTGGCTCCCCATTCCCTTTGAGGAGGAGCCAAAGACCTCACCATGGCCTACATTACCTGACTTCACTCTGCTCCAATTCCACTGGCCAAATTGCTTTTCCTGCCATCCACTTTCTGCCGTGTGATCTTTGCACTGGCTGTTTCCTTGTCTTAGAAGGCTCTCCACCCAGACAGCCTCATGGTTAACCCTTCACCTCTTGCAAAGCTTTGCTCAGAAGTAACCTTTTCAGTGAAGCGACATTGAATATCCTTAGAATTTCAGCCAGCAACCTCCCCACTGCTCGCTCTATTCTGCTTTACTGTTCCATGTCTTTTTCTACAATAATTAATACTTTCTAACCTCCAATATAATCTACTTCTTTTATACCTATTATTTACTGTCTGTGTTATAGTGTCAGCTTTATGAGGTCATTGAGATATCTGAAGAGGCTGAAATATAGTGGACTCCCAACTACTGGTGGGATGAATGTAGAGGGACCTCCTGTACAAACCGCAGTCTGCAAGTGTTTACAAGGTTGTTTCAAGGATAAATGAAATAGTGTGTGTGGCAGGGCTTTACAGGAGAGAATCCCCTGTGACAAATACCCACGTCTTCACTCTTTCCATGAAAGTCACCACTGTTGTCAGTAGTGTATTTTTTCTATGTAAATATACTCATAAAAATATAGAATTGCTTTGTGTAAGTATTTTAAAATAGTGAATGGCATAATATTAAAAACAAAAACCCTTTGTGACAAGTAAAGCTCTATATGTGAGTGGGATTATTATAACTTGGGAGCTGTGATTAAGGGACTCTGAAAAGAAATGATAAATGACACATTTTGCAGTGTCTATGCACCTTAACTCCAGAACGACCCTTGAGTCTCTCTCTTCTGAGAATGGGGTACCCTATGAAAATACAAATGAATGCAATTTCCTTAAGGTTGAGACGAAGATTGGGAAGATAAATTCACTTTTCTGAGAAATAGTCTATTTGGTTTGCCATTCTCCATGTGTTCTGAGGGATTCTGGTAGGATTTATATTCAATTTCTGAAAAAATGCTGAGTGTACTAAACTCAAAACATCACAAAACAGGATATTTTCTCAATCTTCTAGATGTTTAATTCTTATGTCTATTTCTAATTCCTGACTTCAGAGTTGATGGAAATCACAATTTATGACTACCAATTTCTAAAACATTTGACTATTTTAGACTACCTCACTGAATATTTCATCCTTATTATCTATATATATATTAACTGAATAGCACTAGTTTCAACATTTTCTTGCATGAAAAGCATTAGTTGATTCCATTAAGATGTTTTTTCCTACTGAATGCTGCTTATTTACCTCAAAAGTAGATTATGACATTTTCTCTGTTAAAGACCCTACTTTATTACTTCTTTTTGAATCATTGCCAACTTTTATATAATTTTTGCTGTCTTTATCAATATTCTTAAATTACTTATGATTTTTAACAAGTTAAAATAGGTCTATAATAGGTCCATTGTAGTTTAATCCAATAAATCTAGCAAGTAAAATTGAAGAATTGAGTCAATGAAACCATGTTAGGGTATCATTGCCAATTTAGCTATCAAAAGTAATCCATTATGATGTAGTTTATTATAAAGTACATTTAGTACATTAATTATTAATCCACATTGCAAGCTTTTACCAAAAGCCTGGCCTTGATTGCTTTGTTTTCCTATGTTTAAGCAGTTAGATTCCACAGTTTTGTAATCTAAGATTAGTATTTGGCGCCTTGATCAAATTCCCAAAGTTCTGTAATGTCTCTTTTTATTGCCAGTAAATCCAGATGGAAGTAGCTTTTAGTGTGGTTATTAAGTGTGAGTTTATTAATGTTATCTATTAAGCCCACACTACACATTGCCCATATAAGAACTTTCAGAATCATACTTGATAAATGTACCATGCAAGTCCAAAAGGTTTAAGAACAAAATGAGGACTTTAGTGTATAAATTAAAACACTTTGTTGGCACACAAAAATCACCTTGGACATAGAGTATGACTCATTAATTATACATTAGAGCAGAGTCTCTCATCAATAAAGTTGATTTTAAACAAGAGGCTCTAGTTCCCAAAATGAACTTTTAACTAAAATTCAAGGAGGAGTAAAGAAAGAAAGCCAGTCAGAAAATATTAGTTCTTTGCATGGGATTGGGAGTGGGAGATGGGTGGGACCCCTGTGCCAGGGGAAAATATACCCAGAGCTACAGGAATCATCTGCCTTTACTACATATTTCTGCATGAGAAGTTTCTCAGTCTGTTTTCCATTGTGACAACAGAAGACCCAACACAGCATAATTTATAAAGCAAAGGGATTTGGGCTCACAGTTCTAGAGGCTGGAAAGTCCAAAGAGAGGCAGCCACATCTGGTGAGGGCCTCATGCTGCCTCTTAATATGGGAGAAATCAGGAGGGAAGAGAGATCACACATGAGAGAAAAGTGAGCCTAACTCCTGAAATAAACCATTCCCAAGAGAAAGGCACGAATTCTCTTTCATGAGGATTCTGCCACCATGAGCTAAATACCTAAGCTCCACCTCCAAACTCTGCTGTATTGAGGAATTAAGGTTCTTACACATGAACTTTTGAGATACAAATTAAAACCATAGCCAGAAGACTAAAATTAATACTGCCAACTCTTTAATAGTTTCCCAGAAAATAAGTTTCCAAAAGGCAGGAATGTACTTTCCAACTATTAATCCTTTTAATAAAACCTGGAAAGAGTCATCCTGTTCACATTTCTAAAACTTAACTCATATGCTAAGAAACAAAATGAAATAATGGATGGAGTGTTTAAATATCTTAGTGTCCCCAAACTTCTAACATTATTTCATTGAATAATTTTATTTTAAAAATCAAGTTTGAGCCAGGAGTGGTGGCACACACTTATAATTCCAGCAACTTGGTAGGCTGAGGCAGGAGGATTAAAAGTTCAAGACCAGCCTCAGAAACTTATCAAGACTCTGTCTCAAAATTAGAAGATAAGAAAAGAAATGCTAGGGATGTGATTCAGTGGTTAAGCACCCCTGGATTCAATCCCTGCTACCAAAAAATAAAAATCAAGTCTGTTTACAAAATGATAATGTCTATTATCATTGCAGAAGTCCTAAAATTAAGGCCTAAGATGAGCACTCATTGTGAAAACCTACCTGGAGCTCTATTTCATGGACAGTAGGACTGTAGAGCAGCCTCACCACCCTCCTCTTGGATGGAGGACAAGGACCTCACATTCTGTAGACAGTGTGGGTGGAGGGTCACAGAGGTCCAGGGGTCAAGCTAAGTTCTACCCTTAGGGGAAAGGGCTGGAGGAGATTTTACTACAGCATATAGAACTCCAAGACTGTTATCTCCCTGCACCTACCTCCTCACGGAGGTCCAGAGCCAATATCACAGATTTAAGATATCATTAAATCAATCAGCAAAGAACAAGCTCTGCAATATTAAAGGCCCTGTAAGAAACAGAATGAGCAAAATAGGCTTTGTGGCCTAGTACCAGGGCTTGATACAGGCAAGCAGAAGTGATGCATCCATTTGGACAAGGTTGGGGAGCTGCATGCTGCATGGATGAGCAGCTACAGCAACATCTAAAGTGATGGTAGTGTCGCAGTCCTACCTACAAACATAGGAGGTCTCTTTGGGACAGGAAGAGATAATGTCATCACATTGCAGTAAGGAGACAGATTTTTTTTTCCGTTATCTCTACCTCCACCCAAGGATTTCCTACAATAATATGAAAGAATCTCGGGCAGGAGTGCAGAGATTAAACTGAAATTTGCTCTTTTGACTCTTCGTGGGGTTCTATTACAAACCCTTAAGAGTGTGCCATAGGACACTTATATTGCATCTTCTTTCTGTCCCTCTGGAACATGTAGCATCCTTTAGCTGCCCGTAAAGTAACTGAGAATCCAACTGAAATGTGAAGTCCAAACAAAATTTCCATACCTAAATCAACATGATGCTGCTCCCAAAGATTTCATGTTCAGGGAATTAAAAAAAAAAAAAAAAAAAAGGTTGATGACCAGAGTAAAGTATTTCCCAAATGGCTCCTGCCCCCCCACAGTTGGTTATACCTGATAGGTAAAAGCAAGTCAAATAGATTTCCCTTTTGTTGGTGTATTTTACCCATTTGTTTGCACAGGTTATTTACATCTTGTGTTACAAAATCCAAATGTAGCTTCTTACCTATCTTGGAAGGCTTTGCCAAGTGTGGCGCTACACAAGTCATTTGCTTATAGTCATAATGAAGTGTAAAGACGACCAGTTTTTAAGTCTATCTTTATCCTTTGTTTCTCAATTTTCCAGTCTTTGACACTTATTAACCGTTCTTATTGGAAAGAGAAAGAATTTATTCCTTGCTATGCTTTGGATAAATGTCTCCTGAAGGTGTATGAATTAAAGACTTGGTCCCCAAGTTGACACTATTGGGAGATGATGTAGCTTTCAGGAGGCTGGGTTTTGTGGAAGGCCCTTAGGTCACTTGGGAGATAACTTAAAGAGAATTATGTGACACTGACCACTTTTCTTTCTCTCTTTGTTCCTGATCAGGAGAGGAGTGGTTTTGCTCCATCATTAAATTCCTGCCATGATGCGCTATCTTTCCCTAGGCCCAAAGCAAGAGCCAGTTGATCATGGACTGGATTCTCCAAAACTGTGAGTCAAAAGAAGCTTTCCTTCTTATAAGTTAATATCTGAAATACTTTGTTACATGACAGAAAACTGACACACACACACTACTCAACTTGCACTTTGTCAGCAAAATTTACCCCAAAGTTTTGGTCAAATAGCCCTGGACAGCTTTAGGTGACCTCTCTGGGCATCATGAGAGTAAAATGGGGACTTCTCTTTTTATTTTAAAGGGACTCAAGATGTGACAGTTGAACCAACGCCTCACCATAAAATGCAAGGGAAGTGACAGAAAGAGTGACAGACAAATTAAAGAGTAAGTTCTGTTTAGCAATTTTGGGTGACAGCACTTAAAATTTTTAGCTCTAGGATTGTTTAGGAATGACAGTATGCAGCTGAGAAAGGCAGCTTATCCGTTATAAAAAGAAATTTGTGCGTGAACTTAGAAAAAGCCGTCTTCAAAAATGGAAAAAATTCTTTACATATGTTATTTAAATAATAACCCATTAACCTTTTATACAGGTCTTCAAATTGTCTATTGCCACATTTCAACATTAGCCCAACATTTGAATCAAATCTTTCAGACAGATTTTGTTTTACTGCTCCTATAGAAATGTCAGGAGAAATTGGAGTTAGCCTTCATTTGTTGTTGATATTGTTGTCATTTTTATAACCAACAAACTTTGTTCTCATGAGCATCAACTTCTGACTATGAAAATTAAGTCTCTTTTTAGTAAGGTGCTCACTGCATGTAATAACAAATAACACTACAACCTGGCTCATCTCATTATTGAAAGCAATCACATACTGAGCACTTACTATGTACAAGAAACTGTACTAAGTACTTTGTGCTCATTATTTGTTTCTGAAATATACAATGAACACTCAAGAAATGTGTTTTTGGTGGAAGAGAGGAAGGAAGAAGGAAGGGAAGGAGAGAGAATAAAGTTTCATCATCACTTACAGCTTTTACCGAGCACTTACTCTTTGTAGTCATTTAAGAACTTGAAAAACAAGTAATTGAGCAGGTAGAAATATTCCCTTTTCATTGGGATTTATTGAAGTAAGTCCCAAACCAGGCTATATACATGCCCAAATTACCTCTTGATTTTTGCACTTACAGTCTTCAATCATGAATAATTCTACTGCCAACAACTTTAGACTAATAGCTCAGAAGTAAAGAAGTTTAAAAATCAGAGTTTTTCTCACTTCGGAGAAACTCTGAGGTGAATCCAGTTACCATAACCTTCTTGCTTTCTCTTTTTTTTTTAGCACTCCAAAGATTTGAAGTCAAGAAACAACCCTCAAGGTGTAAACAACAAGTGATTACTCATAGATGGTATAATCAAAAGATGAGTGCTAAAGTCCAGGCCAGGACTAAGTTGTCATCCAGAGAGAGATCAGCCCAAGCCTGTCCAAACATTTATTATAAACATGGTTCAGAATGTTTTCTATGGATCTGATCCAGATTTTTGCCATATCCATATCTCAAAAAGTTGATCCATTCCAGTGCTATAAACTTTCAAATAATAAAAATGATTTGATCATAAGGGGAAGAGGGGGAAAGAAAACATTCACAGACTCAGAGGAAGGTCTGAGCAAATGAGGACAAGTGGACCACAGGAGAATTTACACATCACAAACTGAATTTCAACAAGTTATTTAGGATAATTTTTAGTGAATGATGAAGTTGGAATTTTACCATGTATAGGGTTAAAGTGTTGTGGATATTGTCCCTTCACTATTTCAGTGTTATTGCTGGTCCTTCATTCGAGATCATGAAATGATTACTTTGTAAACTATAAAATGAAATGCATGCCCTCAAATTTCTGTTGTTTTAGAAGTGTTGAGTAGAGGATGTTACTGGTACTGTTAATGTTAACTATTTTTGATCATATTGTTATTATGCTGATTAACAACTTGCAGCTAGTCCTTCACATCCATGTTTTTCTCACTTGCAAAACAATAAAAGCACACAGCCATTTCAATGCTTTTCTGTGTTTTCTGCTCTATTCCCAGCCTAATTGGGTTCCCAACTTGTTCCCACTCAGCTCTTGACCCACTGCCTGAACTTCCAGTTGCTGCTCCGTTTTTATCTCTTGGGGCTTGATATTAGGGGGAAAAAATATAATTTTCTTCACAGATGCAGAAAAATAATATTCAATATTTAACTATAAAAACTTTTCAAAATTATGTTAAAAATAGACTTTCTTAACCTGAGAAATACTACCACAGGCCTATAGCAATCATCATATTTAATGACAAAATTATATAATAATTTCCATTAAAGTGAAAACAAAACAATGCATCCCCTATCCTAGTTACTACTGTTTTAATTCAGTATTATACTGGAGGTCTTAGAATTAAAAGGTAAGAAAAATTTATAAAAATTAGAAAATACAAAATTGCATATTTCATCCAATGTGATTATCTACCTAATGTTTTTAAGATAATCTACAGAAAAACAGTTGAAACAAATGAGAAGTTCAGCAAAGTTGCTAGACTAAAGTAATTTAACTAGACAGTATATTGAATTCTTACTGTGAGTCAGGCACAGGTCAGGGTATTTTCCATATATTACCTAATAGTTTTCAGTAATCTAATGCAATAGCCCCTTGAGAGTATTACAGTAATCATTCACAAAGAAAACTGATATACAGAAAGTTTAGTTAACTAATCATTATAGATTGAATTTTATTCCTCCCAAAAGATGTGCTGAAACTCTAACCATCAGTACCTGTAGATATGAGCTTATTGAAAACTAGATCTTTGGAGGCTAAGAGCTATTTTTTAATAAAAAAAATAAGGTATATATTCAGGGTTCCTCAGAGAGAGAATCAATAAGAGAGAGAGAGAGAAGAAGAAGGAGGAGGAGGAGGAGGAGGAGGAGGAGGAGGGATTTATTAAAGGACTTAGTTCATGCCATTTTGGAGGCTGAGAAGTGCCATGATAGGCCAACTTCAAGTTGGAGACCCTGGGATATTGGTAGAGGGCTCCATCCCAGTTCAAAACCTCACAATGAGGAGAGCCTAAGGTCAAAGCTGTGAGAACCTGGAGGGCTGTTGGTACAGATGAAGAAAAAGCCAGAGAACCTGGAGTTCTAATGTCAAGGACAAGAGAAGATGGATGTTCCAGCTCCAGGAGAGGGAGAGAGAGAGAAGAATTTGACTTTTCTTTGCCATTTTGTTCTATCCAAACTCCCAGCCAATTGGATGGTACTTTTATACACTCAGGGCAGGTCTAGGTCTAGGTCTTAGTCCACCAACTCACATGCCAGTATGCTACGGAAAAACCCTCACAGATACACAGAGCTACAGTGCTTTACCAGTTCTCTAGATATTACTTAATCCCAATAATTTGACACCTAAAATTAACTATCATAGGGGCATTTTAGGGTATTCCCACACATGATATGACTGTGCCCTTATAAAGAAGAGAGAAATCTGAACACAGACATACACAAAGAGTACACCATGTGACAAGGCAAGTCAAAGAGTACCAAATTGCTAGCATCACCAGAAGCAAGAAAGAGGAAAAGAAATATCCCTTTTAGTTCAGAAGGAGTAGGGCCCTACATGTACACCAGTAAACACAAGTTGGAAAATACAGTATAAAAACAGATACTATTCACAATTATATAACTACAGTCACCTTGAAATAAGTCTAATAATGAATATTCAGGATTCAGTCAATTCTCATTTGTGGCAATTATGTTCAGTGAAGTTACCACAAACACCAAAACAGCAAATACTAAAACTATTGCTCTTAGCGGAAATGTGTCGTTAGATTCCTGTGAGCCTCTCACTACAATATTTTCATCAATCAATCAACACATAATCTCATGTGTGTTACTGTTTAAAGACCAACTTACTTCATATATATTATTAACTCCTTACCAATGAACTTATAGCCGTTAGTACTGTAATTCATGCCTAAAAAAGTTTTATCTAACACATGTAATTTTTCCATAAGGCACACGACAGCTTTCTTGTACTTAGGAACCTTAGGCATGACCTCAACACTTTCTTCAGGAGCCATTTTAAAAAAGCAAAATCACTAACAAAAATGCATAAAAATATTTTTTAAACGACACTAAATGAACCACAAAAAGAACATTTATGTTTGCAGTGTGAGAACTAAAACGAGAAAGCAGAGCACCACTTTTTTCCAATTCAACTGAGAATGTGCATGCCTATTGGACACTCAAATTTTCATCACTATGTTCATGTCCACAAATGGCTATGGAAGCTCAGTGAGTAATGACAGGCAAGTTGCAAATAAATTTTAGGAAGTAGGCAAATTCACAAGTACAGTAGCTCTGAATAATGAGGACCAACTGTATTTATGGAGAAAAGCACACAACGTTATAAAAGGACAAAAAAACTCGACCCTAATAAATGGAGATTCATATGGCTATGAATAGAAGGATCTAATTATAAAGTCAACAGTGAAGTTGGAAAAGGTAAAAGAGTTATAACTCTGGTCTGGGATTTGGGTTTGGGTGTGTAAAGTACTGGCTTGCCACAGAAAAGGAATTTTGGATGTGGAGTGGGGGCAGTCCACACAGGTGAAGAGGTTATCATTAAAATGATGGCTTTCAAACAAACAAAAGACTCTACTTCTACCATGAATTAATTCCATCAAAATCCCAAAGAGTGCTTTTGTGGAATTTGACAAGTTGATCCTAAAATTCACAGGAAAAAAATAAAGAACCAAGAACCTCTAAAACAATTTTGAAAAATTAGGTATTGAGACTTATTCTGACAGAAATTAAAACTGAGAGTAAATAATCAAATTAATCAAGACAAGCATGATTTGAACATAAGGCTACACAAATAGAATGGGGAAACAGAAGATAGAGACTAGAAATCAGAATACACATGTATAGAAATTTTGCATGTGTATGAGGGGGTTTTACAAGTCAGAGGAAAAGGATTAATCATTCAGAAAGCATGATCAAGATCAGTAATAAGTTTTTCATGTAGAAAAAGATAGATTCCCATCTCACACATATCAAAAATAAATTGGGGAAGAAATGAAAGACCCAAATGTAAAAAGTAAATGTTTAACATTTAGAAAAAATAAAGAAGGTGTGAATTCTAGGTGAGATCTATTTAGAAGAAGAGAAAAACTTATAAACCATAGTGGAAATGTTAATAAATTTGACATTAAATGTTTAAAACTTCTGTTCAGTAAAAGACATCATACAGAGTTAAAATGCAAGATGCACAGGCTAGGAAAAACATTAACAAAAAGTTAACAGGCAAAATGTGTATAAATCCTACAAATGAATAAAAAAAGATAAAAATTGATAATAGAGACAATAAAAATGCCAACAATATTAAAGATCAGTATTCAGAAGAATGCAAAAACATTAAATCTCACTGAATACTCATTCAATTGGCAAAAGTTAGAAAGCCTGATAATCTCATATTTGGGTAAGGGTGTGAAAAAATAAGAACTTTGAACGTTGCTGATGGAAACCAAATTGACAAAACTGTATTGATAAGCAACTTAGTAATATCTATTCAAGTCAAAGCTGTGTCTATCCTTAACTCCAGAATTCATCTTCTAGGTACAGGCCTGGGGGAAACGTCTTCACATGTGCACAAAAAGATGTGTAAGAAGATATGCACTGCAGAATGATTTGTAATAGCAAAAATCCACGAAATCCCTAAGTATCTATGAATAGTAGATTTGATTGACTATGGTTATAATCATATAACAAAATACCCTATGAGGGCCAAAATAGGTAAATTCAAGTAACAATAAGGTACAGAATGATACGTAAGAATTCCACTTATACAAAGTTTAAAACAAAGCCAGTTATTGATCATTTATTGATATTTACATGTTTCCTAGTTAAAATAGAAATGTATGGCAATGATAAGCAACAAATTTAGGATGGTAGCTTTCCTAGGGCAGGGAATGGTATTGAAGACAGCCAGTCAATTGTGTATACAAGTTATTATATTTTTAATTCATAACAAATATGTTAAAGGTTAAGAGTTGAAATAAGAGAGACTGGTTTGTTGTAGTCCTCTCTATAACTCTGTCTGAATAATTACAAAGTCTATCTAAAGAAAAAAAGTGTGTTAAAGTGTGTTGAAGTCAGAAGGAATGTCAGTTTAAGTCCTAAATTCAGCACTTGCTGTTAAAATTTAGAGCGTGCCATCAAGTTCTATAAATAAGATAATAGAATGTAGGAATTATACTTAATCCTCTAATTACTCTCATCTTTAATCAAGCCTTTATTAACATAATGTGTCTAGCTTGGGGGTCTTAAAACCTGAGAGGGGATTTAGGGAAGAGTAATCAAAACAATGAAAAATAAGTAGATGATATAAGAAAAGGCAATGGGAATTGAGATGACTTAGATTAGTAAAGAAAGTGACAAATAAAATATATTGAGAAGGACACCAAGTTGGCTCTTTTTATACTGATGTCTATGACTCAGTTAAGACCTTACTAAAACTACCTAGATTGT
Organism: Marmota marmota marmota; assembly: GCF_001458135.2. Classification (NCBI taxonomy): domain Eukaryota; kingdom Metazoa; phylum Chordata; class Mammalia; order Rodentia; family Sciuridae; genus Marmota; species Marmota marmota. The sequence continues at coordinate 707,232 of NW_026000080.1, read as the reverse complement.
CTGTTGATGAGCAACAAATCACTCCAAAATACAACAGACTAAAGCAATGATAAGCATGCATTTTGCTGAGGAATCTGTAATTGGTCAGGACTTCCAGAGGGACAGCTCTTTGCTGCTCCTCATGGCAGCAGCTGCAGCAGCTCACCTGAGATGAGAAGATCCACTAGCACAGTGGTTCATTCACATACCAGCACGCTGATGCTGATTAATGGCTACAGCTATGCCAGGACTGTGGCCCATGATCCTGTCCTTGTGAGTGTCTCCATGGGCTTCTTGAATTTCTTTACTACATGATGCCTGGATTCCAAGAGTGCACCTCCCATAAAGAAAGTGCATGACATTTTTAATACCCCATCCTTAGAAGACACAGTCTCACATTCACCTATTGGCTCTATTCTTTTGATTGAGGCCATCATAAAGACCTATCCAGTTTCAGTAGAGAAGTGTCATACATGCAACCTCTTGATAGTGGTACAGTTGTAGAAGAACCTTGGGTGAGAAGATATTGTTGCATTCATCTTTCAAGAAAACAATTTGCCATACTAACAGCCTTGCTAAAATCTCTTTCCAGGTGAATCTGCTCTTTTCACTGTTCCCAGAACTGAGACCATAAAACCAGGCTCTTTTCAACATTAAGGAAGACTATCCTTTCACCCCACAAAACCAGACATGTTTGTGGGGCTGGAGGTTTTCGTAGAGTCAAAAGTTATATAGTAATTCATTGAAGGATCATGAAACATTTGCATCTGTGACCAAAACTTAAGAAAAACTCATCAAAATGTTGATGTTTTCAGATGCTCTTTTGCTTGAGTTGATCCAAAATAACATGACAGCACATTCATATTTTATGGAACCCAGTATCAAGACCATGTGCAGAAACATCAGCACCTCAGGTACATTGGGAGGAATTCACACAGCACTTTTTCTTCCACCTGTTAGAAATTAACAGAATGTAACTCATATATCAAAATCAGATTTTAAAATACTTATGCCCAAAGAAAGACAAGACTTGGAAAGTTTTTCTTTGAAGTTCTTTCTTAAGTTATTTGACTTGAGATATTTCAACAAAATTGTCAAAAGAGACAGTGTTTATCAATTCAAGATCTTTTAGTTAGCTTCATTATTTCCATTTTCATCCTATCTATCAATTGAATACATTGCTTTCCTCATATTTTACTAAACCTGGAAAATCAACTAACATTTTACACCATAACATGTCCAATCTATCTTTTCTTTCTTGCTGAAACTGTAATACATGCTACCTGAAGGGATACCAGCTAAGAGCTGACTGACAAGTGAGACAAGTTTGCCCTAGGGACCAATTTGACTATGATGGTTCTTAAGATTCTACCTCTATTAGGTTGAAGCATATTAAATTGCTGATAGTGGGCCAGTTTGACCAACAAAAACTGGGGATTTGAAATGATTCAATATACATACATTGATTGGCCAGGCAAGATGGTTCACACTATAGCATGAGTATACCTGTAGTCCTGGCTGCTTGAGAGGTTGAGACAGGAGATACAAGTTCAGGGCCAGCCTAAATAACACAGCATGACCCTGTCTCAGAAGAAGAAGAAGAAGAAGAAGAAGAAGAAGAAGAAGAAGAAGAAGGAGAAGGAGAAGGAGAAGGAGAAGGAGAAGGAGAAGGAGAAGGAGAAGGAGAAGGAGAAGGAGAAGGAGAGGAAGAAGTAGTGTGTGTGTGTGTGTGTGTGTGTGTGTGTCTATTTGTCAGATGGAGAAATTTTCTTGCAAAACTGAAGAAGTCAGGGATTTGATTCAAGGTCAATCTAAGACCATGTGCAGAAATTTTCTTGCAAAACTGAAGAAGTCAGGGATCTGATTCAAGGTCAATCTAAGATGAACTGTAACTGAAGAATAAAACTGTTTTTCCTTGTACATAAGGTTTTGATATTAAAGCCTAAAAACTAACCCAGTAAATTCTATGTGTGTGGAATCACCCATAGGAAAAACGTAAATAAGAAACCTTTGCTATCTGGACTATGTTTAGCTGCTGTGTAAATTAGCTAATAAAACCTAAATATGACAGCCTTGAAGAACAGGTTTGATGTTATTGGTTAAAGTCCTTGTGGTTTTTTTTTAATAAGCCAAATTTAACTGGAATCATTAGGGATTTTTATTTCCTAAACAGTCAAATAGAGAAACAAATCCTGATTTTCCAAAAGTAACAAAAAGAATCCTTAAGCAATACTTAATAAGTATTTAATACTATAATTATGATCCATAAAATAGGTATCCATGAAATGTGGTACCACAAAGATTGCAATTATGATTAGTATAATATAATAAGGCTGTGGCAGGGTTTAGAAGGTAATTGCCAATTTCAATTTCTACAAAAAAATACCATATGCTAAGAAAATTAAGATGAAAGAGATGTATAATTTTAAAACACATTCACTTTCTTGATAATCTTTGGGAATAAACATAGGATTAGGATAAAGGTTTTGAGAGTGTTAGGGGGAAGTACAAAGTTTACCAGAATGGTTAAATGTTTCCAATTAAGTTTTAGAATTTCTCATGTTTTAAAAAGACATGAAAAGCTTCAATTCTACTTGAAGTGCTCCAACTTGCGTGAATTAGCAGTGAAAGGATAAAAGTTACATTGAGTTTAATACATACAATATACTATTCTGAACTTCTCTTTCAAGTGTAGTCAGTAGCTATAGCATAGCCCTCTGGATATGGGAGGGAGACAAATCATTTTGCACACCCAGCTCTCCAATTCCAGCCTGACATTCTTTCCTTCAATCACAAAAACATGTGGCCAGAGAGAGAAATAGGAGGGCAAATTCATACCTCTTACTTTTTCACATGTGCAGATGAAAAAAAAAAAAAACATGATCAGTGTCTCATTACATTTGAATCTATACCATTCATACTTCTTTGAATTCCTTAAAACCTATATATATAGTTTGGCATATATTATCTTTAAGTAACACATTGAGTAGCATTTCTGAAAGTGTTCTCCATGCATTATTATGACATGAAATAATTTCATGTCCATGCTGGGTGTAACAAGGTTACTTGTTTATTTAAGTTCTCATCAGAACTTTTTACATACAAATATTTTATGCAGCCCTTATGTTATATGTAGTGTGGATCATTTCCCAAAAGTTATTTCAGTGATGGAAAACATTTTATAAAAATATCTCAATACACCTTGTGAAACTTGTCATCTCTCTTGTGAACTATGAGTTTTTAAATGACTGATTTCTTGTCATCAAGTTCTTATTTACCTCTCTCAGATTCTAATAATTTCTACATATTTATTTGGTAGTTTATTCAATAAATACTTATCAAATATCTGCTATGCTCTGAGCACTGTTATGGGTCTCAGAGACACAGGAGTGAACAATTGTTAAAATGTGCTTTTCCTTATGGAACTTACATTCTAGTTAGGGGAGATGGCAATTAACACAAATAGGAAGCACCAATGATCCAAATCAAATATAGAAGAAAATACAATTTTTAAAAACGAACAAAAGATTCTCAGAAAGAATGGTTGCAGCATTTTACTGGGATTGTCAACATGATTTCTCTGAGAAGGTAAACTTCAAACTGAAGAAATACGTAATCATTATAACCCTTCATTATTTCTCTTGTCCTTTGTGCTACTTTTAATCAAAAGAATAAGGGTATCTAGTAAAAAATGAAAATATACTAAGAATTTTACATTAAAAAACAATCATTGCTGCTCTAATTCTCCAAACCTACCTCCAAATTCAGAAACAGCCTCTTTTTGTTTTTCTGACAATTACCATTATATGAAAGCCACAGATGAAGGCTGGTAGAGTAGCAAGAGGCAAAATCCAGGGTTCCTCAGCAATTTCAAAGCCACCATATTAACCTTGAAGTTCCTTTTTTCATCTGAGAAAATCTGTTGTCTTCCTTAAGCCCCCGTTATTTGGAGCTATTCCTTGCTGTCAACCCCTAACTGATACAGGATCCACTATCATAACCTCAGTTGACTCACAGAAAAGATTCCAACCATCCAAATAAAATGCATTTTTAATTTTTTTTAATTTTATTTTAACTAATAAATAAAAACATAAAATTGTGCATATTTATGGGGCTCCATAAATGTGTGTATTCATTGTATAATGTTTAAATCAGGTTAAAATATTTATCTCCCAGACAAGAGAGTTCTAAAAATAAAGTTTGTTTCTTTTGACAAGTGGCTAAAAATATGTTCTAAAAATAAAGTGGCATGGAGAACACTTTCAGAAATGCTACTCAATGTGTTACTTACTTCTATATGGTTCTCACTTCTATATGGTGAAAACTTTCAAAAATCCTTTCTTCTCACTTTTCAAAATGTACAGTACATTATTGTTATCTATGATCACCTGACTGTGCAATGTAACACACCGGAACTTCTTGTTCCTATCTATTCAGTTTCTATTGATCAATATTTCCCCATTTCTCTCCTATTCTACTCTCCCAAACTTCTGGTAACCACCATTCTCCTTTCAACTCGATGAGAGCGACTGTTTTAGATTTCACATGAGTGAGATCATTCAGAACTTGTCTTTCTAAGCCTGGATTACTTCATTTAACATAATGATCTCCAGTATATCTATGTTGCCACAAATGACAGGATTTCATTCTTTTTTATGGCTGAATAGTATTCTAATGTACGTATGTACCACATTTTATTTATTATTCATCAGTTGGTGGAAATTTAGGTTGATTCCATATCTTGGTCATTATGAATAGTGCTGATAATACAGATGTCTCTTTGACACACTGATTTCATTTTCTTTGGAAATATACCCACAAGTGAGATTGTTGCATCATGCAGTAATTCTGTTTTTAATCCCATCAAGAACCTCCATACCATTTTCCATGATGACTATACTACATTCCCACCAACAGTGTACAAAGGTACTTTTTTTCTCTACCACCTCACCAGAAATTATTAGCTTTCATCTTTTTGATAATAGTTACTCTTAATAGGGTGAGGTGATAGATATTGTGGTTTTGATTTGCATTTCTCTGATGATTAATGATGTTGAGCATTTTTTCATGTATCTTTTAGCTATTTTATGTCTTCTTTTGAGAAACATCTATTTTGTTCTATTGCCCATTTAAAAAATTGGGTTATTTGTTTTTGTTATTGCTGGCTGTTTTGCTGTTGAGTTTTTGGTGTTCTTTATATATTCTGGCTATAAATCCCTGGTCAAATGTGTAGTTTGCAAATATTTTCTCCCATCTGTAAGTTCCTTACTCTGATGATTGTTTCCTCTGCTGTGCAGAAAGTTTTTAACTTGATATAACCCCATTTTTCTACTTTTGCTTTTGATTCCTTGCCTTTGGGACCTTTACCAGAAACTCATTACCCATTCTAAACTCCTGAAGCATTTACCCTATGTCTTCTTTCAGTATTCTCATAGGTTACATTTAAATTTTTAATCCACTTTAATTGTTTTTTGTAACTGATGAGAGATAGGGTCTGAGTTCATTCTTCTACATAAGAATATCAAATTTTCCTTGCCATTTATTGAAAAGAGTATCTTTTCTTCAATGTGTACTCTTAAATACCTTTATTAAAAATCAGTGGGCTGTAGATGATGGGTTTACTTCTAGGCTCCCTGTTCTATTCTCTTGGTCTACACATCTATTTTTATTCCAATATCATGCTATTTTGGTTGCTACAGCTTTGTATAATGCTTGGAATATAGGTAGTGTGATGTCTTCTACTTTGCTCTTTGGGTTTATGTTGTGGGGATGGAGTGTTTCCATACAAATTTTACAACTGGCTTTTTACTTCTGTAAAAAATGACATTGGTATTTTGATAGGGACTGCATTGAATCTATAAATTGCTTTGGGTAATATGGACATTTTAATATTTATTCTTCTAATCCATGAACATGGGATATTTTTCCATTTTTTTGTGTGTGTCCTCTTTGATTTCTTTCACCAGTGTATTATTATTTCATTGCAGAGACTTTTCACCTCTTTAGTTAAATTTATTCCTGAATATCTTTGTAGTTATTATAAATGGGATTAATTTATTGATTTCTACTTTAGATAATTTGTCATTGGATTTAGCAATACTACTGATTTTTGTATGTTGATTTTGTATCCTGAAACTTGAGTGAATTCATTTATTAGTTCTGCTGTGGTTTGGATCTTAAACATCACACAACAGCTATGTGTTAAAGGCTTGGTGCTATTGGNCAGCTGTTGTGTGATGTTTAAGATCCAAACCACAGCAGAACTAATAAATGAATTCACTCAAGTGAATTTTCTTTGATGGGGGTTCTTTTTGATGGGAGACATGTTGTTATAGAATTAATCTCAGTACTTGTTATTGTTCTGTTCAGGTTTTTTATTTCTTCATGATTCAGTCTTGGTAAGGTGTTTTTATGTTTAGGAATTTCTCCGTTTCTTGTTTATTATCAAGCCCACTAGAATAAAGCTGTTCATAATAATCTGTAAAGATTTTTTTTGTATTTTTGTTTTGTCAGTTGTAATATTTCCCTTTTGTCTCTTATTTTATTTAGTAGAATATTTTCTATTTTATTCTGGGGTGGTCAGCATCTTGCCAGGGAACTCTTGTCTGCTCAGAGAGATAAGCCTCATAAGATTTTTTTTTTTTAGTTGTAGTTGGATACATTTTATTTATTTATATGTGGTACTGAGGATCAAACCCAGGGCCTGACCTGTGCTAGAAGAGGGCTCTATTGACTTTTAAAGTAAAAAATAACTAGTGAAGAACAAAAGACAGAGTCAGAATTAATTTGAAAGGATGGAGAACCTGATAGATTTAGCTCACACAGGAGCTGGAGCTGGACAATTAGAAAATGGCTCCTGTGGTTTATTTAAGGGGGTACATCAAAAGAAGGGATAAAGTTTCAGGGGTGGAGTCTTGCTTTATGGTATCTTGCAATTAGCAGTTTGATTGACATCTTGGCAGGTCACACCCATCTCTGAGAGGCTGTGTGGCTAGGTGGTGGTAGCAGGTCATCCCATCTCCAGTGCCATGTGGGACCAGGCAGAGCGGAATAGAAATTCACATGTATTTGGGTGATCTCACCCCATGGGACTGCCACAGGAAGTTCCCAAACACCAGATGTTTCTATTCACTAGGCTTTGATGCCAATTTAGTCCACACACAGCCCATGGATGGCTCTTGACACTCTTTATCTTAGTCTAGCCAAGGTATGTCTGAAGAGCCAGATCTTTTTTATTTTGTATTATTTTTCAGTCTCCATTTCATTTCTTCCCTTCCTGATCTTGATTACTTCTCCTCTTCTACTAACTTTGGGTTTATTTTGTCTAGTTCTTGTTTTTCTAATTCCTTTAGATGCAGCAATAGGTTGTTTAAAATATTTCTACCTTTCTGATGTGCTATAACCTCTCCTCAGTATTGCTTTCTTCTATATCCTCTAGGTTATAGTATGTTGTATTTCCATTTTCACTTGTTTCAAGAAATTTTTAACATTTTATTCTTGATTTCTTCCTTGATCCATTAATTGTTCAAAAGTTGTTTGATTTCCATGTATGTGTAATGTTTCCAACATTTTTCTTATTATTGCTTTCTAGCTTTATTACATTATGGTCAGAAAAGATACTCGGTGTACTTTTAATTTTTTTAAATTTGTTGAGACTATTTTGTGGTCTATCATATAATCTATCCCAGAGAATAGTTCATGTGCTGATGACTAAAAAAAATAAAGTATATTTAGCAGCTGTTATATAGATTGTTTTGTAGAAGTCCGTTAGGTCCATTTAACCTAAGATGCAATATAAATCTGATCTTGTTTTTGTTGATTTTCTGTCTGGGTGATATGTCCATTGATGGAAGTGGGGTATATTATGGTTTAGATAGGAGGTGTCCTCCCTTTTGTGAGAATACAAGAAAATTTAGAGGTCAGTGTTTGTGATCTAAGAGTCTTGACCTGAGCTGGGGATGTGCCTCAGTGGTAGAGTGCTTGCCTAGAAAGCATGAGGTCTTGGGTTCAATCCCCAGCACCAATAAATAAATAAGAGTCTTGGCCTAGTCCGTGCGTTAATCCACTCAAGTGGCTGATAACCGTATGCAGGTATGTTATGGCTGGAGGACGTCGTTCACTGAGCAAGTCCCATTGGGATATATACTTTGTCCCTAATGAGCCAAGCTTAGTCTCTCTCTGCTTCTTAGTTATGTTCTGAGCTGCTTTTCTTCTCTAACCTCTTCCACCACGATGTTCTGCCTCACCTCAGGCCTGGAGCAATAGAATTGGACTTCTATAGACTTAGGCCTCTAAAACCATGCGCACCAAATAAAACTTTTCCTCCTCTATATTGCTCTTGTCAGGTCTTTTGGCCACAGCAACAAAAAAGCAGAGTGAAACAAAGTGTTAAAGACCCAAACTATTAGTGTAGTGAAGTCTATTTCTCCCTTTAGATCTATAATATTTGCTGTGTGAATTTGTGTGCTCAGATTGAAATTTTTCCCTTATAGATTTGATCCCTCTATCATTACATAAGGTATTAGTCAGTTTTTTGTCATTGTGACAAATCCCTGAGGAAAACAACTCAGAGAAGGAAAGATTTATTTTGGCCCAAGTTTCAAATGTTTCAGTCCTGGAGATTAGTGCTCTATGTGACATGTGTGTGTGGCAAAAATTTGATCCCAAAATCTTCACCTCATTGATTGTTTATTTGCGGAGAAGAAGATTTTGAGTCCATTCCATTTATTAATTCTTGATTTTATTTCTTGCACTTGAGGAGTCTTGTCAAGGAACTTGGGGCCTAATCCGACATGATGAAGATTTGGGTCTACTTTTTCCTCCTTTAGGCACAGGGTCTCTGGTCTAATTCCTAGGTCCTTGATCCACTCTGAGTTGAGTTATATGCATGGTGAGACATAGGGGTTTAGTTCCATCTTGCTGCATGTGGATTTCCAGCTGGCTCCATTGCAGAAACATCATGGCAGAGAAACATGGAAGAGGAATACTGCTCAGTTCCTGGCAGCTAGGGAATAGAGAGGAAAAGAAAGGGGCCAGGATGAGAAATACCCTTCCAGGACATACCCCCAGGGGTCTACTTTCTCCAACTATGCCTCCCACTACTTCCCAATAGTTCATTCAGTTATCAATGTATTAGTCCACAGATGAGATCAGAGCCCTCCTATTCAAACATTTCCAAAATGTCCCATCTCTGAACATTGCTGCACTGGGGACCAATTCTTCAAACATGTGAACTTTGGGGGGACATTCCATATACAAACTATAACTCATAATGACCTTCCTTGTCTTTTTTTAATTGCTTTTGATTTAAAGTCTATTTTATGTGATATAAGTATGGCTACTCCTTCTTTCTTTTGGATTCCATTTGCATGGAATACTTTATTTTATCCCTTCACTTCTATTCTATGTGTGTTCTTAGAGATGAAGTGAGTTTCTTATAAGCAACATATAGTTGGGTCTAGTTTTTTTTTTTAAAGCATTCAGTCATTCTAGATCTTTTAACTGGAGAATTTAATCCATATATATTCAAGGTAAGTATTAACAGGTATGGCCTAACTTACACTCATTATGTAACTAATTTGTTTTCTCATTGTGTTCTAGTTCCTTTCTTTCTCCCTCTCTTACAGTTTTCTTGTGTGGTTAAGTGAACTACTCTAGTACTGTGTTTTAATTGCTTGCTTATAATTTTGGGTTTGTTTATTATAGACTTTTGCTTTGCGGTTACCATTAGGCTTACAAAATAATCCTTTGACTATATAATTTATTTTGAAATGACAGCAACTTAATATGCTCATAAAGAATAGAAACAAACAAAAGAAAAATGCTTTATTTTTTTGATCTCTCATGCTACGTTTTAGTTTGCTTCATATATGATTGTGATTTTCCTCTATAAATGATCCCTGACTTACAATGATTCAATTTAATATTTTTTTTTACTTTAGATAGTTTGAAAGCAATACACATTCAGTAGAAACCTTATATCAAATCTTGAATTTTGATATTTTCCTAGTCTGGTGATATGCTATGTAATATTTTTTTTGTAATGCTAGGCAACAGCAGTGAACCACAGTTCCAAGTCACCCATACAAGCATCAGAGTAAACAACTGATGTTCTACAATGTACTGTATTGCTGAGCTATGGTGTTTGGTAGATTAAGTGCATTGAATGCATTTTTGACTTGTGATATTTTCAAGTTGGGTTTATGAGCCAATATTCTCATCATAAGTTGAGGGGTATCTTTATAATTATTTGGGGTTTTTTCTCCTTTTCTATTTCTCTTTTCTGCATTTTTATCAAAGAAGAAACATGCCTGCTTCTCCCTGTCATTCATGGCATCAGCTTTTGACCCAAACTGTCTAATCTTTGAAAGTTGTTCCTTTTTTCCACAGAGTCATGCTTCAAGGGGACTTCAGAAGTTTCTAGCACAACTGCAATGCTGCAGTGTGTCTTTTCCTTGGACTCTTGGTTTAGCTCCATGGTTTCTTTAATGCTCCATTTTTCTCTTTCATGTACTTTGGTCTCATTTTTTTTTACAGGATACAACGTAAAGTAATTTTCTAAGGAAAATGCCCGAAAGTAAATGTTCCAAGTTTTTATGTATTTGAAAAAGTTTCTCTTTCATACTTTGATTAGTTACAACTTTTTTTCTCAGAATGTTGCAGTCTTTTCACTACTGTTTTCAAGATCCCTTAAATTTGGGATTGCTGACTATTGGCCTGGTTCTTGTTTTCTTTTTTGTAACCTGTACTTTTTCTGAAAACTTCTTAAGACGTATGTTTATTCTCAGTATCTGAAGGGTTCATGGTGTTACGTCTACATGTAGATCTTTTTGCATTCATTCAACACTTGATGAGATTTTCAATAACAAAAACTTGAATCCTTCTATTGAGCTCTAAATTTTTTTCCTACCGTTTGATAATTTCCCTCCTTGTGAATGTCTGGTATACCTATTATTTAAGGTTAAATATGGATGGATTCACTGTATCTGCCAACTCTGAATTGAAGTTCCTCTAGAGATTTTCCTGTTAGATCAGTTCTTTCCATTGTTTCAATCCATTGAGTGTCCTGGGCTTAACGTTTTCTCCACTTACAAAAAGAAAAACAGTCAACCAACAGGCTATATTATCCTTTCATCTCCCCCAAATTTGTTGAAATTCCTCATGCACGTATCTTTTTCTTAGTTTTTTTCCTTCATATCCTATTTTTTCCTGAACCTTTCGAATCCAGTCTGCCATCTTGCCAGAACACTTGAAGTTTCTCTTGGGTGACAGTTGAAGTAAAACTATTGTGTTAATTTCTCAGCAGTGCTATTTTTAAATATAAAAATATATTATACAACTTAACACCAAAACACAAGTATCCCAATGTTTTATCATTGTGAAGACAGACGAGAAGGACAAAATACATGCAGGGTTTTCTTTTCTTAGAAAAAAAAAGCAATAAAGTGCTATTCTTCTTCTGTTGTTATTTTTCATTTTCATGTTGAATGTATCTCTTGAACTTATATAGCTTTAAAAGCATTCTTTTTCATTTAAGTGATATCTTAAAAGCTTCTCTGTACAAAAACTCAAATGATTTTCAGTAGAGATTTTCCCAGTGTCCTTGGATCAATTTCTGATTCTTTTAAGACATGTTACCCACTGCGATATTAACGTGTTATTATAAGAATTGTAACAGCAGGAAACTGCTTTTTTCTTCCTCAGGAGAGGTAGAAAGGATGTGTGCCTACACTTTGTATGAGAATTTCCTTGACATCCAACTTATACTCTTGGCAGTACAAGTGCTATAGTTACGTCTCTTCACATAAGGGGGTTTCTAATGAACTCAAGAATATGTAAGCAAAACATAAATTTATATCTCTATAACTCTTGTATCTAGTTGTTTATAGTTGTTTCAGATGACTGAAATATATTTATTTAATAAATATTTGTGCTGAGCACTACTTTTTACCTAGAGATACACAGTAAATAAGACATCATGTCCTCAAGCTACAATTAGGTCTAATAAAGGGATACAAATAAGAAAAAAAAAAAAAGCAAATTTCAAAAAAATTGTAATCAGTTCCATTATGGAATAAGCATCAGAGGCCATTAAAACACACAGAAGGGAAAGTGAACACCATGGAGGGTGTTAAGGAATTTACGTGAGAGAATGGCTTCCCAAGGAGGTGACATCTAAACTGAGATTCAAAAGATCAGCCAGGGGAAAGGCACAGAGGTAAATGGAATAAGAAGGAGCATTCCAAGTATCCAAAACACATGTGTGAAGTCTAGAGGAGGAGCCAGTCATGAACCACAAGGAAACATCAAAAGATGAAAACCAAAAAAAGGAAGTAAGGAATAGATTGAAAGTTTTCCAATATAACTTATCAAGGAATGGGACTGTCTCCCCAAACATAAAGAAATATATTTTGGGAAAATTCTGCTCAGCACAGGAGTGATGCCTGCAATCTCTTTAAGCAAATTCTAACTTTTTTTTTTATATAGAATAGGTAATAATATGACTAACTTTCATTATGGTTTAACTGCATGCAAGATACTATGCTTAGCAGGAAGGAAGTAAAACTACTACATAGTAGTTTACAAAACTGAAAATAACCCAAATGTCCATTAACTGATGAACAGATATGCAAAATATGGTTTGCACATGCAATAGAATATTATTTAGCCATAAAAAGGAATGAAGTGCTACAACGTGGATGAAACTTGAAAAAAAAAATTATGCTTAGCAAAAGAAGCCTGACACAAAATGTCACATAAATTTCATGCTTCTATTTACATGAAAAATCTGTGAACACAGAAAGTAAGTTAGAGGTTGCCAGGGGGTAGGGGAAGGAGAGATGGAATAACGACTAATATGCATGAGATTTCTTTTTGTCGTGATTAAACTATTCTGGAATTACATGGTAGTGTTGGTTGTATAGCTTGTCAATATAATAAAATCCACTAAATTATGCACTTTAAAATGATCAGTTTCATGGTAAGTGAATTACACTTCAATAAAGCTGTAAAAAAAATGGAAGAAAAAAGATAGTGGCTTAGGTCAATCCATAATCCTCCCACATATACTATCAAGCCATCATTTGTCTTCTGGAAACCAAAAACAGATTTCCATTGCCCTTTTCACCTCCTTCTCAAGAACAAGGTCAAAGTTCATGTTGTGTGGATATGTAGTATATTTCTGGGAAGTGGGGGGAGACTCGTTAAGGAAAAGGGATACAATGTTACATATAAACAGATTTCTAACTTTCCTTCCTGAAAGGACTTGGAGAGGATTCTTATAAATAAAGGGCCAAGTTTTATTAGCTTCACTGTAAACTCCCCTCCCATGAGTATCAAATATATATATTTAAAAAAATATGCAATGCACTTTCAGGAGTTACCAATAAAGTTTACACCTACTTTGGCCATTTGGAAATATATCAGAAACATGGAAGCCCTTTAAAGGTCCCTGTTTTCTGCTATAATCACCCATATTTACCAAAACCTTCACTTGTCACAGGGAGCAGTTCTCATCTGAACATTCAGTTAACAAGAAAATTCTTGTAGATGGCTTTTCCTGTCTCTATTCCTATCTTCTCAATGTTTTACTGATCCTAGTTTCCAATCCCCAACACTTTAAACTAGCAATGAATCCTTGCTTCATATCTGCCCTATAACAAGCTGCACCCAGAGAGCTCAGGCCATTTTCAAATTCTGGCATCTATATTGCTAAAATAATAAGGCAGACTAAACGTGCTCGATTAAGTAAAAAAAAAAAAAAAAAAAAAAAAAAAAAAACAGGAAAAAAAATAATGAAGCTCTTTGGGACAGTGTCCTTAAAAATATGTTCCTGAAGGCAATGTTGGTTGCTGCATTTAGCTGCTTAGGTTCATGGAAACAGTTGAGTTGTACGATGTGCAAATAAAAGGCTGTAGACCTCTGAGTACAAGCAAGTAGCACCTCATTATACAAATAGAAGCAACTCAACTATGCATGCCCTCAAACTGAGCTCAGTGTTCTGCTGCATTTCAAAAATATCCATCTGTTCCAAGAGAAGAAACAGGAAGTTTTGTTAATTATCTCTCACAACCCACTAGTTAGTTTCCAGAATAATCACTAAAGCCATCTTTCCTGAATAAATTTAACAAGTAAGTTACAAGATGCAGCACAGTAGATAAACCTTACATTACTCCTTTTAAATGAACCAAATCTATCAGTTGGCCAATTGTAACCCTCGCTGCTTCTAAACCGCATCCTGTGTCCTCAGCACTGAACAGATTATTTTTCCAAACACTATGTTCTTATATAACAATATTGATTAATAAAGCAATATAACACTAGATATTTACAAAACACTACATATCACACAACCACTTAAGATATTTTCTGATTTGTTGTAGGCACAATTCTGCTTTCAGATTCCATTTAAACCATACCACAAATTTTCACCCCAATTAGAAAAATAAATTCATGGAAAATATTTTTTGTTGTTTATTAGCTAATTTAAATAAGTATCTCTAAAACTTCCTCCCCAGTCCAATTATGTTGCCTTTACTAAAATTCCATGCCAGAATGTTATAATGGTATTAAGGATACACATGCCCAGTTGGACTCTTGCCATTATTCTATAAATCATTGCCAATTATGCCAATAAAGCATCCAGGGCAGTGATTGATTTCTTAGTTATGCAGTCAGCTGTTCTTCGACATTTTGTTTTCCTTCAAATGTCTCCATCATGGCCTAGTTTCCTGACACCATGATGGTTTACATTTCCCCAAAAGAGACATTTGTACACATCTGCTGGTGAGAAAAAAAGAGTTTAGAAATTCAGTGAAACCTCATTAATTCCATTTCACTGTTGGGAAAAATGACCCAAATTCATGAAAATTCTGAATTGTGAAAGATTTTTAAAGAAATACAAAGTAGTTTTTTTCCCCCTAATTTTATATATTCTAACAAAGACTACTCTTAACAAAAATTTAGTTTTCAAAGAGCTCAGCCTAGGAAATAAATATATAAATATATTAAAATGTAACAAATATTTATCATAACAGTTGATTGTTGATATGATCTGAATATGGTTTATCCCCTCTGATATGATGTTGGAGTTTAATGCTGGTCACAGGGTATTAGGAGAGCAAAAACTTAATTTGGCTCTGATGTTTAGAGATAAGGCCTTTGAGAGGTGATTGGGATTAGATTCTTTGGGATGGAGCCCCAGGACTGAATACTGGTGGCATTATAAGAAGGAGATCAGAAGATGCACACTCAGCAGCCTCCCTGTCTCTCACCATGTGATCCCCTGTGCCACCTTAGGATTCTGAAGCAAGAAGACCATCCCCAGATATGGCCTCTCCACCTAGACCCCCCAACCAAGAGCCAAAATTAACCTCTCTTCTTTTTTTTCAACCTCTCTTCTTTAAAATGTACTCAATCTGTGGGATTGTGTTATCAGCAACAAAAAATGGACTAATGCAACTGTTAACTCAGATCACTTCGTTACTAGCAAAAAAAAAGGGGCATATTATTTGGAATCTTTGAATCAATAATTCACTAAAATGAATCATTTTCCAAAACTCAAAAAAAATTTTTTTATCAAATAACTCAAATGTGGTTTTGATCCAAGTCTGGATATTTGATTTTTTTTTCAGATATTCATCCCTAGACCCAGAAAACAAAGTGATAGAGTTGAAAGTCCCATTGACCTTGAAGCCAAACAGATCTGAGTTCAAATCCTAGCTTGATCCCTCACTAATCCTATAGAATTTATCTATTATTTCAGTCAACAAGTATGCCTGCCCTGTGGATACATGGAAGTCCCTACCCCCTGAAGATTAACTCTTACAGGTAAGGTAAAGAAGATAATCCAATAAAGAAATAAGGTAATCTCAGATAATGGTAAGTCTGTAAAGAATAACTAGAGTGAGACTTTAGAATGGGATAGCATGTGAAGGTGGTGAGGGAAGAAAAGAGTAGATGATGTCCCCATTAAAGATCCAGATGGAACAAAGGAGGGCCAGTTATGTAAAAAGTATAAAGTAGAAGTGAGATTGGTTTTTTCCCCCCTGCTATGGCACGTGGATCTCAAAGCACCCAGTAAGTGAAAATAATGAATGGTGGCAAGTTTTTATTTTATCTCTGGACAAGTAGTATTTTTAAGTAAAAATGGCTTCAACATGCCTGGCTGTTGTATCTAACATACTCCATAAAGTATGTTAAATACTCTGGGATGGAGAAGAGTATTCAGGGCAAAGGGAGTATACAATGTCCCAAGTTGAAACAAACTTGTCTTTAAAAGAAAAGAAATAAGGCCACTGCAGTTGCTCTCTATGAGTGACAAGTATCTTTATATGTGAGATGGGAAGAGCAATAATGCCAATGTTGCAGAGTTACTATTAGAGATTTATTTGTAAAGTATTTCAGTAGTACCTACAATATCTTGAACACTCAAAAAAGTAACTGTTATTATTATCATTATAATTAATGTTTGAGATACTAAAATCCTGTCACTAATCCAATATCTACAAAACCAAAAGAAGTTCTCTACTCAGGATTATGAATAAGTTCCAAAGAACTGTGTTTATCTAAAGTGCCAGAGCTGAGTTTTGCTTTATCACCTCTTAGAAGCAGACATTGATATTTACTTTTACACACCCATGAATATATGTTTTGGTCAAAACACGTTCAAAACATTTTAATAAAAACTAGCACTGAAAGATGTTTCACAAAACTTGTAGATGCATGATAAAAATTGGTATGAATAAAGTAGAAATGTGTCTCCCTGGGTCATTTATAAATATGCATGTTCTCTGCATTATAAGGCCAAAGATATTTAAATATATAGACTGTGTCAGAATTGTTGTACCACTGTAACTTGAATTAAGTGTTCATAATATACTTTCTAAATGAGCAGTCTAAGCCTGTTAATTGTCCTAAGCGTAATCAAATTCAAAAGCATCCCTCTTAACATTTAACTTTAAACCACCCCTGGGTGATAATCGACTCAATCATACTACTTCATAATCATTGCCCTAATATTTACTAAGGACTAAGATACTTAATTCTTCCAAACAATAAAAAATATCTGCACACCAAGAAAGCTACTTCCAAATACAATTTTAATAGGTGAAACCTTGGGGCTGTAGAAGAGAAAAACAAATATTTTCTAATTCATAAGAAATATTGCTAATTAAAAGAAGCCATCTCCTTTACTTAAAAATACTACTTGTCCAGAGATAAAATGAAAACTTGCCACCATTCATTATTTTCACTTACTGGGTGCTTTGAGATCCACAAGCCATAGCGAAGGGAAAAAACCAGTCTCACTTCCACTTAAATATCTTTGTTCTAAAATCAGCTATGAAAAAATAAAACAAACTTGAACCAAATAAAGTAGTAATGGATTATAACCCAAAATGTAAAATATGCACCCAGGAGTCAATACTGAGATGAATAAATGTTTGAAAAAAAATCAATAAATAGAGCAGAGGAACCTCCCCTTCAGAAGAATTCTAAATTATTTATAGAGATACTCTGCCTGCAAGGAGATGAAACAAAACTCCCCACTCAAATGTGTGCTCTGGATAGTGAACTCCTTCTAAAGAGCTCAGTAAAGAAAGTAGTGAAAAACCATAACTAGACAGTGGAGAAATCTGACAAACACAACCTCAGCCAGGTGATCTAGGTTGACATCATAGTAGCCAGGCATGTTGATGGCACTCACCCTGGAGATGATGCTCTAAGATGATGTGTCAACAATGGTATATTTTACTTCTGGGGTCTTCTTTTCCCAAATCCCTAACCCCAGCCTAATCATGAGAAAAAAAAAAATGAGACAAATTGCAACTGAGGGATGTTCTACAAAATACCTGGCCAGCACTCTTCAAAACTGTCGAAACCATCAAAAACAAAGACTAAGAAACTGTCACAGCTCAGAGGAGCCTAAGGAGACATAATGACTAAATTTAACCTGATGTCTTGGAAGGGATCCTGGAACACAAAAAGGGCATTGGGTAAAAACAAAGAAAATTCGAATTCAGTGTGAACTTTGGTTTAAAAAAGAAAACAATGGACATTCTCAAGTTTCTTGAATCCTTTGAAATGAGCCTAAATGAACCAGGATTAAAATATACTATTTTCATTAATTGATTTTCTTTTTTCTAGGTTATTGGTTTACTCAGCATAAAAATACTATCAATAACCAAGAGACAGCGTTTGAAGTCAGCCCCAAAGTTATCAACATCAATCCTCCTAAGGTGTTTTAAAATGTTACTGACTTAAATAATAGTAACATTTATATCTGTGATCTATTTAGAGTAGCAGAGAAAGCTGCTCAGGAATGTCAATTACCCTCTAGGAATTGCTTTCCTTCTATGGAATTTGTGTTAATGTGATCCCTTATGAGGAAATAACGGTATGATGTATTAGCAGACTTCTCTTCAGCACTTTCTATGCAGCAAGATTGATGAGCATTTTTTAATATATTATCTCATTTAAACCTCACAGCAGCATCATTATAATTATCTCCATTTTATGGATGAGGAAATTAAGGCACGAGTAACTTGTCCAGTTCCCAGACTAGTAAATGACAGAGCCAATTTCTGAACCCAGGCACTCTGGCTCCAGAGCACATGCACTAGTTTTCTGCACACAGTCCCCTCCTCTCTCCTGAGTCCTCTGTCTGAGCTGCTGGATGTCTGCCTAAGTTGCTCCATATCTTGAGTGCCCCCTTTGTCAGCTTCCACCACTAACCTTGGGAAACTTGACAGGATTTCTCAATTAGGCAGATCGGTTTCTTGTCCCTAGCTGTTTAATTCTCCAGGAGGAGGATTCAGAGCTTGACACAGAGTCTAGATTCTGTTTACTCATGCAGGCTGTTTGCTAAGGAGTGTCTGGGGTCTGGCACTTGTGGAAGAGACGGGGCTGGGCAGGAGAAGAAGCTGTGAGACAGACCCAAACAACCACCTCAGACAACTCCACAGGGGGCTCTTGTAATTATCTCCAGGTGGGTCAAGATGGCCAAGTTTTCATAAATAGGATGATGAGTTACTTGGTCACCCTACCTGAGACCAGCAGAGAACAAACAAAATCTGTTTTTATTGTTGTCCCTTCATACCCATGCCTATTCAAAAGCATGTGTCCTGGGTTCCCCTTGGGTAGTTTTGCCCTAGGGGGGCCCATTTGGAATAGGTAATAATGGCACTGATTTTCATGTGACAGGGAATCTCCCCTTGTACCCAGGTGTTAAGCATTGAGTTTAAAATTCTACCATTAGGAATTCTTTTTTTTTTTCCTATTTTGAAGACTTTTTTGTCATCAAAACACTTTTACTAAATTGCAAAGACCCCTCCAAAGAGGCAATTTAAACCTTTTTCAGCTAATCTTAGTAGACCTTAACTGATTGTAGCTGAGAGCAAAGAAGAGAACACTTTGAAAGAGAAATGGGGCACTAAAAGAAGGAAGAGGATGCCAAAAATAAATACTACCTTACTTCACAGCTTCCCTGATCAACTGTTGCCCGAGTGCTCATGAAGAGGCTATTCTCTTCCCTTTTCCTACTCATCATTTCAGTGCCCTCAGGCTTCTATAAAACATGGAATGTCTTATGATTCATAATTGTATTGTAGAACATCAGATGGAGTCTAATTATTTCTCTGAAACTGATTTCTTCCCAGTTGGACAATATTTATTCCCACTTGGGTCTTCTTAATTCCTTCTACATAATGCCAGAAGAAATATGCCTAAAGAGATCTCTGAGAAAAAGTTTAGTTCTCACTAATTGTGGAGTCCCACAAATATAACTGAAGATTTAATACATTCCCTTATATTTACAGATGTCAATGTAAGTTGAAGATATGAAAATTACTGGAGACCAATTTACAACAGCTGGAGCAAATTAGGATCATTGCAAAAAAAAATTTTTTTTAATTTTTTGAAAAGAAGGAAGTAATGAAACAACCAGCTCTAGGCAAGCCATATGTGCCAGCCCAGATCTTTTTTTTTTTTTAATTTTTTTTATTGGTTGTTCAAAACATTATAAAGCTCTTGACATATCATATTTCATACATTAGATTCAAGTTGGTTATGAACTCCCAATTTTACCCCAAATACAGATTGCAGAATCACATCGGTTACACATCCACATTTTTACATAATGCCCTATTAGTAACTGTTGTATTCTGCTACCTTTCCTATCCTCTACCATTCCCCCTCCCTCCCCTCCCATCTTCTCTCTCTACCCCATCCACTGTAATTCATATCTCTCCTTGTTTATTTTCCCATTCCCCTCACAACCTCTTATATGTAATTTTGTATAACAATGAGGGTCTCCCTCCATTACCATGCAATTTCCCTTTTCTCTCCCTTTCCATCCCACCTCATGTATCTGTTTAATGTTAATCTTTTCTTCCTGCTCTTCCTCCCTGCTCTGTTCTTAGTTGCTCTCATTATATCAAAGAAGACATTTGGTATTTGTTTTTTAGGGATTGGCTAGCTTCACTAAGCATAATCTGCTCTAGTGCCATCCATTTCCCTGCAAATTCTATGATTTTGTCATTTTTTAGTGCTGCGTAATACTCCATGGTGTATAAATGCCACATTTTTTTTATCCATTCATCTATTGAAGGGCATCTGGGTTGGTTCCACAGTCTAGCAATTGTGAATTGTGCTGCTATGAACATCGATGTAGCAGTATCCCTGTAGTACGCTCTTTTAAGGTCTTCAGGGAAAAGTCCAAGAAGGGCAATAGCTGGGTCAAATGGTGGTTCCATTCCCAGCTTTCCCAGGAATCTCCATACTGCTTTCCAGATTGGCCGCACCAGTTTGCAGTCCCACCAGCAATGTACAAGAGTACCCTTTTCCCCACATCCTCTCCAGCACTTGTTGTTGTTTGACTTCATAATGGCTGCCAATCTTACTGGAGTGAGATGGTATCTTAGGGTGGTTTTGATTTGCATTTCTCTGACTGCTAGAGATGGTGAGCATTTTTTCATGTACTTGTTGATTGATTGTATGTCCTCCTCTGAGAAGTGTCTGTTCAGGTCTTTGGCCCATTTGTTGATTGGGTTATTTGTTTTCTTATTGTTTAATTTTTTGAGTTCTTTGTATACTCTGGATATTAGGGCTCTATCTGAAGTGTGAGGAGTAAAAATTTGTTCCCATGATGTAGGCTCCCTATTTACCTCTTTTATTGTTTCTCTTGCTGAGAGAAAACTTTTCAGTTTAAGTAAGTCCCATTTGTTGATTTTTGTTATCAACTTTTGTGCTATGGGTGTCCTATTAAGGAATTTGGAGCCCGACCCTACAATATGTAGATCGGAGCCAACTTTTTCTTCTATCAGACGCAGAGTCTCTGATTTGATATCTAGCTCCTTGATCCACTTTGAGTTAACTTTTGTGCATGGCGAGAGGAGGGGATTCAGTTTCATTTTGTTGCATATGGATTTCCAGTTTTCCCAGCACCATTTGTTGAAGATGCTATCCTCCCTCCATTGCATGCTTTTAGCTCCTTTATCAAATATAAGATAGTTGTAGCTTTGTGGATTAGTCTCTGTGTCCTCTATTCTGTACCATTGGTCCACCCTCCTGTTTTGGTACCAGTACCATGCTGTTTTTGTTACTATTGCTCTGTAATATAGTTTTAAGTCTGGTATCGCTATACCGCCTGATTCGCACTTCCTGCTTAGAATTGCTTTTGCTATTCTGGGTCTTTTATTTTTCCATATGAATTTCATGATTGCTTTATCCATTTCTACAAGAAATGCCGTTGGGATTTTGATTGGCATTGCATTAAACCTATAGAGAACTTTTGGTAATATCGCCATTTTGATGATGTTAGTTCTGCCTATCCATGAACAGGGTATATTTTTCCATCTTCTAAGATCTTCTTCTACTTCTCTTTTTAGGGTTTTGTAGTTTTCATTATATAAATCTTTCACCTCTTTTGTTAGGTTGATTCCCAAGTATTTTATTTTTTTTGAGGATATTGTGAATGGAGTGTTTTTCCTCATTTCCGTTTCAGAAGTTTTGTCGCTGATATACAGAAATGCCTTTGATTTATGCGTGTTGATTTTATATCCTGCCACTTTGCTGAATTCATTTATTAGTTCTAGTAGTTTTTTTGTAGACCCTTTTGGGTCTTCTAGGTATAGAATCATGTCATCTGCAAATAGTGATAATTTAAGTTCTTCCTTTCCTATTTTTATGCCTTTAATTTCTTTCGTCTGTCTAATTGCTCTGGCCAGTGTTTCGAGAACTATATTGAATAGAAGTGGTGATAGAGGGCATCCCTGTCTTGTTCCAGATTTTAGGGGGAATGCCTTCAATTTTTCTCCATTGAGAATGATGCTAGCCTGAGGCTTAGCATAGATAGCTTTTACAATGTCGAGGTAAGTTCCTGTTATCCCTAGTTTTTCTAATGTTTTGAACATAAAGGGATGCTGTACTTTGTCGAATGCTTTTTCTGCGTCTATTGAGATGATCATATGGTTCTTATTTTTAAGTCTATTGATGTGGTGAATAACATTTATTGATTTCCGTATATTGAACCATCCTTGCATCCCAGGGATGAATCCTACTTGATCATGGTGCACAATTTTTTTGATGTGCCTTTGTATCCGATTCGCCAGAATTTTATTGAGGATTTTTGCATCTAGGTTCATCAGAGATATTGGTCTGTAGTTTTCTTTCTTTGAGGTGTCTTTGTCTGGTTTCGGAATCAGGGTGATGTTGGCCTCATAGAATGAATTTGGCAGAGCTCCTTCTTTTTCTATTTCCTGAAATAACTTGAAAAGTATTGGTATTAATTCTTCCTTAAAGGTTTTGTAAAACTCCGCTGTATACCCATCCGGTCCTGGGCTTTTCTTGGTTGGAAGTCTTTTGATTGCTTCTTCTATTTCATCTATTGTTATTGGTCTGTTTAAGTTGTGAGTATCCTCCTGACTCAGTCTGGGCAAATCATATGACTTAAGGAATTTATCGATGTCTTCACTATCTTCTATTTTATTGGAATATAGGTTTTCAAAATAATTTCTAATTGTCTTCTGTATTTCTGTAGTGTCTGTTGTGATATTGCCTTTTTCATCCCGTATGTTAGTGATTTGAGTTCTCTCTCTTCTTCTCTTCGTTAGCATGGCTAAGGGTCTGTCGATCTTATTTATTTTTTCAAAGAACCAACTTTTAGTTTTGTTAATTTTTTCAATAGTTTCTTTTGTTTCAATTTCGTTGATTTCCGCTCTGATTTTAATTATTTCTTGCCTTCTGCTACATTTGCTGTTGTTTTGCTCTTCCTTTTCTAGGGCTTTGAGATGAAGTGTGAGCTCATTTATTTGTTGGTTTTTCCTTTTTTTGAGGAATGACCTCCAAGCGATGAATTTCCCTCTTAAAACTGCTTTCATTGTGTCCCATAGATTCCGATATGTTGTGTCTGTATTTTCATTTATCTCTAAGAATTTTTTGATTTCTTCCTTTATGTCTTCTGTAACCCATTGATCATTCAGTAACATATTGTTCATTTTCCATGTGATGTAGGATTTTTCCTTCCTTCTTTTATCATTGATTTCCAGTTTCATTCCATTATGATCAGATAAAATGCATGGTATTATCTCCACCCCTGTATATTTACTGAGGGTTGCCCTATGGCATAATATATGGTCTATTTTTGAGGAGGATCCATGTGCTGCTGAGAAAAAAGTATATCCACTTGATGATGGTTGATATATTCTATATATGTCAGTTAAGTCTAGGTTGTTGATTGTGATATTGAGTTCTATAGTTTCTTTATTCAGCTTTTGTTTGGAGGATCTGTCCAATTGTGAGAGAGGTGTGTTGAAGTCACCCATAATTATTGTGTTGTGGTCTATTTGATTCTTGAACTTGAGGAGAATTTGTTTTATGAACGTCGCAGCACCATTATTTGGTGCATAAATATTGATAATTGTTATGTCTTGTTGGTGAATGGTTCCTTTTAACAGTATATAATGTCCTTCCTTATCCCTTTTGATTAATTTAGTCTTGAAGTCAATTTTATTCGATATGAGGATGGCCACCCCTGCTTGCTTACGAGGACCGTGTGCATGGTATATTTTTTCCCAACCTTTCACCTTCAGCCTGTGTATGTCTTTTCCAATCAGATGTGTCTCCTGGAGGCAGCATATTGTTGGATTTGTTTTTTTAATCCATGTTACCAGCCTATGTCGCTTTATTGGAGAGTTTAAGCCATTAACGTTTAGAGTTACTATTGATATATGGTTTGTACTTCCAGCCATGTTTGATTATTTATCTTCTTTTTTTTTTTTTTTTTTTAATTTAGTTTGTTTCTCCATGGTTAGCTTTCCCCCCGCCCTCTGTCTTTATAGAGGCACTTCCCACTGATGGTTTTGGTTATTGTTTTTCATTTCTTCCTCGTGTAGTGTTTTGCTCAAGATGCTTTGCAATGCTGGTTTTCTGGCTGCAAATTCTTTTAGCTTTTGTTTATCATGAAAGATTTTTATTTCGTTATCGTACCTGAAGCTTAATTTTGCTGGATACAGAATTCTTGGTTGGCATCCATTGTCTTTCAGTGTTTGAAATACGTTGTTCCAGGATCTTCTCGCTTTCAGCGTCTGTGATGAAAAATCCGTTGTTAACCTTATTGGTTTACCCCTGAATGTAATCTGCCTCCTTTCTCTTGTAGCTTTTAGTATTTTCTCTTTGTTCTGTATATTGGATATCTTCATAACAATGTGTCTTGGCGTTGGTCTACTGTGATTTTGTGTGCTCGGTGTCCTGTATGCATCTACAATTTGTATATCCGTTTCCTTTTTTATTTCTGGAAAGTTTTCTGTAATTATTTCTTTCAGCAGGTTACTCATTCCCTTGGTTTGAATCTCTGTACCTTCTTCTATCCCGATGACTCGTAGGTTTGGTTTCTTTATGTTATCCCATATCTCTTGGATGTTTTTCTCGTGGTTTTTAACCAGCCTTTCTGAGTTGGCTAGGCTCTTTTCAAGATGATATATTTTGTCTTCATTATCTGATGTTCTGGCTTCTACTTGCTCCACTCTGTTAGTGATACTCTCAATTGAGTTTTTAATTTGGTTTATCGTTTCCTTCATTTCTAGAATTATTGTTTGGTTTTTTTTTATAATCTCAATCTCCTGATAAAGATGCTTAACTTCTTCTTTTATCTGTCTATGTAATTCATTTTCAAAGTGTTCTTTCACTGTTTGGATTTGCTGTCTCGTATCTTCTTTAAGGTTCCATTCCATCTGTCTAAGGTATTCCTTGAGTTCTTTATATGACCATTTTTCTGCTGACTCTAGGTCCTCCTGAATATTTAGGCTGTCCTTCATTGTTTGTACTCCTTTTCTTCCTTGCTTTTTTATGCTGCTCATGTTACTTCTTGTTGTGTTTGACTGCTGAGTTACTGTTTACTCTTATAGATTTATTTGATGCTTGAGAGGAAAGATATTAGAAGGGAAGGGAAGAAGTCACTAAAGAGAATGAGAGTAGGCAGGTAGAATTCAAGGAAGGGGGAATAAGAAAATTGAAAAGAAATGAAAAGACAAAAGAAACAAGAATAACAAAGATTAGATAATAAAGAAAGAAAGAAAAGAGAAAAAAAAAATTTTAACAAAAATAATAGTGATAATAAAAAATGAAAATTAAAATTTAAAAAAAATAATAATAATAATAAAATAAAAAAATTAAAAAAAAATAGAAACATTGAAAAAAAGTTAAAGAACAACAACAAATAAAAATTGAAAATGAAAGAAAAAGAAGAAAAAAAAAAAAGAAAAAAAAAAAAAAAAAAAATGATAATAATAATAATAATAAATGCAGTCCTAGAGTTCTATTAACTTCTCTTCCAGTAGGTGGAGCTGTGCCCACTGGGCCAAGCTTCTCCTCTCAATAGGTGGGAACCATTCACTGTGCAGCAGCTCTTTCTCCTAGACTGGGCGGGTCTCCAATCCTGAGTGTCTAGGGCCTTGTCTTGTGTTTCCTCAAGCCAGGCCGTGCTCACCTGTGGCGCTCACCACAATACTGGCTACACGCCAGGTCTGCTGCTCCTGGGAGCCCTGTTTTCATGAACACCTGGGCTCACTCTCCCTGTTTGCCTCCCTCAGACCCTAAGTTTGTAGAGCTTGGGGCTGAGATCCCCCAGCGAATTTGCTTGCCCTCCTGTAGCCACGCCCCCGGTAGCTGGTGCAAGAGACCTCAGTTGTCAGCACTGGTGGGAGCGGTAGCCGGGAGTTCCGCGCCGCGAGTCCCGCGCCACTCCTGATTCCCTCGGTCTGGTTATTGCGTTCACAGGAGAGCTGGGAGTGGCCCTTAAGTTTTCCCTGCTGTGTGGAGAGAGATGACTAGGGGATTACACACCTGTCGCGCTGGTTTCAATGCAGTTATCTCCTCCGCCCGTGACGCCATTTCTCTGCCATGGTTATATCCCATGCAAATGGTGACCGTTTGTTCCCTTTGCCGGGTGACCAATGCAACGGGTGGGTCCTGACTGTCTCTCCCAATCCCCGTTTCAGTCCTGTGGCCACTGCCTATGAAGGCTCGGTTGGCTTTTACCTCTGTAAGTTCCTAAGGGCCGGCCAATTATTTCAGCGGGATCGTTAGTGCTGAGTCACACGAAGCAGGCGAACCGGAGCTTAATTGCCTCCGATTCGGGCTCTGTGTGTGTGTTCTGAGGGGCCCAGCCTGTACACCCCAGATCCACGTCAGCTCAGCATTGCCTAGTGATCCTGAGCAAACAGCATTTAGACAGTTTACGGCTCCCTATGCCCGCGCAGTTGAAGATGTCAGAGACTTGATCTCTCTGCGCCTGCCACCATGTTACATCTCATCAATGATATTCATGTTGCCCTTACAGCTTCCTGGTATAAGCAAGTTCTTGGGATTATACAAACTGCTGCTTCTGTTTCCAGTCCAGATTTCTAGAAATGAAACCCTGCCGCGGTCGCCTCCCACGCTCACGAGCGCCGCGCTTGTCTGCGACCGTAGCAGAGCCGCCCTGGCCTCCGCAGCTCTTCAGCCCGGTGCTCGGCCCCTGGGGCCCAAGCGGCTGCCGCCGCGGCTCTCCGTCCCCCTCCTCCGGAGCACGGGTCCCCTGGCAGGGGGGTGCAGAACGACCCCAGAGCAGGCTCTGCCCGAAGGTGCAGCGGCGAACAGGCCACCGAGACGCTCGAGGCTGCAGTCCAGCCTTCGGAGGACAGGGCTCGGCACGCAGCCCAGCTCCAACCTCTAGGTGCGGCTGCCGGACAGTGTATACAGAGCCACCAAGACAGCAAGCAGAAAGCAAATGGCGGCTCCCGCGGAGTGGATTTTCGGCACAGAAACCACAGCCCCGCCAACAATCCCAATCCACAAACTCTCCCTGTATAAAAAATATTCAAAAAAAAAAAGAAAAAAAAGGCGGGGCGCACTGAGCTTTCTTTGCCTCGGGTACTTACAATCCACTGCTGATTACACATTCAGCTTCTCCGCCCGGAGCGAAGCGAAAGAGGAAGCAGATGGGAGCAAAGCGCCCGTGGCTCTGAGCATCCAAGCGTCTCTTTTTCGATTTCTTTGTTCTTCCTTCTCCTTGGCAAAGTGGTCCGCTACAGATTAACGGTGAAAGGAGCTCTAACAGACTGTGCGAAATCTCTATTAAAGCCGCTGCTTTGAGCACCACGCTCAGCACTTCAGCAACCCCCGTATGCAGCGGCCATCTTCTCCCAGAAGTCTTCTTCTGAAAACTTGCCCTGGAATGTATAATTCAATGTTATGGTTTGGATCTTAAATATCCACCAAGGACCCATATGCTAATGGCTAGGTTGGGAACCTGTGAGGCCATTGGGAGGTGGTGAAATCAATAGAATGTGGGGCCCAGCTAAAGGAATTTAGGTCCCAGCCCAGATCTTTATTAATGGAAGAACAGCTACGCAGTAAAGAGAATTTAGTTCCTATGGCAAATCTCAACAGCAGTGTGTGCAGATTATAATCCTTTAATCTCAAAGTGAATTACCAAAAAATTACATAGTGATTCAGAGGCAGTTTCTATAGTGACCTTATTCCCATATGCTTAAAAGACTTCCTCTTTATTCACCACAATGCCTAAAAGTCATGATAGTTTTTAAAATTTAGGAAGAGGTTACATTTTATTTTATCATTACTGGAAGATTTATTTAGCTGTAAAGAATATTCAAAGTGTATTCTTTACATACACGTATATATGTGTAAAGATTGTGTATACATCAGATAAATACATAACCTATATAGGACATATATATAACATATATAGTTTATATACATATATATGTATGTGTTTGTGTGTGTATATATACATACAGAAATTTATAGCAGTTAACGAAAAAGTTACCAAATCTTGAAATATTGGTAATAGGTCAACTACCACTTATTAACCTTCTTCTTCTAATGTTGATAATAATCTATATAAAGTCACAATTTTCATATATATGACAAGACATTGGGTAGAGAATGACATTTGAGCAAACATGAAGATCCAAACAAATTTTCTTGTTCAAATGTCACCCAAGATAATCCTTCAAATGAGTAAGCCTGTACCAGCTCTATCTGTGTACAACAGAAGCAAAATAGATAATACAGGACGTTGTAAAAGTCAATATGACTTCAGCAAGTTTTAGGGAGTTGCATTGTGATGCAGAAGCCTTGCTCAACCCTCAGCACTAGTCCACCCATTTTAGGGATTTTTCATGCCCAAATAATTAGATTTGCGAGGCTGGCTCAATGCAAAAGAAAAAAAATGGAAATACCGTTATGGAAGCCAATTAAATCAAGATCTAATACATCATATCCTTATCAACAAAATTTCCTTTGAGTCTCAACCCATGCATGTTCCCCATTTCTTCTAGTGAAACTTTTTAGCTCTAGTTAGCTGTTCTAAATGTGAAAACAAATCAAATTGCCAAGTGTCTCTTAAAATTACCGAGCCACTGACTCTATTTACATTTCAAACATTTTATTATCAACTACAATTCACCATCATCATGTTAAAATAGTATCAGAAAGGATGAAGATTAGACAATTATCCCCATTATTTGTAAGCTATCATTATGAGTAAAAATTAATCATAATTCTTATAATACCCTAATGTTATATTAGTATTAGTATTTTATCTACCAAAAAATATACTTGTTGATATTCATTATCATTACCTGTGATTTATGATGAAACAAACTGAGTTTGACCCTAAGATTTGCTTTCTAAAGAAGAATCAGCTGCACTTTGATTCCTCCAAATGCTGGTGATAAAGGTTGCTCTTAAACATTTGAAGATACTGGCAAAAAAAAAAAAAAAAAGAAACCCACCAATCACTAATCATCCATATACATGTCTCTCTGGAACACTCCATTACCAAGGCAATAAAAAATGATGGTGTTTTTGAGTACAGCATCAGTATTTATATACTGTAGATAGTTTTACTGTTGAACATGTTATTATGTTTATGCCTGGCAGTTATACAGCAATGTTCCCTGTTTAGTGATGACATACTATAGGAGAGTACTCTTATGATAAACTGGCTAGAAATAATTCACACACTATCATCATCCTGACATGGACAGCCCGACACTAAAAATCCTATTAGCTACAACATTAAATGATCCTTTGTACATTTCTTCTTCCAGGATTAAGATACTCGGAGGTCAACCAATTCAAAGATAAGTTTGCCTCACAACCATTCGACTCCTTTCTCCTGATTTAATATATTGAACCTCCATACATAGGTTGAATTATTCTGCATGATTAAAGTCCAACATGGAACATAGGTAAATTATGCTTGCCAAAGAAGTTTTGAACTATGAGGGACACTGACCACATATGTGCTTATCTATCATGTAATTCCCTTAGTGGGTCCCTTGCAAAGTTCTCTCACTTTCTTCATTTCTCTCAATGTACAGTTCTTTCAACACATGGTACGCACCTATCAGAAGTTTCACTACTCTGTTTTATTAAAAGCATGGAGGGTGTGATTTCCAATCCTTTAGAATTTCCGGATTTACTAATTAAATTGCTTCAATCATGTCAAAGGCACTTTTTATCACTTAGAATATTAAAATCAGCCCTTTTTGGAGAACAAAGTCAATCAGAAAAACTCTAAAAGCATGAAAAAGTGTTTCCTGTGTTCAGATGACTTAAAAGGAGCTCAAAGGAAATTCACCAAATTTAAATAAAAATTCATTATCCTAAAGAAAATAAGCCTGCAAATTAAAGCCAAAGCTGCCGGCACCCTGAAAAGAAGTCAATGGTAAAAGGCAGCCCTGCCTACCACACTTCTACTATTCTTATTCTCTTTATTCATACCCCTAAATCTATTTATATGTACAGCAAATTCATTATCTGATGTAGTCAGCAGGTGAGGTGTCTTGATTGATGTGTTGGTCCAGGAAGACAGGAATTAAACTTTTTAAAGCACTTATCTGTGGCAACCATGAACTCCTGTATTTCACATCATTTAGTCCTCACAATATCCTACAAGGTCGATATCACTATGCCCATTTTTCAGATGCAAAGACTGAGTGGAGTGACATTACATAATTTTCTGAAGTTATTTAGCTTGAAAATGAAGAGCTATGATTTAAATCAAGTTGAGTCCACAGTCTCTACTTTTTCATACATTATGCTGAAAAAAATATATATATATATATCATACTATGTAAAAACTACCAATTTCCAAAAATTGGAATATGATAAAAATGAATTTGGATCATTAGAAATATAGATAATTCACTTTTAACATTTATAAGACTTTTTGTCATGTTTCAGGGTCATCATTACACACATTAATTATCCTTTCATTATCAACACATATATCAGAAGCATCTATCAACCGAGACTTATGATTAATGACATGACAAAGACTATATCTGTACAGGTACATTCTTTCTATAGGGACATGACAAATTGTAGACCTGGAAATCAATGTAACCATTTCAAGATTGTACATTACAACATGATTTCTCATTAAGCATGATTGTATAGGGCCATTTGCATATTACCCTCAGGTGAAGCTCTTAGAACTTATTCAATACACAGAGATGACTGACCCATCATTACATTTACCCTTAAATCTTTAGAAACACTGGGTCCAAGTCTAACATCCAAATCCCCAAAGAGCTACTACTTTTAATTCTTAATTAGGGAATGACCTGAAGTAACCCCTAACATTATCCAAAAAGATTGTTTCATTTGTCATTTTGCCAAATTCTCAAACTAAAGGTAATCCTAAACTAAGTCACTTTCATCATGTTACCACCAGTGGGTCCAAATACAACTCAGCTTCTCTAGGCAGAATTTAGATTTAGTAATTTTAAATGATCAAGAGTTTTCCTGACCCAAAACATAGATTCCCTAGCAATGACCTTCCCTTCCCACATTGTGAATTGAGGAGAGTGCCCCCTTAGCAATTCATAGCCTTCAAAGCTGCCTCATCTATTAGACTAACCATGATTTCTTCCACCCCAAACTTGAATCTCAGTGGACACCCCCATCCCATGTCAACTACAAAGTTTTAATGATTTCTCTGTTTTGGTAGCTTTGTATTTCTGCATTGCTTATGGAGTGTTAGAATAGGCAAGCTGATAAGACAGAAAAAAAAATAATGTGTGATCTATGCATATTCACGGTTTAAATGAATCTAGATTCATTGACATTTTCTCTCCAAATTCTGCTTTAAATGATACAGATACATGTCATAGATAGAAAATTTTCTTCAAATGACTTAGCCAAGAATATGAAAATAAACCTTTTCTGATTTATAGGCATTTTCTGAAAGATCTTGTATTTAAAATATTGCCAAAACCAGGAAATATGCAGCTGTTCATATAGGAGAAAGAGGTAGTTTAGAGGGAAAATCTTAAGGTCAGATTTATTAGTGGTCTGGGAGTTTTGCATATAACATGAAGCTTAAGGGATATTTCAAACTTTCAAGGTCTAATAATATTTGAAGTAAAACTTGAGTAACAATTTAGAAAAACAAGGAAGGTGTATTAGTTTGCTATGATGGCTGTAACAAAGGATCATGGTCTAAGTGGCTAAAACAACAAAATTTATTTTCTCACAGTTCTGGAAGCTAGCATTCCTAAATCAAGGTATCAGCAGAGTTGGATTCTTCTGAGGATTCTCTCCTCAGCTTGTAAGTCACCATCTTCGCCCTGTCTTCACATAGTCTTCCCTCTATACATACTTGTGTCCAAATTTCCTCTTCTTACAAAGACACCAGCCATACTGGATTTTTTTAGTCAGCTTTACATTGTTGTGTCTAACATTCTGACAATAACAACATAGAGCAGGAAAAGTATTTTGGTTCACAGTCTCAGATGTCTTAGTCCATAGTCAGCTGACTCCACCAATCTAGTCCAAGGTGAGGCAGAAGATTATGGCAGAAAAGCATGCATAGGAAAGCTTCTCAGCTTATGGCAGCCAGGAAGGAGAGAAGGGGGAGAGAGAGAGAGAGAAAGAAAAACAGAGAGGAACAAGATATAATAACCAAGGGCATGACCCCAGTTATTACTTCCTCTGGCCACATCCCACCTGCCTACAGTTACCACCCAATTAGTCCATTCAAATTAGTAATCCATTAATGGAATAATACAGTGATTGGAATACAGCTCTCATAACTTAATCATTTTATCTCCGAACATTTCTACATTGCCTCATATGAGCTTTGGGGGGAAATACCTCATATCTAAACCATACACTGACACAAGGAACACCCTAAAGAACTTGTTTTAACTCAATTCTCTCTTTAAAACTCTATCTTCAAATACAGTCACATCTGACATGTTAATTTTGTGGAGACACAAACCAACCCATAATAGAAGGACAGGGTTTGTATAGTCCCATTCTAAGCCTGTCTCTGCCCTCTGACAATTTCTGTTATGAATCTTACATCGTGGACAAACCATTTGTGGAAGGGAAGACTAACACCTAAGGTACAGATGCCAACAATACTGTCATGGTTACATGAGCAAAGACAATATTAAAAGCAACCTGCTTAGATGGGGCAATAATTTCATCATGAAAACTTTCAGTAATAATTATAAGACTTCATATCAATTTTAGAAAGAGAAAGAACTTTTTTTGGAAAAAGGAGAGCACATATGAGCTATTCCAATTTTGATTCTTATGTTCAAATATACATTACAGATTCTTTCATTTGTTCATTTTGTTCTTTGTTTATTATCAAGTGCCTACTCTGTGCCATGCCGTAATCAAAGCCCACATGGCATCCAGGGCTTTGTTTTCTGGTAAATGATAATTATTCAAGACAGTCAAGTCTTTGGCAAGTCAGTTTTAAGAGGTATGACCTTGGTTGTAATTGTTCAGTTAGTTCTCCTAGTTTCTATCAAGATTAGGCAACATAAATTTTAACAAGTTTTCAAATGTAACATACATAGGAAATAATTGCGCATACACCCTTTGTAGTAAAAAATACCATTTCTGAAGCCAAGATTTCCCAAGTGCTTCCATGTGTTTGGAATAGGAATTACTAATGGGTGTCCTTTTCTCAGTGACAATATTTGGGCTAGCAACAGTCACTATTGAGATCCAGAGTTCTCACTGGTGCCTTGAAATTTACACTCAGATTGTGCCACTTAATGACTCTGAGGATTCATATCTGACTTTTCCCTTAGCTCTGGGTTTGAATAGCATTTGTAATGAGAATAACAAGAAGATGTCTATAAATCAGGCACCCTCCTGAAGAAGTTTATCCTTCCCCTAAAGAGGAGTGGTAAACAGACATGACTAAGTGAGGTCCTTCCAGGCTACCAACTGGCTGTTAGCAATTCTGTGTCATAAGTTTTCAGGTAGTTAAATCCAATTTTCAAAATGTCATCATCAAGCCCCAAAGCTTGGTAGGGAAATTGCAAAATCCACAAAGGGAAAAATCACTGTAATACAGGTTGTCTCTGTTCAATCTTAATGGACTCCTATTACTCAAACAGATCACATGACTTGGAAAGTCTTTGCGTGAAATTGCAGAGTGGTTTGGATATAGCACAGATGCTGTGGAAAGAAAAGATGGACATTTTTTCAAATTGAAAACATGTAATGGTTGCCTAATACAGAGATAAAAACTTGGCCAGTGAAGGATCCCAAATTGACTTGTAAAACTCTAGAAAACAAACAACTTTTCATTATGCCTCTCATTTCTCATTTCCAAGCCCTGGCAGTGAGAGGTCTTTCTTTGGAGAACTGGTCCAACGAAGAAAGTTTTTACTGCTGCGTTTCATGAAAACCATTGTTTGTGTCTCTGAGTTCAAGGAAAAGTCAAAATTAGCAAAGGAGCAGAAGAGTTAATACGCAAGAAGTTTCCAAAGATCCTCTAAAGATTACTATCAGTCAGATGAGAGCATCGCCTGTTTTCCATGGAATCTTTTTCTTTTTAAGTGAAGCAAGTCTGGTATTGCCAGCAAATGTCAATGCCATGCAGAGAGTAGATAAATTTAGAGTGAATGATTTCCCAGTTAAATAGGGACCAACAGTGAGTTTATAATAAAACAATTTGCACACAGTTTGGAATATGACAATGGTAATTGTTCTTGTGTTGAAAACAAATCTTTCCTGATGTTGCTTGTGGCAGAGCAGGGCATGTCCTAATATAGCCCTTCCTACACTATACAGTGCAGGAAGGCATTTCTGTATTTGTGACACTTGCCCAGCTTACCCAAGAACATTGCACATTTGGAGGCATGATTACACACAAGAGTTTTCAAACCCTTATTTTCAGCTGGAAATACAGTGTTCAATACCAGACATTTGAACACAGAGAAAGAATGGAATTTCCTTTCATGTTCAGCTGATGGTTGATGTTTCTGTTATCTGGAACTTCTGAAGCTGTTTTAATCATGGCAGAGGACAGACTCCCAACCTGGCTACACAGTGGAGCCACCTGGGGAGCTTTAATAAACTGATATCTGGGACCCACCCCCAGAGATTCTGATTTAAGTGATCTGGGGTGTGGCTAGGCATTGAGATTTTTAAAAGCTCCCCAGGTGATTCTAAAGAGCAGAAAAGGTTCAGAAAAAAACTATTTTAAAAAGGAAAGAAAACTATCAGATGACATTTTGTCATTTATAGCCATAAAAGTTAAATCTGCCTAAGTAGTTCGTATCTCATTTTTACTAACTTCATGACAATCACCCAAATCAAATCATCATAGAAAGTGTAGAACAATAGAATCTTTGAACAAGAAGGGATCATTTAGTCTAAGGATTCTCAACCAGAAGTCAGTGGGCTCCTGGGAGTCCAGTAGGTTGTGTGTGAACCATTTTGTTCTTGTTTTTGGTACTGGGGATTGAACCCAGGGATTTTTTACCACTAAGATACATCTTCAGCCCTTTTCATTTTTTATTTTGAGACAGAGTCTCACTAAGTTCCTGAGGCTAGCCATGAACTTGAGATCCTCCTGTCTCAGGCTCCTGAGTCACTGGGATTACAGGCATGTGATACTGTGCCCAGATCGTGCAAACCTTTCAGATTGTGGACGGGTGCATTCTTCTGAGAGTAGTATCTATACATTCCACCAGTTTATAAAAAGAGGCTCAGGCATCCAAAAGGTTAAGAACCACTTAGATAGACAAAGACTCTCAATTTTCAGGTAAAGAACTAAAGACTATAGTCAGGTGCAGTGCACACTTGTAATCCCAGCTGCTTGGGAGGCTGAGGCAGGAGGAGTGAGAGTGCAAAGCCAGGTTCAGCAATTAGCGAGGCTTTATCTCAAAATAAAGTATAAAATTGGATGCAGCTCAGTGGTTAAATGTCTCAGGGTTCAATTCCTGACACCAAAAAAAAAAAAAAAAAAGGATAATAAAAAACTAAAGAACAACTTGAAAGTAGAAAATAATGTTTCCCTTACCACTCCCTCCAGGACATCTCAAAACCAAGCCCATGATGGCCCATATGCTTTTGCACCAAACTAATTAAAATCTCAAACAACAACAACAACACCACAAAACAGTACCCCAAACAGACTGATGTTTTAACTAAATCAAGATTCTAACCAGGTAGCTGATATTTCCAAAACTGCAGAAGGGGTGGTATTTATTTTAACCACAACTTCCCTAGATTTCAGATAAGTGTTCACAGAACCACCCCCCTCAACAACAGCCCCCCTCTAATACTTGTCAAATTAAATATAAAGTCAGGAAATGAACAAGTGCTAGCCAAACCCAAGCCAAGATTATCGAGTGCTCCCAGTGTAGTGCTGGAACTTCAATTTGATTTCTCTGAAGTTTGTATCATGTTTAATTTATATTGCCCCATAACCTTAGTAAAGTGTGGGTCCCATGTATATTCATGGATGATGACCTCATTGGGAGTCTACAGCCATTCATGAAAAAAAGATTCCCTCAGAGCTGTCAATGATATGTCTATATATCACTCACAGAGCACATTACAACTTTGGGTGGTAGAAACTAGCGGGAGAAAGCTTCTTCCATAACAAAGCCGCAGCTAGGTAGAGTCAGCCCATTTAAGTCACCAATAGAGTAAGCAGAATTTTAAAAGACATTTTTTTTCTTTAGTGATTAGCAAGACTGCAGAGAATTACTCTAATATCAGATTTTTTCCACTCTTCTAATTCTAGCATATGCTAGCAAAATTTTTTTAGGCTAAGGTAAACACAAAGGACGATGTTTTAGGTGAGGTATACATGTTTAATGCACAATATTCAAAGTTATTTTTTTTCATTAGATAGATAGATATTCAGATATAATCCAACAGCATAAACAGGTTTAATTTGGTGAATTTGAGAAGTTAGAATCAAACCTGCATCCAGGCGATTCCCATAAAAATTATGACAAAGTCATGACTATAAAAAAGTGAGCATGGGTTTTGGGAGTCAAACTAAGGTTTACATTTTATGCTATTTATTAGTTGCGTGACCCAGGCAAAGACTTAAACTCAGCTTCAATTTCACTTTGTTGAAGTAGAATTAATTGTACCTCCCCATAGGGCTGATGCGTTGATGTAAAATACCTAATATAATGGCTTGAATATCATAAATACCCAATGTAATTCACCTTCTCCCACTGTTTTCTAAAACTTGTGTTTTTTTGTTTTTGTTTGTTTGTTTGTGGTGAATAATGGGGACCAAACCCAGAGTTAGGCATGTGCTAGGCAAGCGCTTTATGAACTACTCCCCCAGCACAAGAGTTTGAGTTTTTTTCTTATAGACCAAAAGTAACTTTTCAGAACTTTTCCCATTCCTCTTCCTCACCCCTCGGCACCACTAAGCAAAAATTAGCATTTTTTTTATTCCTAAGTCATGGCAGGCTCACTTAAATGGTCTTTGATTTCTTGATTACTTTCAACGTAGACTTTACATTTATTCACTGAAGCTTTTAAAATCCAGAGCAGAAAACATTTCATTAATGAATAAAAGATGTTGAATACTTCTTTTCCATGTGCTTTGAATTCTTACTCCAATTGTAATACTAGGTCAAAAATTAATATCACAGATTGAAAAGAGGAAAGAGAAAAGAGCCAAACTCCCCCCCCCAAAAAAAAAGGAAAGAAAGAAAGAGAAAAAAGAAGGAAAAAATTAGAATAAAGATGGAGTATTTTGGCACCAAGACATAGTTATGGGCTAGAGTTTGCTTACAAAATAGTGTTTAGTTTATTTACTTTGTCATTAACTGTTCTTTAGACACCAAATGAATTTGAGCCAGAATTATTTTAAGCTGAGTATGGAGTGGGGTGATAGATATTTTACAAGATATCATTTTAGTTTTAGGGAGTTTATTTTATTATGGAATGTGAAACTGTTCAGTAAAAATGTATGAATTTTATTTAATGAATGATACAAGTACTAAATGCTATAATCATTCATAAAAAGAGGGGAGAAAGTTAGACAACTGGGAAATTATAGACTTGGACCAAGACATAAATGACTGGAAAAGTCTATCTTGAGGATATGAACTTTGGAGCCACTGGAGAAAGCAATTATTGAACAGAAACCTAACATACTAGAAGATGTCAGTCCGTGAAACGAAGTTTAGGAAAGGTTCTAAGCAGGTGGCTAAAATATTAAGGTTGAGACTTGCTCAAAGAACTTTAAAGAAACAAATCTCTAAGAGATGGTGTTTTGGAATCCTAAGGCATAAGATAGTGAAAGGACTTGAATGCCACTGACTATGTCATGTAGCCCTTGGACATTCTCTCCAAACTTAAACAAATTCAGTGACAAAAGGAAGAAATATTGAATCTAGAAAAAAATCTTTAGAACTTCCCTAAGAATCTAAAGGTAGTCTAAACAAAAGAAAATCTAAGTCATGACAATATTTTGGTTTCCTTTTTTTTTACACATAAGCATAATCCTAATAATTTGAAAATGCTTCAGAATCTCAAATAAGCCTGAACAAGAAACAAACCTCCTTTTCAGTTTGATGATTACAAGCTTGAAGTATAATTACTGCTCAACATTCACCTGCTAGAATCTCCTGGATATATTTCTGTCATCTTTTAATTTGTCCATCATTTTAAAAGTGGGAAATTTAGAATTGTTTGCCAAACAAACAACAACAACAGCAACGATAAAGATTTACATTGCTCCACTTAGCAAAATCTACATTATCCATCATTCTTCAGGGGTAACCATACTTTCCCAGTGATTCTCATTCCTGAATTTCTTTTATTAGTAAGTCTTGAGGCCAGAACCATGACTCAATCAGGTCTCAGAATAATATCTGTGCCTAGAACACTGTGGTGGATTCATTTAAACTTTAATAATAAGACTTAACATGAATGATTCTTGTGTTTGCAGAGAAAGGGAACCAAACATCATTTTTCCTCTCATTTGCAAACTTAGGTTTACCTGGCCCTACTCAGCTTGCCTTGGAAATCTGTGTACACATCCTGAAGCCAAGGGGTGTCAACTAATCTTAGCTAGTAAGATTAGAGTTGTGTCCATGTTCTGGGAATGCTGGACGGCTGTGGCTATAATTGTTCATAAAGAGGGGAATAGACCCAATATTATATGAAAGTCTACTTCTTCCTTGTAGGTGGGAAAAATGAGGGGAGCCAGTACAAAAAAATAAATAAATAAATAAAAGTGAAACAGAGTGAATACCCAGAAGCACAGTTAAATATGAAGGGAAAAGAAGCCAAACAAGAGTAACTAAAAGATGAAAACCACATGCTAAAAGAAATAAAAAGAATGGTTGAGGAAGAAGTAATGATGCTTCCAGCAGTGTTAAGCACTATTACTTTTTTTCTCCTACTTAAACCACCATTGGTGCCTTTGCAAAAGTTGCTATCTCTTTCCAAAGTTGAGTGCAATTTATCTTAAAGGCACCTTACTGGTTAATACACCTTTGCAATAAACACTCGGCAAAGTGTAAAGAACTGAAGAAATAAATTGAAGTGGCTTTTAGTAGTGGCTGGGGGTACCAGATTGACAGCTTTGAAAATGGATGGCTTCTTTTTCTCCCAAGAATAGATACAGCCTGATAAACAGAAGTGTAAGATTCCTTCAACTGCTTCTTCAATATGCCTTCACCCTGACAAAGTAATGGCTGCAAGGAAGAGAGAACAAGTCACCTTTTCCAGCCAGTTCTGGGCAGACCCTGCTCAAGAACAGCCATTTAGCACCAAGGTGATAGGAGTATTTTCCTTACTACCAGCAAAAGTGAGGCAACTCACTTATTTCACTTGGAACGGTGAACAATCAAATCAGATAGTAATAACTTTTGACTACCCTCAGCTCCACTGGTTTCAAAGCGCCGAACTTAAAGTGAAAGCTAACTCGAATTTCCCATTACAATTTCCCACAGCCATCTACTCTTCTAACAGTCCCTGGCACTAAATCAGGTAATGCAGTATAGTGTAGCTATTTTATCTGGTTCTCCCAAAGTTATTTGAAATGAGTACTCTGCCATCCATGAAGTCAAATGAATCTCAGGGACATTTCTATTTATGCGGTGTGAGGGGGATCTTTCAAAAGAGAAAGGAAAAACATAAAAAAGGATGGAACATTTCCAAGAGAACAAGGAACGTGCATTTTCCCTTCTTAAAGAAAAGCAGCAAGTATGTATGAAAAATTGAGGGGCGTTAAGTTAAAGCAGAGTCTTCACATCATTTATTTATGTGTTGAACTTAAGAGCCACTAAAGTCATCTTCATCGTGTAACCCTAAAATGAGCAAAGACCAATACAACACAGCTATCAGATCACAGTCAGGAGATGTAAGAAAACATATGCTTTGTTTATCTTATACTTTCCCAAACAATCATGTACAGCTTTCTTTTGTTCCAGGAAATCGTTCAAGCATATAATAAGAGTTCCAGCATGTTGAAACCTCTTGTATCTGGTTATTTTCAGAGAGCTGTAAACCTGCTGCCACCAAGTCAGTATTTTTTTTCTATGTTGCCAGCAAGGAAAGAAAGAAAGGAAAATCTATCATTCCAATTCTCATTAGGAAAAGTTTCTCCATCTTCAGTTCCTTCCATTCACCCTCATTAAGAGTTTGCATTTAGTTTTCAAACAATTTTAAACACCCATGATGTTTTCAAGGTAGAAAGCCCTCATGTGGCAGTCCACAGTCCTCCTTTATTGTCCCCTTAGCTCTTAAAATGTATCTTCTTAGCTTTCATCTTTCCTTGCATCCCAGAGAAAATACAAACTTATGGGCCTTATGGGCCTTCAACTGGTTTTTCCTCACGTGTTTCAAACTTGTGTCTTCTGTGCTCAACAATTAGTTCATTTGTCCATTCATTTGCTTAGCATTTCCTTGAGTCTTCACTTGTCCTACACACATTGAATCAAATGCAAAAAAAAGGCCAGTCATGGTGGCTCACACCTGTAATCCCAGTGACTCAGAAGGCTGAGGCAAGAGGATTGCAAATTCAAGGCCAGCCTCAACAACTTAGTGAGTAATGAGACCCTGTCTCAAAATAAAAAAATAAATCCAAAAGTACCCAAAAAATAAATCCAAAAGAAAATATTGTATAGTAGAAAAGACCCTAGTTCAGAAATCCTGGACTCTAGGGTTATTGCTATCATCCAACAATTATGTGACATTGAGCAAGTCATTTATTTCCCCTGTATAGACCTCTGAAACTAGGTGTTAGCCTATGTCACATCTGTGATCCCTGATAGCCCTGAAGTCCTACAATTTCATTGCCATCGCAGGAATTCACTGCAGACAAGCAAATCTATACCATGCTAATAACTTTGAAATACTCATTCTAGGATGTCTACATTTTTCAATGGTTGAATACAGAGGTTCTCCTAAAGAGAAGTAAGAAAATTCTAACTTTGGTATCTTTGGCAATTATTGGGCCAATGGAGGAGTATTTGAAAAGACAGGTGGTCAAATTTCATTTAGAAGATTAGTCTTATTTACTTATTTTTGTTTACTAATCTCTTCACGGGTCTCCGATTCACCTTTCATTCTCCCTTTACCCACTCTCTTATATTTCCAATGAAACTTCTTTAAAAAGTAGCAAGTGACCTTCACAGAGTTGAAACCAGTAGTCCATTACTATTCTTCATTTTATTTGACCTGTCTTTAGCATTTGATGTTTTTGATTACCATGTCTTCGAATACAATTTCTTCCCTTGGCATCTGTGATACATCCACTTTTCTACCTACCTCTCTAGTAATTTCTCAGTTTTCTTTGCTGCTTCCTCCTCTTTTTCCCAGTGCCTTAATGTTGGAGTTTCTTAGTTTTTGGTTCTCTTTTCTGTCTACATCTACTTCCTTAGTAATCTTACCCAACCTGAAGCTTTAAATTCCATATGTGTAACAAAAACTCCTAAAATTTTATATCCAGCCAAGATTTCTTTTCTGAACTTCAGAATTGTAAAAGCAGATGGCTGATAGGCCTTGAAAAAAGAATTCCTGATATTCTTGACCAAATCTAATCCAACTAGTTCGGTTGGTTGAAGCTCCATCTTTTCAGATACTGTGACATTAAAAAAAAAAAAAGTAGGGGGGAGCACGCCTGACCCTTTATTGCTCTCATACTCTACTTCTAATCAGCTTCTAATCAGTTAGAATATTGGTTCTAGATTAAAAATGTATCAGAATTTAATCACTTTTTACTGCTAATGCTGTTCTTCTGTTATGAGTCCTCCTTCTCTCTCCCTCCCCTAAAAAGCTGCAATAGTTTCCTAACAGATCTCTCTGCTTCTATCCCTCCATTACCAAGTCACAGTGATCTTTTTAAAACACTAACCCAAATCCTCCAATGGATCACCAAAACTGTCACAATAGCGCACAGAGCCTTACTTAGTCTGGCTCTCCTAACTCCTCAAAGGCATTCTTACCTTAAATACAAAGGCAGAATCTTGGTGCTACCTTTTTTTCTTCCTGCAGATATTTGCTTGGCTGATTTCTTCATTTTCTTCAAGACTTTTTATTTCCTTTCTTACCTTTTCAATGAATCCTACCCTGACCATCCTATCTAATACTGCAAACTTCCCCATTCCTGATTTTCCTTACCCTGATTTACCTTTTATTTTTACATGACAGTTATCACCTTCCAATGTTCTATATAATTTATTTATTATACTTGTTGCTTATTGCCGCAGTCTGGCTGGGCACAATCAGGAGCCACTTGTCAAAAGAAATTAACTTTATTTTTAGAACCACACATGCCAAACAAAACAGCCTCTCAGGAAAAACCCTCAGAGCCTCAACTGCCACCACCGGCTTTCCACAAGCCTCTCTCTCCCCCCCAAGCTTCTCTCCACCTCCCACAATCCTCCTGCTCTTGAGGCCGATTGGCTGGGTCACGTGGGCGGAGCCAAAAAAAGTCCCCCAATGAGCAGCTCCGTGGTCTGAAAGGGCAGGGAAACAGTCCAATGAGCATCACCGCAGAGGAGCCAATCAGCTAGATGTTGCTGGGGCCGAGGAGCCAATCAGCTAGATGTTGCTGGGGCTGCTGTGAGCCAATCATCAGCCGGCAGCTGGAAGTTTGCTGGGGCCCCTTTGGCTGTGGCTCTCAACATCTCCCCCTCTCTGTTTAAACAACAAGCATGTGGCTTAGCGACCGTGTCTGTTAGGCAGTCCAATTCAACATATGGTCCTTACCCGTCATCGGATGAACTGACCTCTAGGCGTCAGCCTCCTGTCTTAGGTTGGTACCACTGCAATTGGATCATACCCGTCACTGACTACCGGTCCAGCATACAGC
>NW_026000080.1:634208-660866 GCF_001458135.2 Marmota marmota marmota | reverse complement strand
GAGTGAAACAAAATTGGAACAACACAAAATCATTATAATAGCCTCCTGAAATGTCCATCCGTCCTTTCTCCCTATCTGTTCCTCAGATGTGAGCGGTTTTTCTTCCATCTTACACATCTCCAGGGACACAGGCAACTTAAACAAAGTGAAACAAAATAACAAAAGAAGAATCTTAAAATGGCTACCCATCCTCTTGCCCTGCCCTCAGGGGCGAGCAGTTCACTTACCCTCAGTCGCTCCCCGTACGGGCCACCAAATGCCGCAGTCTGGCTGGGCACAATCAGGAGCCACTTGTCAAAAGAAACTAACTTTATTTTTAGAACCACACACGCCAAACAAAACAGCCTCTCAGGAAAAACCCTCAGAGCCTCAACTGCCACCACCGGCTTTCCACAAGCCTCTCTCTCCCCCCCAAGCTTCTCTCCACCTCCCACAATCCTCCTGCTCTTGAGGCCGATTGGCTGGGTCACGTGGGCGGAGCCAAAAAAAGTCCCCCAATGAGCAGCTCCGTGGTCTGAAAGGGCAGGGAAACAGTCCAATGAGCATCACCGCAGAGGAGCCAATCAGCTAGATGTTGCTGGGGCCGAGGAGCCAATCAGCTAGATGTTGCTGGGGCCGCTGTGAGCCAATCATCAGCCGGCAGCTGGAAGTTTGCTGGGGCCCCTTTGGCTGTGGCTCTCAACAGCTTATTTTCTGTCTCCACATACTGGAATATAAGGCAGAGGACAGCAGGAATCTATTTCTGCTTGTCCACTGATATATTCCAAGTACCTGAAACTAGCCCACACAACTTTTAAGTACTTAATATTTGTTCAATGAGTCAATGAGAGGATCGATGGGGAGAGAAGAATGGTCCTGTAGCCATCAGGACAAGCAGCATCATGAGAAGCTATGTATGAAATAACAAGCTTAATAGAGCCTCATTTTAATCATCCAATCAATACCCAGTCCTGCTATTTCTTCTTGATCATTTTGATGCTGCTGCCAGATAGATGGTCTTTGGAGTTCACTTTTCTCTGTTATGGAAATCCTTGACCTCACCTCTCAGAATCCACAAAACAAATCATACTCTTGGATTGGGAGCTGTGGATCCATCCTGGGTAATTTAGAAGAAAGCCTATAAAATCATCTCCTCATATTTCTGCTGCAAGAAGTGCAGAGGAATTCATCAATATCTAACAGTTAGTGAGCTTTATGTGTCAGATATTATTCTAAAGTTTCATAAATATAAACCCATTTCTTCCTTGCAACAACTCCTGCCTCACAACTCCTTCCTCACAACTCTCTCCCCATTATTAGATGAGTTTCTTGTGAACAACACTCAGAAAGTGCAAATGGGTAAAAAGGGAAGATACAAAACCAAGGAAGCAGACCATGGCCCTTAAAATTTTTAAAGAAAAAATGTTACCTCTGTCACAGACAAGTGACATATCTCCATGAAGCCATGTTTTGAGAATACATTTATGTTGACATATTAAAGGTCAAATATTTAAGAGTGATTAGAATTCTTCAAGGTGACCCAGGGAAATAGCCCAGTTAGAAGTGGATATAGAACTTTTGCTGTCTATCCATAAATTGATACTAGCCTGGCAAATGAACTTATACATCTTTGTAAGTAGTTTTACCCATAGTATAATCAATTATTTTACATGTTTCCTGTTACTAGTCTTTCACAAAATTGATTAGCATGACAAAAAGTTTTACTAGCTTGACCATGCT
This sequence comes from Marmota marmota marmota, assembly GCF_001458135.2. Taxonomy (NCBI): domain Eukaryota; kingdom Metazoa; phylum Chordata; class Mammalia; order Rodentia; family Sciuridae; genus Marmota; species Marmota marmota. Next base: position 659,147 of record NW_026000080.1, on the reverse strand, counting down.
CATCTCCATATCAATTCAAATATCTTTTTAATGCCCTATTTTCCCATCTCCATAAACCAAAGAAAGAATGTCATTTCAACTCACATCCTTGAAGTCACCCTGAGCCAGTTCTAATCATGTTAACCTTCCAAAAGTCACAGACTTTCACTTTTCTTAGATCTTCTTCATCAATTCTTTCAGCATACATTTACCCAATACTGACCAAATTTCAGGCACAGTGCTAAGTACAAAGAAGGACAGTCCATAGTCCCTTAACCAGAGAATCTAGTGTATAGTTTGCTAGAGTTTGGATTTGAAATGTACCCCCAGAGCCCTATATGTTAAAGGCTTGGTCCCCTGTGGCACTATTAGGAGGTGAGAGACCCTTTCAGAGATAGGACCTACTGAAAGGAAGTTAGGTTAATAGGAGCATACCCCTGCAGGGATATTGGAACTCTGGTGCCTTCCATTCTGTATTTCCAGGTAATCATGAGGTGAATGGCCTTCTCTGCCACATGAGAATATCATGATTTACAATGCTACCACAGGCCCAAAGCAATGGAGCCAAGTGACCACAGACTGAAAGCCTATAAAATCATGAGCCAAAATAAATTTTGCCTCTTTTAATTGATTACCTCGGGTGTTTTGTCATATGAAAAGCTAACATACCAATACTCTGGAATGATTTCATAAATGAACCTTAATCTCCATAAGAGAAGAGCTAGATAAGTGATAAATAAGATATCACACATCAATTTAAATGAGTAAATTAGATTTAAATGGATCAATATGACTCATTTTAAAAAAATGTGTTGATTGAAAAAAGCAGGTTTTTAAAATATAATATACAACAATTATATTATTTATGTCCTTTTATAAAATGGCTTTATGTGTTTTGCTTACAAATATGACAATATAGCAAAAATAAATAAATAAATAAAAGCAGACTTGAAGGTTAAGCACCAAATTCAGATTAGTGGTTGCCTTTGGGGAAGCAGGAGGTGAGTGGCATTAGAAAATGAATAAAATAGACTTCAACTTGATCCGTAAAGTGCTATTTCTTTATTTAAATAAAGGAATTGGTTGGTGCAACAGCACATGCCTGTAATCGCAGTGGTTCAGGAGGTGGAAACAGGAGGATCACGAGTTCAAAGCCAGCCTCAGCAATTTAGCAAGACCCTAAGCAACTGAGGGAAACCCTGTCTCTGAATAAAATATTAAAAGGGCTAGGAATGTGGCTTAGTGGTTCAATCCCCAGTACCACAGATAGATAGATAGATAGATAGATAGATAGATAGATAGAGGAATTAAAGCCAATATTTTTAAAGGATAATTTTTTACAATTTAAGATAGGAAGATACATGGTACTCTTCAGTACTTTAACTTTTTATTTTCCAAATAGCTTTCAAATTTATAAATGAAAAGAGAGAGAGAGGGAGACAGAGAAGTTTCACATTCAAAATACTCTTCATACGGCCACCCCACCACCACCACCAAAATACTACTCACAATAGAAGCAAAGTGCTAAAGGTCATGGATATTATGCCAGACACACAAGCAGGTACTAAGTGAGCAGTGTGGTCAGAGGGGCTGTGGACTTACTTACTACACTAAGGAGAGACCAGGTGCTCCTGTACATCTTCTTAAGAATGCTGGACTTCAGCCAGGCTTGAAAAATGATTGAAAGTTGTAAAGACTGTGAGGAGCAAAGAAGGTATTCCAAAAAAAAAAAAAAAGAGGAGGAAAGAATATGCAGCATTCAGCAAAGACCAAGCCTCAGGAGTCAATAATGTAGGGCATGAATTTTAATTTTACTATTTACTAGCTGGGTGTCCATGAGCAACTTAATCTCCCTGAAACTTTTCTCTTCAAGTTGAATTTGGGATAGTAATATATCCCTGTCTGCATTAGTGTGCAGGTTAAAGAAAATGTATGCAAAGATGCCTTACATAGGAAATAGTAATTGCTCAAAAATAAAGATAATGATTAAAAATTATTAGCTGGGACTAAGATGCAAGTCTCCTAATTTCTTGAGTTGGAGGTACTTTCACAATGCCACAGTACTGATTTTGTAATTAACATTATCCTAATTTCACGTGGCCAAGAATTTTCACAATAATAAAGCAAGAGACCTCACTGGAGTTGTGGGCAGTTCACTAGATCTGAATTTTAAAACATGTCCCTTTTTGACATGCTCAGCCTTGCCACACTCTGCTTGCACTCCATGCTGTTGGTTGTTCTCTGAGGCCTGACGTATCTGATTATTCTATATGTCCTCTATATGACCTTAAAAAATCAAAGCTGGAACTTTTGGTAAATTGACTTCCCCATTATTGATTCAGTTGCTGGCTGAAATATGGAATATCAAATATGTTTCACCTAGGAAGTTAAAATAGACGTGTTTGGTATTTAATGCCTTGAAGTACTGGGCCTTCATTTGTTTACAGAAAATCTGAGTGTGCACAACTTTGGTCACGTTAGCTGTTTTTGAAAAACCATTTGCAGATTTCATCAATAGACTCTAACATACTTTTTATATTATTCAGGTTTTTATGAAAATAAGTTTAAACAGCTTAAAAAAAAAAAAAAAAACTTCTGAAACTTCCAGTGAATGGTACCTATTATCCTACAAGCCCTGACAACTTCTTTATTGTATCCAAATATCAGTGAGGGAAGGTTATATCCACAGGATTCCCAAGCACTATATTTCTTTCCAAAACAGGCTGATGGTTCCTTACCCCTCAACTGAGCCAACTGTAGCATGATCTAAATCCAAATTTGGGCTGCTGAATTATTTTTCTCAAAGAAGTTTTAGCAACCATTATCACTAATCCCAAGAAACTGTCATGGAAATGAATTATTATAAAATATATGTTTCTCTTTCAACACATATTTCCAAATTTCATTGCTCTGCATAGAAGGAAAGAAGCATGTTGCCTTTCAACACCATTTACTTTAAACAATTGAGAAACATGAGGTTGTTTAGGTCACAGGAGTAATCAATATGTACCATCCAGAAATCTCCTTTTGTTTGACAGGCTCAGCTAAGAACACCACAGAAGCTCATTGATAATGTTATGGTTGGGTTGTGAAGTATACCTTGAAAGCTAAATTTTGGAAACATGATTCCTAATGTAGCAATGTTCAGAGATGAAATGATCAGATGAGAACTGTAAACTAACCACTAGATTAATCCATTTGATGGATTAATAACTTGGATGGATTATTGGGTGGTAACTATAAGCAGGAGGGACATAGCTGGAGGAAGTAAGTAACTGGGAGGTGTGCCCTTTGGTATTACATTTTCTCCCTGGCTCCTCTCCCTCCCCCCACTTCCCCCACACCCCACACCCCACACCCCACCCCCACCTTTGCTTCTTGGCTGCTGCTAGTTGAGACCTTTCATCCACCAAGCCTTTCTGCCAGGATGTTCTACCTCACCTTTGCCCAAAGCAATGCAGTTTGCCCACAATGAACTGAACTTCTGAAGCCATGAGCCCCAAATAAACTCTTCCTCATCTAAGTTGTTCTTATCAGGTATTTTGATCACACTGATGCAAAGCTGACTAACACAGATAACATGCTGATTTTGTGCTCCAGAAACTTACTGCCACTACCACTGATCCTTCAAAACAATATCAAGAGTCTCAATATCAAGAGATGGTGAGTATCAATTCTCACCATCTCCCATCCTTCTCCTATACCTTTTCTTTCTAAGTGACAACAACAGCATCAAAAACAGTTCTGTGATGTCTATCTGGGTTGATAAATGATATTAATTAAAGACACCAACTTTGTCACATGGCTTTGGGTTTGCACTGATCTTGTCACAGAAGGAATTTGAAATGAACTAAGAAACATCTCAACCCTTCAGGGAAAATGTGCTCACAATCACTGTCAAGTTGACAGAGATTCTAGCAGTTGGCATTTGGGCCTACAGTCTAGGTAAGGGAGCCAGAGAGAGGATGAGCCAAGAATCACAAACTCTCTGACATTTCAAAGCCTCCTGGAGAACAAGGAGGTGGGAAGTTGCCCTTGTTTATTTCTTTAAAGAATGTTATTACCCATCCCTAGGATTATTGGTCTAGTAACTTCTGTGGTTCCGAAACCTCCCAACAATTACAGGTAAGGAATAAATACAGATAGGAAAAAAACACAATTTTCTATTCGTTTTTTAATTTTGAAAAAATTCTAAAATTAAAGAAATCTTTCTTCTTTCTTTTTGAGAGTCATCTCCAAAGACAGCAAAGCAACAGCAGAGAAGTCCTTGGGACTCAGATTAGCCAGCAGAGCTCTTCCTTTTGTTTTTTTGATTAACTTTTTTCTTGCACAGGAAAACACTACACAGAATGAAAGGCAAGCAACAGTAATTAGACTAGATTGCCCAAGGCAAGAGAGAAAGAGGCAAATCCTGTAACTCCACTCCTAAGTAACATCCTCCACACAACAGAGTGACTTCATACATTTTTAAATCAGACTTCTAAAGTTTTACGTGTATACATTGGAATGAGTAAGTGTTTCTGTTGGGAAAATATATTATTTTGCATGGAGGTTTTCATTTTCTCTTAAACACAACTTTTCCCTCATACTTTAAAACATAGAATACATTGAGGCAGGGAGGATAGGAAAAATATGATGAGATGGAAATTAAGTGATAAAGTTGCTTGTGTGAACACAGCTTCCCAAAACATTATCCATTAGTACATAGATTAAAGTATAATATAGAGCAACTCATATCCTCTGCATTATAAGTAAAAATTATAGAGGTTATATGTCTGTTATATGAGATACAATTTAACCCATAAGGAAAGACATATAATTTAAAACAAAATATGCTTTAATGGTGCAGAGTTTTGCTTGTTGTCTTTATGATCAAGATATAAAAATGTGCACTAAATGGTAGAATAGTTGAATAAATGTACCCAAAGCCAGTACTGATGAGCAGATCAATGCCATCCTGAAGTGGTTAACACAGCTCTCTGCCTTGAACTGCTGGCATTTCTCATCAATAAATGACATAAAAAATAAACTTAGCACATTGGTAGCAAGTATACAAACAGAAAGGAATAGCTAGCATGGTAAATAACTATGTGAAGATTTCAGAAGATCTCAACAGGTAGAAGTATAGGAAAAAATTAACTAAACATAAGGTAGTAAGTATAAAGGTATAGTTCTACATTGGAATCAAACCCCAACCCTAACCCTAACCCTAACGCTAACCCTAAACCTCACATTCAAACCATAACACAAAATTGGAAAATAGTGGGTAACAGGGAATCAGTGTTATGGTTTGATTGTGAGGTTGTGAGGTGTCCCCCAAAAGGTTTAGAGGAGAAATGATTGGGTTATGAGAGCCTTAACCCAATCAGCAAATTAATCACCTGATGGGATTAATTGAATGGTGATTAAAGGCAGGTAGGGTATGGCTGGAGGAGGTGAGGCATTGGGAGAATGGCTTTGGGATATATATCTGTATTTGGCCAAAATACAGAGATCTTGCTTGCTCCTCTCTGTTCATCATTTGAGCTGCTTCCCTCTGCCACACACTCCATCATGATGTTCAATCTCACCTGGAGCCCCAAGGAATGGAGCCTGCTGTCTGTGGATTGAGACCTCTGAAACCGTGAGCCCCCTAAAAACTTTTCTTCCTCTAAAGTTGTTTTGGGTGGGTTTCTTAGTCACAGCAGTGAAAAAGATGACTAAAACAGAAATGGTACCAAGAAGTGGAGTCATTGCTGTGACTAACCTGACCATGTGTTTCAGAAGTGTCTGGAGCATTTTGGATTTGGAGGGAGGAATTTTGAGATGTGTAACAGTACAAGCTGGAAATGCTTTAGGTTGTTATAAGGAGAGCTTAATGGCCGATTCTGGTGGTAGTTCAGAAGACCAGAATGCCAACAGAACTGTGGACAGTGAAGACAGGACTCAAGAGGGTTTATAGGAAAGGAAGGACACTATCGGTAATTGGACTAGAGGCCATTTGTGTTATGTTCTGGCTGCATTATGCCCATGTCCTGAGACTTTCTGTGGGCTGATTTAAAAAGCAACGGACTTCTTAATCTGGCCAAAGAAATTTCTAGACAGCATAGCATTCAGGAAGTAGCATAGGTATTGCTGGTAGCTTTTAGCCAGGTTGTTGTGATATTCTGGAGCAGAAAGCAGAACAGAAAGATTTGAAAAACTTGGACTTTAAAAGTGAGAGTAAAACTGGGGCTAAGGAAGTTGCAGTTAAAGATATTACTGCCACTAAAGAAATGCTAATGACATTGCCCCAGAGACCTAAGAAAGATGGCTTGAGGGCATCTCAGGAGCTGGCAAGACCACATCCATCTCAGACTCAAGGAAGTAAACATGGGAATTCTCTTGAGAAGAGACCAGTGTGGAATCCTTCTTGCACAAGAAGGCCTAGGAAGTTTTCTCAATGTGCTCAGACACTCAGAGGCTAGTGCAGCCAGGGTCCCTGGAGTCTTTACTACTGCTCATGATGGCAACAGACCTTGGTGTCAATCACAGGGTACTGGTTCTGCAGGAATGCAGAATGCTGGAGTTAGGGGGTCATGGAGGTTTTCACCAAGATTTCAAAAGAAGGCCTAGGTGGCCAGGCAAAGTGCTGCAGGGTTGGAGTCCCTGGGGACACTTTCTGAGAAGGCAAGATGTGGAGATTAGAGGAGAAAGCCAAAGCTGGAGTGGAGACCCCCAAGATTAAGAAATGCCAGTACCATGGAATGTCCCCTGAGGAAGGCAGCAGGAATTGAGCTGAGACAAGCCAAGAAAAAAGCCTTTTAGGCTGGAGCCAACAAGGCCACAGGAGAGAACATCATGATGCCATGTGCTCCAGATGCTGAGAAACCAGCCTCTACCTCAGAGCAAAGCCTGTCCAAGGAAGGGGGCATGACCCTTGTCCTTGGAAAGACCCACAAAGCACTCCTAGGCACATACCCACTCTGCTGAGTTGTTTATCTACAAATAACAGGAGAGATCTGTTGTGCCAGGTGTCCCTGACTCAGTCAGGCTAGGTGAGGACCCATAGCAACCCCCTAGCAACCACCAATCAGCATGAGACAGGGACAATACCTGGGATGCCAAATGACCCTCTCAGTAGTTTACGGTGGTTGATAACATGTTGGAAAACCACATAGTTCAGCACATAACCCCTCGTGGTTTAAACCAATCAGTTCAAACGAATCCCCCTCTTGTACTAACCAATCACCCTTACCCAACTTGTTCCCACCAGTGAATGTGCTAATCATGTTTTAGAGTTGTTTTATGATTTTCCCACAGTGTGTGATGATTTGCTAAGAGATGCTATGAAGTATGTGAGGTCCCTGCCTTCCCCAAAGAGTGTATAAAACTGCTGCAAACCCTCTCAGAGTCACCAGTTGCTGTTTGTGCACGCGGAGGACCAAGCCAGCTCGCAATAAACACCTCTTTGCTGCTTACATTGATCTTGGTCTCTGGTGTTCTTTTGAGGGTCCCGAACTTGAGCATAACAATGCCAAATGTGGAACTACAGAACTTGTTTTCAGTCTTGCTTTGGTCCTATCCCTACTTTCTATGGCCCTGTTTTTCTGAATGGAAATGTTTAGTCTGTACCATCATATATTGGATACTTGTAAATTACTTCTGATTTTTATAGGAATTCAAAATGCAAGTTTGCCTTGAGTCTCAGAAGAGACTTTGAACTTGAACTTTGAGCATCTTGGAACTGTTGAGACTATGAAGACTCTTGGGAATGGAATAAATATATTTTGCAATGTTGTATGATTGTGAGCTTTGGGGGGCCTGGGGCAGAATGTTATCATTAGGATGTGAGGTGTCCCCCCAAAGCTCATGTGTTAGATAATTTAATAAAGTTTAGAGGAGAAATGATTGGGTTCTGAGAGCCTTAATCCAATCAGTGAATTAAGCACCTGATGGGATTAATTGAGTAGTAATTAAAGGCAGGTAGGGTGTGGCTGGAGGAGGTGGGACATTGGGATAGTGGCTTTGGGGTATATATCTGTATTTGGCCAATGGAGATCTTGCTTGCTCCTCTCTGATCATCAAGTGAGCTGCTCCCCTCTGCCATCCACTCTGCCATGATGTTCAGTCTTACCTCGAGCCCCAAAGGAATGGAGCCTGCTGTCTGTGGATTGAAACCCTGAGCCCCGACTAAACTTTTCCTCCTCTAAAGTTGTTCTGGGTGGGTCTTTTAGTTACAGTAGTGAAAAAAAAAACTGACTAAAATGTAGCATCTATATTAGAAAAAGGGCCAAATACAAAGTAGAGAATACTGTGACTAGCATCAATTTATATCCACTGTCTCCCTCTGTTTTCTCACCTCAAAACTGGGCATAAAACTATCTACCTCTCAGGATTGTTGGGCAGTTTAAATAAATTACTTTATAAGACAGAACCTTACAGAAGTCCTTGTGCAGAGAGGTCTTGTTAGTTCGACTCAGTGTCAGCATAGGTCAAACATTATTATGCTCCCTTTGTATTCAGTACCAGTTAAATCAATTAAACAAATCTATGACCAGGTCTAGGGGCCTCATTTTAGAGGGACTAAGAAAGGTAAGAAAGCATTTAGTGAGCATCCCTTACTTGTTTAATTGCAAGTTCAGGTGAAGCCACTGCGTCTGCTCCCAAAGAACTCTCAGTCCAGAAATAAATGATAAGATACTTCATCGGGAGGAAGATGGCACTGTGTAGGCAGTCCAGTAAATAGCCAAAGAGAAACAATTGCCTGGATCATCCTTATTACACCCACTGTACCTACCTCAGCTTTTGCTCATAGTATCTACTCAGTACAAATTTTTAATGAGTGAGTTGTGTAAGTTTTGCCTTATATGCAGAAAGAACAAGAAACCTCTCTTTATATGTTGAAATTTTAACAAGAGAAGATAGATCTGCATCTGTAGCTCCAGAAAGCAGAAATGAGGCAAAAGGCTGAGGGGAGGGAGAGGTAGATGTGACTTCTCCAAGGAAAATATTTTAATAATTAAAGTCAGTGAACTAGCGAATGCACTGTCACTGTGAGTGTTCAGTGAGAGGCTACATAGGACTATCAGATACTGTGAAGGGAATTCCTACAACAGGCCTCTTGGAAACTGGAAGCTATGGGAAAAATTCTTTCCATCTTTGAGACATTAATCTGAAGATTATAGATCGATAGTCCTGATACCCGATGCAAATATTATTAAATTTTTGATACTAGATGCTGGGAAATAGAATTTGGTTTAAACAGTTTTAAAAAATGAGGAGGAGGAAGAGGAGGAGAGGAGAGCTTAACATCATCTCAGGTTATAGTGAGGGCTCCAAATAATGTGTATTTGATATTAGTATGTAGAGATGTGGAGCTCAATCTTCACAAGAAATGGTAAAAATTTGTCCTCAATTCCCTGGCTCTACCATGGGGGACTGAATTGAAGGAGGTATTTCATAGTAGATAAGTGCATTAATTCCCCCTGGAAAATTCCCCTGGTGTGCTTATAATAGAGTATCACTGTTTCATAAGGAATTGCCCCCAAAATTCCCAGATTCACATGCAGCTCTCCCAAAACAGTGACTCCCCTTTGCTGACCTCGAATAAAATAAACCAAGTCACGTGACCCCATGCTAGAGTAAGAACTGTCCCCATGTCCTCATTATAGGCTGCCCTCAATCTCCAGTACCCAGATACTTCATGCTAAATCAATCCAAAGAAAATACTGACAGTACTGTTGGTATTTAGCCACAATAGATACCTAGAAGATGATACAGAATCTCCAGTATTTAATAAACATTGTTCTATTTCAACAAAGGTATGTATTGCTGTAAAATTAAATTGAGCTCCTTATATTTTATCCAGGTCTGGGAATTCGAAAGCTTGGCCTCCTTTGTGTATCTCTGTGGATATTCAAAGATACCAAATCATGGTGCCTTTTTTGTGAGACATTTCTCTTCATAAGTAGGACAAAGTCTGAGATCTTAAAGATTTAGATAGCAAATATAAACTTCCCTTCAGGAAATTCATGTACTTGTGTTCCTCTAAGTTATATTTCTTTGCCTTAAAAAAAATTCCTCTTAAAATTTGGGGGTGGGGGGGAAGCTGGATCTTTTTCCTTTCCCGTGTCTTAACTGAGGTCCAGGCCTGTGAACGTCTGACAGCCTTTAGGATGCTTTGCCTGCTACGTGGCTCGTTTCTGTTTGCTTCCATGTCAGTAAACGATATGCTTATTTATGGTTCCTAATGGCTATGTCCATTGTTGCTCTGCCTCCAGGCCTATTGTCTAGAATTGAAATAAAAAGAACAATCCCAAGTTTTCTATCCAGAGTTGCATAAATAGAAGCAAACCAAAGACTTCACACCAAAGGGAAGTAAAACTGTGTAAAGTCCATTTCCAAAATTAACAAATAGAGAAAGCCTGAAAACCACATACCCCTGGGCTCCATTAAGCCTTCAAGAAAAACCAGGATCTAACTTTTCACTCGGAAGTTTCCATCCGAGGCCACCTTGGCAGCACAACATTTCAATTCTATTATTTAAGGAATGGTTTGAAATATTCCCCAATTCAGCTTAACACCTCCCAGAGCACATTTCCACAGCGTGTAAGTGCACTGCCGAAAGGCCAGCACTGCTGCAGACAGGTAGGGATAGCCAGGCCAAAAGAAGAGGCTACATTTTTTTTTTTTGGCAACTTCCTCCAGGCTAGGAGAATTGGGACTGCAAGAAGCTAAAATGAGAAGTGCTTCTTAGTGCCACAGTCAATGAAGCAGAAGAGCACAGCCCAGCACAAAGGGCAATGGCCCTGATGTGCCATCCCAATGTCCCACCTCCTCCACAAGGTCACCCACCATAATGCCTGCTAAGGTCCACGTTTGCAGCTTGAACCATGACCCCTCTGGATGAACGCCAGAACCCAGACCAGCAAACCACTAACAACAGCTTCAATCCACCTCCCTGGCCTAGGTTTAATTGCCTGAGTAAACATGATGAAAAATAAATGAGGGTGTATTTAAGCCATCAAAGGCCTCACAAAGGCCTTACCTTTCCCGAGGATTTTTGGCTAGTCGGCTTTACTTCCCTGCCACCTCCATTTGCCAGTAGTTGTTGTATTAAAGTCAGGCTCAAAACTGCTTAGGCTATAATCCACAATCCATTTTTCATTTAACTTCTAAACGTTAAGATAAATAGAAACCTCATCAGTAAACATTGTGACAGTTGTCTTTTTAACTGTCATTTATATAAACTTCAGCACATCCCTTTCTAAATCACACTCAGATGTATCAGTTGTTCAAATATAAACATATTTAGCAGAATTCTGTCATTTCCTCATATGTATATTCATTTGTGAATGACTCACTTCATACATCTTCATAAACCTGAGAAACTATCTTTTGAGTTATTCACAGATGCAGGCGACGATGCCGGCAGAGTCAAAGCTGACAATGTATGCAGGGCCAGCACTGGGAGAGAAAGTAGCCAAAAGTCACAGCTCTGGGATCATTTTAATCTGTTGTTGGGTACAAGAAATGTCACAGAGGTTCACCTGAAATGAAATTATCCCTTTCTCTTTGCTTGTTTTGTACCACCTAATCCTCTAACTCTTTATTAAACATTATCTTTCCCATCTGCTCTAGCGAATGTTCAACACCTTGTGGACCAACTCCAGGCTGATTGGTTTTTATGGGCAACATGATCTCAGTTTTATGCACATACTTAGGATTATCTCAAGGACAAAGAGGATGAACGATCCATTAGCTATAATAAGCAACTACACATCTCAAGGTAGCTACAAGCATATATTTGATTTCAAAAGAAAAGACTGAATTAAAACATATCTGTCCAGAAATGTCTAACCTCCAGCACACAGAAATAGCATTTTCTCGTCTCCATGCTCTGGTGAATGGTACTACTCAAAAATCACATCGCAGTCCCACTCAATCAGACTTTGCAGCTCTTAAATCTTATTTCAAGATCTGACACTACAGCAAGGAAAAGATCTTTCTGAGACTCCGCTTCTTGATTATCTGTGGACAAGGCTTGAATATGTGCACACACACACACACATACACACACAAACACACACACACACACACACATCTTTCAAAGGACAATTAGGTCTTAGTGCTTTATATAAAAAGTTATTTCCTTAACTTCTTTAGAATTACTTGTGACTGTTACTTAAACTTATGACTCATCAATTATGAAAATTTAGCCAAGTACACAAAGTTATCTGAGAAAACCAATTTGCTAGCTGGCATTAATTTATAGACACTAGAACAGTGTTACTATTATTTATTCCAATATTTAATTCAATGTAGAATGATCCACTAGGACTCATCTGCCCAACTCCTAACTTAAGTATGAACATCATCATATAGGTCTTTCCTTACTTGGTCTTCCAAAGAATTGCTGTGCATAGTCTTCTCTCTCTGCCCCAAGGTTTTATTGATGAGCTCAGTTTGTTTTCTTGGTTGACCTTTCAAATAAAGGTGCTTGCTTTTTCTGTTACTATAAAGCTTTATGATCCTGTAATAATAACAATTATGATGGCCTCCAATCACATTGTCTATATTAATGACAAGACATCTGGCCACATGTCTTCACAGCTTACTGATCTCATTGATGAGAGCTGTCAGGCTTCCTCCTTGCAACTTGTGTCTCAAAGTAATTAAAAACTAGCTTTTTTAGCAGTTTGAACTTTGTTTTGCAGTGAAATGGAAATATCACATGCTGCAGAAAGAGAGAATGTACCAGTCACCTGCTTGGCTTTATGCAATGAAAGGTGTGAAAAAACAAGCACAAGAGTTAATCAAGTACCCAGAGTGAAGACTTTCAAGCTCTTGCATATGCTTCCTTATTCATTACTTTGCTTAAAGAAAGAATGTTAAAATGCAAAGCAGAGTGTCATCTCCTAATTGCAGTTCAGGCCCTTACTTAACAGGTCAAAGTCAAGGTTAAAGAAAGTAAAGAACCAGACAGCAGTGCTGAAACACACACAAGCCATCCAGAATGTACCATCCCAGAGTGCAGGCCCCTGGGGACAGAGAGCAGGTGCAAGACTGAGAGGGAGAATTCATTTACACTGGGTTCTTTTTTGTTCTATTTGAATATTTTGCCTGATTCCCATGTAACTTTAACAACAATAGCAAACTCAGAGATGAGCAAGCACCAATCATCCTCTCCGAGCACTGTGACAACCATATTGATCATGAAGGTCAGCATCAGTGAAATACTGCAGTGGCCAAGGTTGTGTTTCAAAGTCCCAATCCCTCACTTCTTTTATTCTGCTCTGTCTCAACAGCCTTCTTCTCTCTGTCCTCTCAACCTGAGCCGGTGACATCCAGTTTTCACTCTGTGAAAGCAAGTTATTAAGCAAACTTCTGATTTTTAAAATATAAATGGATGGTAACAGTTTCGTTTTCATTCACACACAACAAAAAACATCAGACTGAAACAATCCTTTCAAATCAAATTTCGCTGGATTACACTTATTGCAAAAGGTGTCCATGTATGTTCTGTCATGGAAAAGAGAAGTTTCCAGGTAGGGAAAGTCCAGCTGAGATTGTGGACAGAAGAGTGAGCAGTTGTGTAGGTTCCTAGGCTAGAGAACAGCCCACAGGTTGCCCAGAGGCCTGTGCCAGTGCAATCCTGGGCAGAGTTCTGGGAGGCTGGCTCCTTGCACCCATTCCCTCCTGAGGCTGCAACCATATGCATAAAACACAGACACTGGATGCCTTCAAAGGAGTACTGCAGCAATTTCATCAAGTGGGACTCTGGGCTGCTGAAAATATGTTCACAAGTTTCTCTGAATGCTTTCCACAAGGTCCCTTTAAGCTTAGAGTGATTTTACTCCTTTCTGCCTTCTCAGTGCCCCATTTTGGGTACTACTTTGAACCCAAATTTTCTCCTTCTATTCACACATACATGCATTAGAACACATAAGACAAAAGATTGCTTACTTGAGAATTAAATGTTTCACCTTTAGGTGGATAGTAAAGCCAAACTCATTAATCTTCTGTTTTCTGCAGTATAATTACATGGCACCAACCAGTGGAATTGCTGGTTAAAGGTACATGTTACGACTCTGTGGCTGCTCTGCATGTCTGTGTCATTCTGTAAAGAAGTTGGCATGGGAGTGCCGGCTCCCATTGCTGAATAATTCTAGTCAGCAGTTACTTTGAGGCATCTGCTTCTGTAGCCTCCTGAGCAACTTTTACATTAAAGATTAAGCATCACATTGTTGCACAATGTGAATATACTTAACATTACTGAACTTTGTGTGTGTGTGTGTGTGTGTGTGTGTTTGCTTATTTCTGGTCCTTTTTTATTTTTCATTCATGCATTGTAAGTATAAAAAGAAGTGGGATTCATTGTTACATAGTCATGTATACAACATAATTTAGTCTGAACTTTATCTTTAAAAAGGTTAACAAAATGGTTAAAACTGTAAATTTCATTTTATGTATTTTTACCACAATAAAAAAAATTAAGCATCACTGATTTTTTTTTCCAAGATAGAAAAGCCTTTGTTGCTTTTGCTGGTTTTAAAGCAATAAATACTTTGCTCTACAAAATACCAGCACTAGCAAAGCAAACAGTACATGGTTGCAAATGAAAGACTTCTTTATAATCCTTCCCTACTGGAATATTTATCTTCATAGAAAACTGTTATACAAACAACAAAAGTATATTATGTATCTTGTATCAAATTCCAAAAGAGTAGAAAGAATTTCAAAAGTTCCTAACAAAAAGAAATAATTAAGCGTTTGAGGGGACCAATATGCTAGCTACCCTGATCTGATCATTACACATTATAAGCATATATTGAAATGTCACACTGTAGCCCATAAATATACACAATTATTATATGCCAATTAAAAGTAAAAATAGATTTTAAAAAATCCTTTTTGTTGCAAGTGACAAAATTTAATTCTAACTAGCATCAGCATAAAAGATTTCACATAGCTAATAATTCCATGTATATACCTAAGGAATTTCAGACATAGATTGATCCAGATAAAAATGATCCCATCCAGGACTCAGTTTCTCTCTCTCTCTCTCTCTCTCTCTCTCTCTCTCTCTCTCTCTCTCTCTCTCTCTCTCTCTCTCTCTCTCTCTCTCTCATTCCTACTATTCTCTGGCTTGGTACTCAGACTCCACAGAGTGCCCTCCAGCAGCAATAAGCTCATATCTCAGGGTCAATTCCAGAAATAAAAAGCAAAGGATCTCTTCCTGCTAATTCTCACACAAGTCTTGTGATTTCTGTGAATGTAGATCCCTAAACCAATCAACAAGTCCAGGAAAATAAAATATTCTGATTGATCAGGCTTCAGTCACATGTATGCCAATGGAGCCAGGTGTCAACTGTTCCCTAAAGAATGGATTGAGGGGGATTTATCACCCTAATAACAAAAAAGTAAACAAATGTTAATAAACAAAAGCAAAAAATGCCCCCAATACATTTGCTTCTTTCACCTCTGGGATCAGGACAAGCTACATAATCACATAATCTGTGGCATTTAGTACATAATGAAAATATGGGCTCCTTGCTCAAAAAGCAATTTTTTAAAAAGTGATATTAATGGTATTAAAATATAAATCTTTCCATTTCTCTGTAGTTTCTCCAATTCATTGTAGATTTTGATTTTGTTACATAATATCACTCTAAGTAAGGAAATTTTTAATTTGAATTATTAGCATGAATCTTAACATTCATTTTTATATGGTTCAATATCAATTCAGCTGCAAATATGAAGATTTTAACTCAAGCCTGGAATCAGCAAAATTATACAATTCATATTTTGTGGCTCATAAATGCATATGTTTCAGTCTTAGCAGAATAGCAAAAGCTAACTAAGCTCTTAATTTTCCCACTTTCTACAGTCATTTTCCATAACATTTTTCACCTTTACCTAACAGGTGACTATCCTGACTTACTTGTCTTGCTCTTCCCTTTACTTCTGATTTATCATTTTCAATTTAAGTGAGTAGCTGTTTTAGTCAGCTTTTTCCATGCTGTGACTAAAAGATCTGACCAGAACAATTTAAGGGAAGAAAAAAGTTTATTTGAGGGCTCGTGGTTTCAGAGGTCTTAGTTAATAGAAGGCCTGCTCCATTCCTGGGGACCCAAGGTGAGGGAGAACATCATAGCAGAAGAGTGTGGCAGAGAGAAAGAGCTTACATGGTGATCAGGAAGCAAAGAGAGACTCCACTCGACTGATACAAAATATATACTCCAAAGCCACGCCCCCAATGCTCCACCCCCTCCGAGCACATCCTCCTGCCTTCTGTTACCACTCAGTTAATCACATCCGGTGATTAATTCACTAATTGGGTTAAGGATTTCACAACCCAATCATTCCTTCTCTGAGCCTTCTTGTATTGTCTCACACATGAGCTTTTGGGGGACAACTCACATCCAAACCATAACAGCGGCAAATACATAAAAGTAAAACAAGTATGAAGAAATATGATAGAATATCTTGGCCATTCATTTTGTTTAGCAAGCCATAGCATTTTTTCTGTATTCAAATCAAATTCTGGTGTGAAGGAATGACTCCATGGGGCTTTCAGGGACCCCATCTTCTCAGCCATAGATGAAACTTCCTTACCTCCTGCTCTCTTTGAGTCTCCCTAAACCACACATTGTGGGTCCTTGAATATTCTCTGTTAAAGGGACATAAAGGAGCTGGGCACTGTGGCGTATACCTGTAATCCCACTGACTCAGGAGTCTGAGACAAAAGGATCAAAAGTTCGAGGCCAACTTCAGCAACTTAGAGAGGCCCTAAGCAACTTAGTAAGACCCTGTCCCAAAATAAAAAATGAAAAGGGCTGGGGATGTTGCTCTGTGGTAAAACACCCCTGGGTTCAATCTCCAGTCTCCCCAAAAAGAGCACATTGAGGGAGGATACTATGTACAATTAGGGTGGATCTCTGCTCATGCAAATGCTCCATTGTCCCACCAGACTACACTTAAAAAATGCAACTTTAAATATAAAATACTTGGGCTGGGGATGTGGCTCAAGCGGTAGCACGCTCGCCTGGCATGCGTGCGGCCCGGGTTCGATCCTCAACACCACATACAAACAAAGATGTTGTGTCCACTGAAAACTAAAATAAATAAATAAATATTTTTAAAAAATATATATATATAAAATACTTAAAAGAGTTTTAAGAATTTGATTGATAGCTAAACATTAAATCAAGCACAAAGCCCTTCTGAGCTCAAGGCTCTTTGTGACTACACAGATTGCACACCCATGAATCTGGCCCTGAGTCTCAATAAACAGAATGAAACTATTTAAATAACCAAAAGTAACTGAAAAGTTCTGCAAAAAGACTGAGATATGGATAAGGATGCCCACGGTCCAGAAAGAAAGGGATGTTCCACAAAAAGCAGTAATGACAGGACGGATAAATTCAGATCATTTCAAACATCTACCCTATAATTTATGACTGCACAATCAAATTTATTTCATAGGTAAAAATCCATTCGTTTTAATGGTTACTTAGTATCTTGTTGTATGATTGCACCATAATTTATTTTAAGAGCTCCATCTTAATATTTTGATTCTTTACAATTTTTCAATAAGACTTTTATGAATACTATTGCACACTTATCTGATTATTTCCTTAAGATGAATTTCTAAAAGTATAATTGCTGAGTTAAATGATGTGTATGTTTCAAATTTTCATATATATTGCCAGAATGTCTTTCAAAGTGGTATACCAGTTTACACTAATAATAACATGTGGGAAAGTCTGTTTCCCATACCCAACATTGGCCATTTCCAGTTTTGTCCATCTTTGCCAATCTGAATGACAAAAAGAAAAAAAATGATGTCATTGTACATTTCTTGAACTGTGGTTGAAGACAAACATCCTTCTTATGGTTAGTGTTAAACATTGTTTTTAATATGTCTGATCATTTAAACTCTACTTAAAGACCCTGTTCTACACTCTATGATACATGAAGGAAAAGAAAGAAATTGAAGCAATATGTTATTATTTCCTACCTAAATGAGTGCTAATGTTAACATTAACCATTTATTAAGCACTTTCTCTATTTCAAGCATCTTATATACATTCTCTCTTTACATCTTCAAAATATCATTGAATCCTAAAACTCATGAGGACCAATGTTATCCCCATTTTACAGAAGAAAAACTGAGTTTTGGAAAGGTTAAATAACAAGAAATGATAGAACCAGGATTCATTTGGAACATGAGTCTATCTGAAACCAAAGTTCATGTCCTTAAAGTACCTGAAATATGTTCCTGAACTCAATCTGTTTTAATTTTCATATTAATATGGCAAACTATCCTGTATCTGGTTGAATTAAAGCATAAAATAATCCTTAGCCACAGAATGAGATTGTCACATACCTAGCAACCCCTGAGGATGTTAACCAAAAGGAAAAACGTTACCTAAACTCTGTCTGGCCAGGAGCTGAAAGGCAACTAGGAAAGCTGAGTGTGCATCACTCATCTTGAAGCCTCATAAAAGAAGGGAAATTGTATTTGCAAGTCCAATTTCTGAATGTTTGAGGAAGCCTCACAGCAACACTGTAAGGAGGAGTTAAAATGAGGGCCGTGTGAGGGGACATGGATAATATAGTGTGGGGGGCTCTCCACTGCAGGGTATGTAAATACTTTATACACTAATTCAATTACATTTTCAGATTATGCAGGAAGACTGATTTAAGCAACAGCCTTGCTGCTGTCCCATCACCCATGCATGCATGCAGGAAGACAGAGTTAAGAGAGCAAGGTCGACCTTAACTCTAGATTTCTTGACTTTTATGGGCTTAAGTTGGAACTTTAATGTTTTATTAATGTCGAGTTTTTGGAGTTGGTATTCAAAATGTTTCAAGTAGAGATATGACGGGTCTCAAATACCTGGAATCTGTTCACATTGGCAGGTAGTAAAAAAAAAAAAAAAATCCACCATTTTAGACAAATTTCCAGCCATTTAAGGAATTCAGTGGGATTACTTTTTGCATAAATGATTATGTAAAGGATTATTAACCCTGCAAAAAGTAAAAATATTTAGATTGAAATTATAAATAAATTGGCATGAATAATGTACATAATTACGAACTTTTGAAAGTCCCTGCTCCGATGTATAACTAAATACATTCTTAAATTAATCATCTTTAGAGAAGGGCAAATAGTAACTATAAATAAGGAGATGTGCTCAAAGCACAAAGGAAATGAGCTAACCCTTGGAAATGCCTCAAAAAGTCAAGAAATCCTAGAGTATCTTTCCTATTATTCATAGTATGCATTGATTTATGAAGGAAGTTCCTTCCAAAACCTTAAGGCTCTGCTTGTATGTATTATTTTATAGGGAGAAGTTCAAAGATAAGGTTGCAATGTCCAATAATAAAAACTTTTCTATAACAGTGGTTCTCTTCTGTTTCAAAAAGCTTGGCCTTTGAAAAATCATGCAATTTACATAATAGCTTTTGAAAGGAAAGAAGGAATTGCACTGAGGGTTAATTTCAGCTTTATAGCATCTGAAAAAAATAAATGTGTTTGATAATCTGTATTTTTCTTGAAATTTTTATTTAATGACAGATTTCCCTTTTGAAATGCCAAGTATCTATGCACAATAAAAATTGTAATCAGATTATTACCATAAATGAGTGTTGACACTTTTTCTCAGTGTTACTTCTGTTTTCACCACCATTTATATGACTTGCCTTACCTCTTCCCTACTTTATTTGCAATGCTCATAGATTTTATTGGGGATAATTTTATTTTTCTGGAAACTGAAGATTTTGAGTTACATATTTCCATATTCATAAATGTCTTTACTATAAAGACTTAAGTGGAAAGAAATCTAAACAGGGTAAAAAACACTGCTTATAAAACAGTCACTCAGGAATAATCATCTCAACTAAAGCAGCCGTCTTTGCAAAGACAAAAGGGGCCAAATTCTGTCCTTGGATGTGCACACACAGTTCCTATTAGCTTCGGAAAACAGCTGTGTGAGTGTAGCGAAGGACAGTGTTTAGCCCAATTTGGTCTAATTTATCCAGACCACTGCAGCCATGAAAGATAAAGACAGATTAGAAGACATTTTGCATGTCAGTACAGTAGCATGCTTTATGTTTTACCAGTCCCCAGGGCTTCCTTCATCAGGCCAAATGTCAGTGATCACATCTGAGAAGTCTGAAAAGTATACAGACTGAATTTACTTGCAACGCTACTTGCCATAGTTGGCAATCCTGACTCAGAGGAGGCCATTCTTTCTGTGTTGGGGGCCAAACTCTAGCAAATTGAATTTACCAAAAGAAACAGCCTTAGTCATATGCAAATGAAATTAAATGCTAAGACAAGAATAAAAGAAGTTGATTTTAAACCGTTTTTTTAAACCAATCAAGAGATATTGAATTAATATGTTTTAGATAGTTTCAATGTTCTCCTTTACAAGATATATTCCAAGGATAGAGTTTTTTATAGTGTGCTAAATTAAATTTCCCTCAGAAATGCTTATACCTAGATACATAGTAGTCTGCAATGGTTATTTATTCCAGAATGAGGCTGTAAGTCACAGGACAGGCTTTGTCTAAGCTAGTGCTTAGAAGATTAGTGAAAGAAGTGTTGATTCTCCTGCCAAATTGCTGCCTCTGCACACTATACATACCTTGAACATCACATGACCCATCCTGATTATATAATATTATACAGTTATAAAATTAATTATACAAGTGTATACAATTTACAATAAAAGGACCACTAGCCTCCCCCCCACCGCCCCCCCCCCACACTGACAGTTAATACAGAGGAAAGAAAAAACTGACTTGGCAAACTGCTTTGTAAATCCATGTCAAACAACACATTGCCAAGTGTACTCTGTTTATTGCAGCTAATGGATACCCAGAGATGTTTGCTTTCATGGTGGACACTTATTTGACACTTCTTACTCTCTGGTACCTTTAGAAGGCTTCTTGACTGCTTATTGTGTCTGGGGTCTGCGCCAGGGCTTTTTACATGAGTAAAATTCCTATCGACATCAACAAAATATTTGGTGTGAGTATAAGATGTGCTAGAAGGCCATCTCAGAACTTTTAGGGACAATTTAAAAGCACATTAAGAGAGAAAGAGAGATTTATGAGTAATTTGTTGAATTTCACAAAATGTGAGTTAATATTTCATGCAAATATTTTATCACTCATTAGAGGAAGAAAACTTCCAAATTCCCTGAACCTGACATACCAATGGTAATATGTGTTAGTGTGTATTTGTGTATGTGTGTATGCATGTTAATGTTCACATGTGTGTGCATTACACAGTTATACTATGTGCTCCAATCTGTCAGGCTTCATCCATAGCAATACTTCTGCAAATAGCTTAGTAAGCTAAAAAAAAAAGAAAAAAAATTGAACATTTTAGCCAAAATATGATAAACAAATATGGTTTTAAATTGTCCATGCTATGCTTTGCTCTTATAGAAATACAATAAGTTCAACATGCCTATAAAAATTGCAGATGAGATATGGGTTAATAATGATAAGGATAGGAGTGGATGAGGAAGATAGTGTAATAAGAATATCAAGCTATATTCTTCCTTTGTCCCCTAAGAAAGGTAACATCCAAGAGCTTATATGATCCTTTCATTTCTTTCTTTACTCTTAAACTTGCAAAAGTTAGCTGGAAAAGCATGCTCCCGGTTTTAAAGCTGTAGTTGGTCACCTGATCATGGATAAGGTTATGGTCTGTGGGGCACAACTTGTGAAATAGGAACCGAGATCAATGCAAATGATATACTGGGAGTTTTATACATCAAAGACATAGGGAGTCAGGCACAGCTTCAGAGAACAAAGGGCTAATCATCCTAAATCAAAATAAGAAAGGCTGAGAGTCCAAGAAATTGGGTTGTCTAAGAAGAGACACTTGCCTACTCTGAGATATTAGCCATTTACATTATCCCAAAGCAGGGTTGATCACTGCTCTCCTCATCTCTTTGTGGGGCTTCAATAGCCCCAGAACCATCAGCAGAAGAGCAGTACAAAAATTCTGCTCTTGTTACAAGGACAGGTGTGCTGGCATTACCAAGCCATTTAACAGCACCACTCCAGTGAACTGAACAACCTCATACCCTAAAGCATAACTCCTACAGGTCAACATGAAGAAGTCAATCTAGATCTCAGCAGGCAAATTATATGGCAAGGAATATGGACCCCTAGAATTTTCTTTCTTAACTCCGTGGTTTAGATAAGTATTTACATATTTTTGCCAATTTCTCAATCTGTGTATTAAAGTTTTTTTAATTTATATATGACAGAGGAATGCATTACAATTCTTATTACACACGTGCATTAAAGTTAATAATTTAAAAAATGTACTAAAGTGTCTTGAGCATTTGGGGTACAGTTTGAAAATTACCTAGAAACACATAAAAATCAATCATTATAGCAATAAAAACTTCTATATATTGAACACAGATCATGTGCTCCATAATCTGCTAAATATTTGACATAATATTTTATATGCATAACACTTCCAAGAAATAGGCTGTTTATCCAAGTAATGTAGATTTTTTTTTTTTTAGTTATGGATTTAGAGAGGGTAAGAAATTTGCCCAAGTTTGTACAGCAAGTGATTCAAGATAGAAGGTGGCATGGCAGAGATGTTCTTCCTGAATGAAAATTGGTCTTCAAGTCTGTATATATGGGCTCTGGGTTAACATGAAACAGGGTCAAACCCTTACCAAGAAGCTAAGGTTTTCTTGCCTCATAGATACACCCTTATTTCTAGCTATCAGAAAAACTCCTGGTTCCAGAAATATGACTTCATCTTTTGTCTGTTTTTCATTACTCTTATGTTGCAAGGGCTTTCTTCTCCCTGTAGCATTGGGTGTTATGAACGTCCTTGTTTCTGGTTTTGTTTAAAAAAAAAAAAAAGAAGAAGAAGAAGAAGAAGAAGAAGAAGAAATGGAGAAATACTCATAATATGTTTGTTTCCACAAACAAAGCTGAGTAAAATTGGTAATAAATTGTCTCTCAAATATTGTTTCCATTTGCTAGTGTTGCACCTAATGACTGACAATTTCCTCATCTTTATTCTCAAACAAGCTCAACAGTGCTGGTGTTCTGTACATCGTACGAAAGAAAGACAAGTCAGGAATTTTCTTTATTTGATTGTCAAACTGATTTTACAAGATTGGCAATTTGTATTCTCACCTTGATATTCCTTGGGAACTCATCAGGGGTCTCAGTTACAACAATCAGGATGGTAATACAAAAGCAAAAAACTATCAACTGTTTACTGTGTCATCAGATGTCCCCCAAAATTCTGAAGAGTAAACTGGAATTTTCTTGTTGAATTTTTTAAGTCATCCTTGAGACTTTTTCCTTAGGCATGTGTATGTTTGTTCTCTTTTCTGTCCTTATGTCAAACCTTTTGAGAAAAGAAAACTCATATGCTTAATCAGAATGTTTTTCCAACTCTATCTCTGTGGGCCTATATCCCTAATAAGTCACATTGGTCAAGCCCATCTCTCCTTTGGAAGCCCTCCTTGATCCCTCCAGAATGCAAGGCTGCTTTTCAGGAAGGGAGAGACATTGGTATGGAAAGCTCTCTGAGCATATAAAGGGGGCATTTGGTTCATGTGAGAAGAGATTACCACCCTCTAGTCTCTTCTCTATTCACCCATTTTACTCCTTTGTTTGCTAAATACAAAGCAACCAGAAGGTGCTCCAAGAAGACAGGAACCTGGCATGTCTTATCCACCATCCTATTCCTGGCACACAGAATAGAGTGCCTGAAAATCTGGTAGTTGCTTGCCAAGCATTTATTGAATAAACAAAAAGCTACACTTAAACATTAGGACTGAGAATTTTGATTATCCAGAATGGTGGGTCATGGTTTTCCATTCCTCAGAATAACAAAATCATACGTGTCTGGTATGATTAAAACAGGTTTGTCCTGCCTATTCACTCTTTAGCCAGGGCTAAAAAGTCTTTTTTTATAAATGTTTCTGGTCACAAAATCATATATTCATTGCATCATCGGGTTGTGACCAATCAAGTGTCTTGGCTACTGAAGATAGATCCTTAACCTATTCAACATAGTAGTTTCAGATAGAAGAGTGGAAAGTTAAGAAAAAAAATCTAAAATTGTGGTAACAATGATATACCTAGGATTAAAATCAATGGAACATTTAACCAGAAAAAAAACCTTCCCAACACTATCAATTAATTTACAATATAACATTATAGGGACTTCTAATTTATTATATAATTTTCCAATTTAAAATAAGGATGTAATAGATAGAATTTCTAAAGTCTTTCTTCCTAATTTCCAGAATGTGAATATGATGAAATATCATGCCCATAAATATATTACATGACAAAAAAGGTTTTGCAAAAAGTTGAACTTAAAATAGGCAGATGATCCTCTATTATCCCAAAAGGGCCAATGTAATCAATGAGTCTTCAAAAGCTGAGAGCAGGGTCAGAAGGGGAAAGTCAGAGTGATTCAAAACATGAAAGGGACTTGCCTTGCCATTGCTGGTTTGAAGATGGAGGAGGTCATGGGAAACGGAAACTCAAGTGGCCTTCAGCACCTAATAGCAGCCTCCAGCTGACAGCCAAGAAGGAAAGAAACAACTTCAAGGAACTGAAATTGGTCAGCAACCAAATAAGCCTGAAAGTGGATTCGAAGAACTTCCACCTAAGAGCCTTTCTCGGCTGACACCTTGATTTGGGCTTTGCAATATCTTAAGCATGGGACCCAGTTGAGTCTGCCTGGAACTTTGATCTACAGAAACAAATTTATGTTGCTTTAAGACTCTTAAGTTCGTGGTAATTTTTACAGCAGGAATAGAAATAATAAAGAGATGACAGAGCATCAGTTTTATTTATCACATTATTATACTTAAATATTTATAAAAGGTTTCAATGTAAGAATTAAGTTTGATTTGCAACTTTCAAAACCATATTTAAACCATGAAGCATTCTCTGTAGCTGTCTAATAAATGGGAG
>NW_026000080.1:422028-634183 GCF_001458135.2 Marmota marmota marmota | reverse complement strand
GAGGGTGGGAGGGTTGGCAGGGACAATCTGGCAGAGATGCATGCTAAAAATTAATGTCTAACATAACCCAGGGAAGTTGAGTCAGTTAGCCAACTGGCATTTGTTACTTAACCCGATATTCACAAAACATCAAACTGAGCAATGGAGATAGAGATGAATCAGACAGGGTTCCAGTACTAGACCCTATCATGTAATGGAAAAAATAAAATAACATGTGACAAGTTCTATAATTTTTATTGGTAATATTGCCACAGTGGAAAAGCAAGGAACTGAAAATAACTGAAGATGATAGTACGATCAATTACACGTCTTTTCCATTATTTTTTTTTTAATATCACTAAAATCTTTCACTTCTTTTTACCTTATTCTAACCATATTACCATTCAGTGGATTAGGCCAGGACCATCTTGCCTAGATTTTGGCCACAGGGTGGTCACCACTCTCCCCATCATAACTCTTATTATCACCCAATTGGTTACCTACTCAGCAACCGGAGCAATATTTCTTGAGTATCACTCTGCTGTGTCACTCCTCTCCATGATACCTTTCAATATCTTCTCATTATATAATTTGCAAATTCTTTAAAAAGATTCATGTGACCTTCTATGACTCAACCTTCACTTGCCTGCCCAGGCCTGTTTCTTACCATATGATCACTAAACTCACCGCTCCAATCACAGTGAACTTCTCAAAGTTACCTAACCATCCAAAGGAAGAATCCTTTGGACCTTGGTATGGCTTGCTTCTTCTTCCAAGGACTCTCACCCTTGACCCCGCCCCACCAAGGTCATTTCAGGTTATTCCTCAAGTCTCAGTTTAGAAATATGAAACATCCTCCTTGTCCCTACAAGCACAAGGGTGAGTAATTTTCCATGACTTGTTTTATATCCTGAGGTGTATTTGCCCATTCATTTACCTTCTCTACTACAGTATAATATCCTTAGGGACAGATGCCATGCATTACTCCCCTTTGTGTCAAGAATCAGACCAGTAGGTTATCAGTGAAGATAAGTATACCAATTAGTGTTCTGGAAGCCAATAGCAAGGAAACATGAGAAACTCAGAAGTGATCAATAATGTTAAGATGATATTGAGGGGCTGGGGTTGTGGCTCAGTGGTAGAGTGCTTGCCCAGCAAGCGTGAGGCACTGGGTTCAATCCTCAGTGCTACAAAAAATAAATAAATAAATAAAGGTATTGTGTTCATCTACAACTAAAAAATATATATTTTTTACAAAAAAAGATGATGTTGAAAATTAGAAGTGAGCTATTGGATCTAGCAATTAAGAAGTCAGTGGTAATCTTAGCATGACCAGCTTCAACCAGAAGAGAAATGAATGGACCTGAGGAAACCAGAAACAGTGTTTTTGCAGACACAGAGAATGTGTGTGTGCTACAAGCAGTTTTCAAAGTGCTTCATAGTTCAGGAAAACTATGAGCCCCCATTCCCTGACTGGAAGAGTCAAACTTTGACCTAATAAATCATGCTGGGACCTACATTAAATGAGGAGTACATCAGGGCCGGGGACATGACTCAATGGCAGAATGCTTGCCTAGCATGCACAAGGCCCTAGGTTCTATCCCCAGCACCTTAAAAATAAAGGAGTTTATGAATATTACAAGAAAAAACCACAAGATCAAAAATTGAGTACTGAGAAACAACTCTCTGAAACCAGCCTAAAGAACCAGGAAATAGAGAACAGAGGTGAAAAGTCAGGAGAGGAGAGTAAAGGACAAACATTTGCAGGTGATTACGTGGCATAGGTTTGAGCTTTCGCTAACTCCCAAAGCACAGTGAATGGGAGGGAGAGCAGGATTCAAGGTGAGAGAGAAGTTTGGCTGCACATAAAGAGACAAGGAGGCAAAGACAGTGAAGACCACACTTGATGCCTATCGGCTGAAGAGAGGGAACCAGAGAAGAGGGAAAGAAAGAAATCTACATCTAGAGAGGAGGCCAAAGGGACAGAATCCAATGAGCCCAACAGGTTATTATTGAAATGAAGGGAAAAAAAACCTCTTCCTTCAAGACTGAAGGAGATTAAAAAGATGTTCGCTTCTGTAGATGAGCAGAGAAAGTGCAAAGGAGACCTCTCAGAGTTGCCATATTCTCTATCAATTAAGAAGCAGGGCTAAAGGCTGAGAGTGAGGGATGAGAAGAAAAACACGAGTTTAAAGGTTTCAAACAGCTGCCTCAAGAGGAATTACAGAGGGAGGTGACTAGGGACAACTGAGACGATTGCCAAGCTGCACTGAGAGCCCGGCCAAAGTTAGATAATTAAAGAATAATGATTATTTTCCTAGAATTAATTTCCATACACATACAGAAAATGTTGTCCTGCTTGTGTATGTTCCTACTTTCACAGAAGAAAAAAAAAACTGAATTTGAAACAAAGAAAGCCCCTTTGAATTTTTTAAAAATCATCTATCTATTAAAATGGTTTTGAAGTATCTGTGGTTGATTTCCAAATACTGGAAAAGTCAAACATTTTTGCAACTCACAAGCATGTATTTTATGCTTATGTGTGTATTTCTACCTTTTCACATTTGGTTAAAAAAAAAAATTACAGGTAGGGAAAAACATCAGCCAACAGGGTTTTGTGGATCACACAGCTCCATGCAATTAAGGCGCCATTGTTAATTTTCAAATTGTCATAATCCATTTGAGAATTTAAAACAATTCAAAAAACAATTATGACTGAATGAAAAGTGAATTGGGCAATCAACTGAGATGAAATTCGGCCCAAAGAAACAAAAAGTTGAGAAAAAAAAAAAAAGCTAGAATATGGAAAGAATGAAAGGCATATGGAAGTGACTGATTGTGTGGGGATGGTCTTTCAAGGCCAAGGTTACTTGACAAGAAAGTGGAAGGGGTTTGTTCTACATTGAATGAGATTTAACTGTTTTGCTAAGTGCAGCAGATTTGACTTTTTAATTTTTAAGTTGCATAATAAAAATGTTGAAGCCAACCCAGATGCACGTTGATATGGCTGTATGTTGTTTACCTAAGACTGCCATATAGCCACGAATAAACAAAACCAGTCCCCACAGACATTATGGAGCAGCTTGCTGAAAAACAGAATTTCAATTGCTTGTTCTGATTCTGTGAAGAAAGATTAATTTGAGATGCATCTAAGTAAATTGTTTTATCCGAAGAAAGCAAGTTCAACTAATCATATTCTATATCTTTTATTTTTAATATGAAATAAGTGTAGGTAGCAGGATCATCTTATTCATTAAACAGCCTCAAAACACTGTGTCATACTCTTTGAAAGGCTGCACAAATGAGTTCCTTGCATGAATTAAAAAAAAAAAAATCTTGCTTCCTGAAATCTGACATTCCACACAAGCAAATAGGTCCTAGTAGAGGAGTCAAATATTATTACACTATGGCTCCTGTCATTTTAAATTCTTCTTGCTAAACTTTTATGCCCCTCCAAGCCATTTCCTCCTCTTCCAATTTTCATGCTATAACTTTTTTAAGGCATCAGCCAAGATTCATCTCTAGTCTGGTGCTTTCCTTGATAAATGACATCCCGTCATGATCTTTCTCATGGTTTGAATTCCCTGTGAACTTATTCATTCATTCATTCATTCATTCATTCCTGCATCATTGTGCACCTGCTATATGAGACCTCTTGTAACACTGAGTTCAGTGTTCTCCATGCAATCAAACTGTGTTTATTCTACAACTCCGTAGGGCCCGGGACATATGCAAGACAATATAAAGTTGATATAAAGAAGTATATGTAATTACCTGTTTCTTTTAAAAAAATTTAAAGCAACTGACTGTCAAAAACAAAACTATAGTACAGAAGCATAGTCACACAAAATAAAATCTAAAAATCGGGTAATAAAAGAGGAGAAAACTCTTCACTGAGTTTCTAGCAGCTAAAAAGGGGAAATTAAATGGATCACGAAACTTTCCTCTCTTATAAAAGAAATTCTATTACTAAAAAAATATATTTTTAATTAAGGGAAGATGACAAAAAAGGCACTTTTGGTACTGCTAATGCCATAATCTCAGAATCATTTTTTACAGAATCATTCTTTACATAGCATTTCAGTAAGCAACTATTAATACATTAGAACTGTCACTTAAAATAAATTATTCTCATTTTCCCTTGTTTAAATGATGTCCTTTCCCTCAGGAGGCTTGTCATTTAAAACTGGTCATAAAGGATAGCTGTAAAAATTATAGAACATTTTAGAGCTAAATTGTGCAGTGCTAACTGATTCTTTCTATGGGTCTTGGTACCCTTAATGGCACTGAGTGTTGTCCTTGCCCTTGATGGGCATATAAAATCCTTTGCCTGATTAACTTGCAATGCAGTGTGAATTCAGAGAAGACCCTGGTAATGAGAAATATATCTTGCAGAGGAGGAACTGAAACTGAACCTAAAAGATGATTGTTAAATGAGCCCACTAAGATTTTGAATCAGTTAGCCTTTGGAAGATGTTTTTTTTTTTCAAAATACTAATAACAGAAACTTGGATCTATAATCTAAGTTAGTGACTTCTCCACCGAAAATATATTTTCCCAATAATCCTTTGTTGGTTTTATACTGAATCCTGCATTCTTCTGCTTTCAGACTTGTTAAAAATCCATAGCTACCAACACAATTTATTGGCCTTTATTAACCAGCAACTCAAAAAGTTAAGGGCATTTTGTTGATGGCCTCAACTTTATCATCCTGAGAGCCAAATAGGTTTCATGTCATGTAAGAGGTTATTTTAAGAGTTCAAGGAACAAAAAGGCCATTTTAATTGCATCAATAATCCACTTGACAGCACCTATTAGATTTGTCTGCTAAATCATCCTTTCAGCTTTCATTAAAAGAAGAAACAGTCTCATTTCCCTCCTGTTGCTGGTAGTTAGAAGTTGCAATATGCAAAAGCCTATATGCAGTAGACCCCCCCAAATCAGTAAGTACTCAAAATTGTGTGCAAAATATGAATAAAATATTGATTTCATTAAAAATGTTAAGGACTACTTAATTCAAAAACATTTTATATGTTTGCATATTTATTTCTGAATTTGCATATTTGTTTGCATATAACTTGTAAAGATGAATGTTAATTATACTTTAAAATCATTTATAAATTGTAACTAAGAATGTTGTATGAATTTTTAAAACTGCCAAATTCTCAAGTACCACTAATTATAAAGTGTCATGTAAAGTACACTGGAGCAGACCTCATATTGAAAAAATATTGAGATCTTGACAAAATAGAAAAGCAGAATTATTAAGTGTGCTTGCTGATTAAATGATACCTCAGGCAAGTGAAAGTTAAGTGTCACTCAGTGCTTTTCTAAAGCATCTATTTACCTTCACTGAATAATGATGAGAAGCCCGTGCTCCTACCCAGACAGATCCTTTACCTGATGCTTCTACATTATCCCCCATTTAAATGTGAGCTTCAAGAATTATTCTGTATTTTAGTTGAACATATTCTGGAAATGACAAAGAGAAGTAAATAGGAATCACAATAAGTAAGGCTACTTCAGCAGCATCCTGTGTCAAGTGAGGTAAGCTGAGAAGATTTGACTGTGCACTAATTGGATTTGTAAAATGATTCATATAATTTAAAAAGCATTTACACAAGGTCATATCTGAACCGGTTTCCAAAAAGAACTGTTGGGAAGAATGAAATGTCCAAGTAATTACACTGGACATGTAGATCTAACACTGTATCTATTAAATTGGGCATGAAATTGGACTTCTTCAAAGTACAGTAGGTCTTACACTATGAATTGCTAGACAATTTTCTATATTTTTGATAAAATGTTTAATTATCCTAAGCACAGACATGCCATAGTAAGGAACTACTGCTCATGTATCGTTTTTCCTAAATTAGCAACTACCGTAGACCAATTTCTTTTTAAAAGATTTTAAAGAGTGCAGTATGTTAAGAATTGACTGCCTGAGTTTCAGCTCATTCCATCATCTACTGTCCTGCCAATAGGAGGAGAAATTGTGACCAATTTCTCCCTCACTCCACCACCACACCCTTTGTCTCTATTAGCTTAGGGTTGATTTGTAAATGTCTTACTACAGGAAATAATTAATGCTAAATTATTCTATGTTGTTATATTATCAGTGTCCTATCTGAATCCATACTAATATAATTAGAGATAAAGTCGACACTGAAATAACAAGTAGCTCTTAAAGTTCCAAGCATGCTAAGTAGCATTTACTGAGCTAGCAGAACACAACTTAGATCTTGAAAATAATTTGATATTAAAAGACAAAAGTAAACAAATTACATTGTAAGTTTGCGCCCCCCCTCTTGGGTATTAATCAGTTCTAGTAAGCCATGTATTGTACTCTTCAAATCTGCATTAATCAGAATTTAGGTTTTGAAAGGCAAAAGGAAAAAAATTGTCTCCCTCTGGTGGGGAATATAACAAGTTTTTCTTTTTCTTTCTTTCTTTTTTTTTTTTTCTTTTTAATTTTTCTCCTGCAGTCAATTTCAGAAAAGTAGTTACATGCTGCTCAAAACGAGTACTCTTGAACGACCAGATTTTTGATCTTTTGAACAGATTTTTTTAAATTTTTTTTAGTTGTAGATGGACACAATACCTTTATTTTGTTTATTTATTTTTTTAGGTGGTGCTGAGGATTGAACCCAGTGCCTCACATGTGCCAAGCAAGCGCTCTGCCACTGAGCCACAATACCAGCCCCAGATTTTGTTTTTTGAACATGGCTAGCAGAAAATTCATATTCAAAACTTATCTTTACTTTTTTCACTTTTTTTCAGAAAAAAATAAAAGGTTAAAGAAGGAAACTATACAGCCAGCCTAAGAAGAAGGAACACTTTGTGCTTACGTGAAACACTCAGTTTCTAAATGGATTACATTACAAACGTTATCGTCAGAACCCTTGGTTCTGCACTAAGCCTTCTGAATAAGCAGTTTCAGAGGGCAAAAATTCTGGGAGTCACCCCTCCCTCCACCCAGGTCATTTGTCAAGGGTACTTGGCCTCTCTCCTTTCTCTGGGATCCTGAAACTTTTCCTCATCCTCCCTATTATGGTTTGCATCTGTATTATCTCCTCAAATGCTCATGTGTCAGGAAATGCAGCAATATTCAAATGTGAAAAGATTACATAATGAGGGCTGTCACCTCATCAGCACACAAATAATTTGATGGATTAATAATCTGAATGGAGTTACTGGGAGGTGGTGAAAACAATAGGCATGGCTGGAGGAAGTAGGTCACTGGGGGTGTGACCTTGGGGACTATATCTATTCCTGGCTCTTTCCTCTCTCTCTCTCTCTCTCTCTCTCTCTCCCTCCCCCTCTCCCTCTCCCTCTCCTCTCCCCTCCCCCTCCCTCCTCCTTTTTCTCTCTCTCCCCCTCCCTCCCTCCTTTTCTCTCTCTCTCCCTCCCTCCCTCCCCACCCCACTTCCACCCCCATTTTGTATCTACCATGAACTGACAGCTTTCCTCACTCAGGTGCACCCTTCCACCATGATGTTTCTGCAGTGGAGTCAGCCAACCATGGACTGAGACAAAACCATAAGCCAAAATAAATCTTTCCTCCTCTAAACTGTTCTTGTCGGGTTTTTTTGGTCACAAAAACAAAAAGCTAACACACTCCCTTATATCACCTGTTGCCTTATTCCATGATTTTTGTTTGCATGTCAATTTCCTCAGTAAGACTATGAGTTCCTCAGGGTAGAGATTTATGCCTTTATGCACCCGCATGTCACCAGTATGTAGCTTAATATTTAGCACAAAGAACTTGCCTCTGTAAAAGGCATTGTGCAAAGATTTGAGACATACAACCATGGACAAGACATACCTGGTCCCTGCATTCATGAAACTATAATGGGAAATAGTGGATGGATCTGGAGTACACTTTACCATGGGAACAATGTATTCAGTAGTAGCTACTAGCCACAAAAGCCTATGCAATCCATGTTGTAGTTAAAATTTCCCTTTAAGCAGATTTATTTCTTAAAGTTCCATAGGGTTATCCTCATTGTGAAAGAATTTTCTCAAACTAGAACTTCATGCATAGTAGGTAAACTCTGTAGATAGGCAACCATATTTCCAGCCCCAAAATTTTTCTTTTAAGGTTTTTTAAAAATATATTTCATTGCCTTTATTTAAGATATACAACATCAAGCTATGGAGTACATATAGATAGTAAATTGGTTACTGTGACAAGACAAATTAACATCCATAATCTCACATAGTTACACACTTTTTGGCTTTTGTGATAAAAGCATGAATCATTTAGCACAAATCCCCCAAACAGTGAGATGTGTATTGCCTTCAGTCCTCACATTGTATCTTATATCTCTAGACTTGTTTACCTTTATAGCTACCATGTTGTACTCTCTGGCCTACATGTCCCAATTCCTTCCTACCCCATCTCCTGCCCACTGAAAACCACTGTTTTGTTCTCTATACCTGTTTGAATATTTTTAGACTCCACATATGAGTTCATACAATATTTTTTCTGTGTATGTTTTTATTTCACTTAGCATAATATCCTCCAGGCTCATCCATGTTGTGGCAAATGGCAAGATCTTCTTTTTAGCATTTAAATATATTTCTTTATCTATATACGCCACAGTTTCTTTATCCATGGATACTTGGGTTATTTTTATATCTTGGCTATTGTGAATATACTGCAATGAACACAGGAGTGCAGACATTCATACAAGACACTAACTTCATTTTCTCTGTGTATATATCCAGAAGAGGGATTGCTGAGTCATATGGTAATTCTGGTTTTAATTTCTGTGAAAACCTCCAAACTGTTTTCCACAATGGCTATACCAATCAACTTTTCCTCCAACAATGTATAAGAGTTCCCATTTTTCCACACGGTCACCAACATTTGTTATCTTTTTATTTTTTTATTTTTTTGGTAAATAAAGTTGTGAGATGGTATTTTTAGTAGTTTTGATTTGCATTCCCTTAATGATTAATGATGCTGAGCTCCTATTCATATAACTGTTGGCCATTTTTATGTCTTCTTTAAGGAAATGTCTATTCTGGTCTTCTGCCCAATTTTTAATGGGGTTATTTGTGTATCTACTATTGACTTATTTGAGCTCTTTATAAATTTTAAGTTGCAAACACTTATCAGATATATTAGAAATGGTTTTTCAATCTGCTACTGTTTTATTTTATTGATGGTTTCCTTTGCTATGTATAAGCTTTTTGATTCCATTTATTTGTTTTTGTTTTTGTAGCCTAAGATTTCAAGATGGTATCCAAAGTCACTACCAAGCCCAAAGTCCAGCAACTTTTTTCCTGTTTTATTCTAGGAATATTTTACAGTTTCTAGTCTTAAATTTGGGTCTTTTATTCATTCTTAGTTGATTTCTGTGTAAGGTGTAAGGTAAAGATTCAATTTTAGTCTTTTGCAAGGAGAAATCCAGTTTTCCCAGCACCATTTATTAAAGAAATGGTCCTTTCCTTATTGTGTTTCCTTAGTGCTCTTGTCAAAAACTAATTGACCATGTATGCTTGGAATTATTTTTGAGGTCTCTATTCTGTATTCTCAACTCCTTTGTTCTATGTGTCTTTTTATGCCAGGACTATATACAACTTTGATTACTATAGCACTCTTGTAATGTTTACTCAGGAGGCATGGTGCTTCCAACTTAGTTTTTTTGGTTATTGTTGTTGTTTTGTTTTGTTTGTCTACATGGGGTTTTTTATGTTTCCATTTGAATTTTAAGTATTTTTTTTCTGTGAAGTATGTCATTGGGATTTTGATAGGGATTGCACTGAATCTGTATATTAATTTGGTAGTGAGGACTTTTTTTTTTAAAGAGAGAGTGAGAGAGATAGAGAGATAGATAGAGAGAGAGAGAATTTTTAATATATTTTTTTTTTTAGTTTTCGGCGGACACAACATCTTTATTTGTATGTGGTGCTGAGGATCGAACCTGGGCCGCATACATGCCAGGTGAGCGCACTACCACTTGAGCCACATCCCCAGCCCAATGAGGATATTTTAATAATATTAACTTGTCTTGTCCATGAACATGGGTTATCTCTCCCTTTATTTGTGTCTTCTTTAACTTTTCTTATCAATATTTTATAGTATTTAATGTACAGATCTTAGAAATAATTTTGAACTATAAGTTTATTTGTCTGAATTCACTCATCTAACAAATATGTATTGAGTACCTGCTATGTGGGCTGAGTTATGGGACATCTGTTTGAGAAAGGTCAATAATTAATAAGTAAACCAAAATTTTTAAGTTGAGTATGACTTGTCATTTGTGTTATAAAATGAAGAAAATTAGGTGATAGATGATGGGTTATATCAATCAGTGTTTTATCAGGAAAAAAATATAGTGAAGTAATTGAAGAGAATGTAATGAAGAGACTGTTTAAAAGGTAAATAAGGTAAACCAATAAGGGAAAATGAAGCACGTTGGAACTAGTAAAGTGAGGAGCTTTTATTACCCCTAGGACTCAACAGGCAGAGAAAGAAGCAGTAACAGAACCCAAAGAGAAAGTTATAGGTGAAGGAAAGAGTCTCCCAACAGGAACTGTGGCTTTTAAAGCAAACACAGTCATCAGTGTCTTACAGTCCAGGGCTGCAGATCATAAGCACACTGATCTCACTCTCCTCCTACCTGTTAATACTCTGCCAAGTCTCCCACTGCACAAACTCATCCAGATGCCAGAGGGCAGTGAGCCTTTTGATGCTAACCCTAAAGGTCAGCTTGCTGTAACGAGTGGAAAGATGCTCTAGAGGGATTGATGGAGAATATTTTTACAGGGAGTCATTAGGTCATCCAATAGTGGGAAAGATGACAGGAGCTAAAACCCGGATAAATTCAAAATATAGACCAAGTGAAGGTTTTGAGGCAGTAAAAATCTGGTGGTCTAACTCTAGATATTTGGTGTTACACGAATCACTTCACATTTTAGGCTACGTCAATAAAATGGACAAGTTGTACTATGATGATCTCCAAGCTCCCTTTCATCTCAAGCCACTTGGGATTCTCTTTGAATTTCATGATTCCACTTATTATCTCTCCCATGATGTTCCAAGAGCATGAGTGCAAATTGAGTGTTTATAAATTAGGGCCTACCCAGGTTTTCTGAGACTTGACAGTCTCAGAAGTGAGAAAGAAGTGAAATTTAAAAAATAAAAACTGTCAATATCGATATTATCTGTGGATTTTTCAGGAAAATCTCTGGTCTGTATGTGAAAAAAAGATTAAGATAACTGGTTCATGTCACAACCAAAGCTGGTAACTCTTCACAGAAATCATTTAATTAAAATTATTCCAAGTATATATTTTACTTTCTTTGAAGATTTTAACAGGGGTGGGGGAGTTATTATTATTTTCAATTAAAACTCTTTACAAAACACATTTTAAAGTTAGGGAAAGAAAATTCAAATGCCATGAGTCACCTTACAACTGATTTATATCAGACTTTATTGTGACAATCACAAGTGCTAGTGCAATTATTATTATTCTTCTCTCAACAGACTCATTGGGTGGGAATAAGAACCAGTATGTAGGCTTATCCACATGACTGTACTACTGAAAAATACATTTTCGTGACATTTATGTACAAACTAAATGAAATCTGATAGACTTTCCCTTATCACTTTTTTCTTATTTTGATGGAGACTGACCTGTTCTTGGAATTCTACATAATAAGAATGCAACAGTAAAGGGGTAGATGTTTGCCAACCCAAACTGCATTCAGTCATTTTCTTCTTTGTTCTTTCCATACTGATTTACGAAGTGCTGGCCCCAATGTCTCTGTATTAAACGATAACAAAGAGCCAAAGCCCGTTTTGATGGAGCCAGTGAGTCTACTGGAAGCCACCACCAGATGTCACTAACTCCGCCCTTTGACATCCACAACCTCTGAGTATCAGGATACCTTTTTAATATCAAAAATTTTCATATTCGCTCAGATTTGTCCAAAAATGAGAACTTATTGTATCTGTTAACTGAAAAAGTACATAATGACACAAGCAACTGAATTTAATAATCTTTTTAATATATTTGTGTTTATTCATTATAGCAATCTCTACGTATATTTGAAAGGAAGTAGTGTATCCATTTGGAAGACCCATTGCTTTGTCCACGGGTAATTTATCACATTTTCATGGAATTGTGGACCCCTAGCCATGGAGCCTCACCCCACCCCCAAGGAATCAACAGACTTTGGGTACTGAAGCCTGTAAGGATCTAACCAGTCTGTGATCACCACCGTCCCAATGCACTCGCTGTGTTGTGCCATAAGAATGATACCATGTTCATGCATTGTTAATCAAGATGTTGGTCTCAAGCAATGGTACATTCTTATCACAAAAACCATACAGAAAGTTTATATGAAAACAGTTTTCAGATGTTTTATTGATAGCCTCTTCCAACCCCACCACCTTTTCTCTCAAATAAGACTGCATGGGGGCAGGAGGGAAGGCTGGACTCCAAGGAAACAGCATCCTTCTACCACAAAGTTGATGTTTTCTCTTTTTGCTTTCTGACAAAGCATGTATTTCTGATTCTTTATCTTATCCAACCTCATTTCTGCTCCCAAAGAAGACTTCCTCCATTTTTCTGATAAATAGACTGTCAGGTCTACCTCAGAAGTATGACAGATGTGCCCAGCAGTATCCAAATCCCAAAGAAAAATACAGCTGAACCTACAGCTAGGATACTCCACCATGCTAGTAGGTAACAAGTAACACATATCAAATGAAGGTATGACCAATATTCAGAGAGAAACGAGAGAATGTGATACTAATTCTGATGGAGGAGAAGTGCCCAGAAAGTGAACTTCACATGGATCTAAAAAGGAAGTCTACTTTTAAAGAGAAAGCACCTAGGCTGAAAAGATGGGACTAGAAAGAGCCTGGAAAATAACAACTAGTTTAAGGACTAGGAGTTTTTATTAGACAATAACTGTTGCTTGGTAGAGAGAAGGAGGAAGGAAAGTTCGAGAAAATAACAACAACAAAGAGCAAATGAATAAAGAAAAAGGATAAATACCACAATGAAGACAAACCCCAAGCAGAAGTGATCTTTTCCTTCTTCAAACCCTTTGGTGCTTTTCATTCTCCTCATATGATATTTATCACAGATCACCTAGTTATCAGCCCTTCATGTCCTCATCTTTTCTCCTTTACTAGTTTGTAATTAAATTCACACAGGGGGCAGCAGTGTGAATAGAAATAGCAGAGGATTTATAACCAGACAACCACATTTAAATTCCAACTTGGACATTGCGTGTATGTGAGCTCAGACAAGCTCTCTCAACCTCTCTTACCCCTTGCTCTTTATAAAATATAGATGCCAACGCCTACTCTCAGAGTTGTTTTTAAAATTAAATGAACCAAGTATGGCATAGGGAGGCAACATACGGTAGGCACATGACAAAGGTATTTCTTCGCCAACTCCACCTCCATGGTAGATCCTGAATGCTCATGTTTGTGTCTTTCACATAGTTGGTGCTCGCTCACTACCCTGCAAAGTGCAGAGTAGTCACATCACAGCATTCATTGCCTTCCAAATTTCCAGAATCACGCTGCATTGAGTAATTTGGATTGGTTTGTAATCTATTTAATTTACTCCCCAAATCATTTATAAATCAACTTCAATGGTTGGCAATGCCAGGACCTAGGACTAAAAAATATGTTCAGCCTGGCCCCTGATCTCAAGGAGTTCAAGTTTAGTGAGTTATTCCTTTGGCAATTCTCTCCTGTGAAAGGACTTTTAAGGAAATTATCCAATGGTATGGTGAATGGGGCCATTAAACCTGAGTGATACAAGAACATATTTTTACAGCCAAGTAACTCGTTTGTGAAAATGCTTTGTAATGCTATGAGGGCTTTAGACTAAAACGAATATCACAGTTAAACTCAGGAACCTTACCAGAAGAAAACAGCTGAGAAGAAAAGGTTTTATGCTGTGCTTACAAAACTATATTTGATCTTATTAGTGGATTGGTCCTTTAAGTATGACATAGATCAACATATTTTAAAACTCTTTAAAGATATCACAGAATTCCTGTTTATCTTGTATAACCTTAGGAGTTAGGAAATGACAGGCCCTGGTTGCCATCCAAGCTGAGATTATTTAAAGTAGCAACATGTAAGCTAGAAGCTTAGAGGGAAAAGGCCCAGTGACAGACAGCTCAGGCAATGGCCACAAGTCATCTCCCAAGGACAGAATGTTCCTCTATCACAGAAAGAGTAGTACAAAGTGAGGCAGTAACTATGGACAAACACAATAAACCAAAGAAGCAGAATGGCAGGAAGAGATAAGAAAACTCAAGCATGCCTTAGACAATCAAGACTAAGAAACTGTCTGATTAGAATTGAATTGGAGTGACTCAAAACAAAATTTCAAGTAGCAAAAAACTAGGGAGAACCCCTCATTGTTGCTAAATCCCACTCTCTCCTATATTTCACTCCCCAGGGTCTCAACCTTATCCCTTTCTGTACCTGTAAGTAACCCTCACCTTGACCAGGCATTGTGCAAGGTTCTTGACACACATATCTACTTTGTATTAAAATTATCCTAGCTGGGCATGGTGGCACATGCCTGTAATCCCAGTGGCTCAGGAGGCTGAGGCAGGAGGATCAGGAGTTCAAAGCCAGCCTCAGCAAAAAGCAAGACTTTCTAAGCAACTCAATGAGAACCTGTCTCTAAATAAAATACAAAAAAAAAAAAAAAAAAAAAGGCTGGAGATGAAACTCAGTGGTCAAGTGCCACTGAGTTCAATCCCTAATACCAAAAAAATAAAATAAAATTCACCTAATAAATAAGTGCCATCACACCTTGGTGGTTTAACTTTGGAAGCATAACAATTTGGTTCAAATCTCCACTTCAGAAATTAAATGTTACCCAGCTCAAGTCGAATCCAAACTCACTGTTGGAAGTCAGCCAGGGCCCTGTGAGCCTCCTAAGAATAGGTCTCGCTTTGGAGATCTTCCTATTCTCTGCTGTGCTTTTATTAGCCTCATTTCACAGAAGAGGAAATCAAGGCTTAGAAAAAGTAAGGATCTGCCCAGATTCACTCACAACTAAGTACAAGAGCTAGACTATGAACCTGGATCTGTCTGATGGCAAAGTTCTTAGGTTGTTCAAGTTTTGTGTTATCCCTCTAATAGGTACTTAAATCTTATAAATTTCTAAATGTTAAATTTTAAGTTATTAAGTACACTTGAAAATGATGAATTCTTTTAGACTCAAGAAAATAAATTTCTAATGGTGAGATTTCAGTTCAGGTCCAGTGATAGTTAAAGGCCAGGGAAGTAAGATGAGCTTTAGAAAATCATCTGGTTGAACTCAAATTACATCCTCTAGGTGGCTAATGTGGCCAAGTCAGAGGGCTAGATGTAAGCAAGAAAATGTTTTAAAACTTGCAACCAAAGCTCAAAGTGAAAGAGAATGATAAAAGCAGACCAAAATTATCTCCACCTTAAACTCAGGAAATGAAAAGAGGATGGGAATAAGCATGGGCCTGCTCTTCAGAATGGGAATAAGAACTGGATGTACTGGTACTAAGCTTTCCTCCTCCCTAAGACATATCCTGTGACTTTACTATTCATGAGCATAAATGTTATCTAGGTTATTTCCAGTTTTTTAAAAAAGCAATTGACCATATCTTTTTCACCATTTTAATGTTGAGCTATTATAATCTCACATTCCAGTGGCCTTCTAACTGCATGGCTATAGTCTCCTTACACTTACTCTGAAATTGTTTTTCCATTGTTATCTTACATTATAGTCGCATCGTAATGTCATGTTTAAAGGTTCCCCATACACTTGTAATGAAATCGTTTTGCAGTTCAGAATGGCATCATATTGGCACTTTAAGCAGGGTATCCATCACCCTGTATTGATAGTTTTCACAACAAAACACCCTATTTTAGTGACTGTGAAAGTAAATAGCTGTTGCCAGTGATCTGTTCTTCCATTTCAAACTTAAATGGTCTCATCTGTTTTATTTTACCTTGCAATTTTCACACCCACTGTGGTATAAGCCAAATTTATACTGGTTGCTTTCAAATGAGGACTGTCATTCCATTGGCTCATAAATGTTTATATGACAAGTCACTTATCTGCTTGGGTTTGGCTTTTGTGAGATAGATAATTCCTTATGGTCTGATAATCAATATATTTTAGCCACTCCATTTTAAGGCTAACATAGATAAGTATTCTACTAATTGAAACTAGAGGCAAATTAGTTGGTAAATGTTTTCAGAGGAAATGAAATGAATATCTAAAAGTGATGTGTGCACATACTAAAAGTTTATATAGCACCAAAGATAGAATTCCATCTCCAAATGATCATGCATGAAAAATGTGCATGCAGTGTTAGGGCAAATTTTAGTGAAGGGCAAGAAATTTGAGAAGAATACCTGTTGTATCATTGTAAGTATTACCAAAAATCAGGCATTTTTGTCTAACTTTTTAAATAACACCATCATCAGACCTTGGTGGTTGAACTTAGAAAGTATAGCAACTTGGTTCAAACCTCCACTTCAGAAATTAAATGTTACCCAACTCAAGTCGAATCCAGACTCACTCACTATTG
Source organism: Marmota marmota marmota (assembly GCF_001458135.2). Lineage (NCBI taxonomy): Eukaryota > Metazoa > Chordata > Mammalia > Rodentia > Sciuridae > Marmota > Marmota marmota. The sequence continues at coordinate 617,635 of NW_026000080.1, read as the reverse complement.
GAAGTCAGCCAAGACTGTCTGAGTCTCCTGACAATAGGCCTTGCTTTGGAGATCTTTCTATTCTTTGCTGTTAAAAGAGACATTACTGCCTTCGATACAACTCCTCTACAACTGTTTTGACAGTTCTTCACAGGTCAAGCTAGAAGTTGGAGGAGCAAAAAGAGAATAAAAGTGACAAATTCTTACAAGAAAAGATTTCTGAAAGCATTTTGAACTCAAGGAAATTTGACATTCAATTGTAGATGGGAGCAAAGCTTCAGATAATCCTTTATTTTATATAAAACTACTTTTCTGTCTTTCAAAGTTAATATAGATAGGGAGGATGGTGCAACCACTAAATCAGTTGGGTCCAAGAGTTAAATACCATAAATCCCCTTGTTTTAGGTGTTTGTACTTGATCTAGTGTTTGAATATATTTTCTCTCAGGAAGTAAGTGGCCACAGCTGTAGCAATGGCTTCTATTCTTGGGAGCCCAAAGTACCCCAAGGACAGATGGTAAGTCCATTAAAAATCACCCCCAAATTTGAATTCACTTTATTTAAAAACCAAATACTTATGATCTATAGAGCATACGGTATACATTGAAAAACCAAACTAAAAAATGAGAGAAGGTTAAGAACTACTCCACAGTGCCCAGCAAAAATATAACCATCTTGACCAAGGCCCTCCTACACTCCTTTCAAAATTGCATTTGGAATAAATCCAAAGAGGAAAATAAATCCATACATGGAAAAAATGGGTGTAGTTTAAGGTAAAAGCACCTGAGTGCTACCTGGAAAAATAATTACATAATCTTTCAGAAAGACATCTACACATTCCTGGTCTCTGAATTTCTCTGCCTTTTGGCCCTGATAAGCTTTGGGTCTACTGGGAATCACCTTTGTCTTCCAAAGTATCTGGTCATTCCAAGCCTTTCCCAGTTTCCAAAGAGGCTCAGCTCTGCCCCCTTTCACTTGTAGAAGTTGATATTGGCTTCCTCTTCACTGGGAAAATTAAATCCAGTTGATCTCATCCTCTATCTTTCCACCTCACTGTATCCACCACAACCTACAAGTGTGTTCATGGCCTACTTACCAACACTTTTCCTCTCTCCTCAGAGAATAGTGATTTTCCATTTAAGAATCATCTCTTCTGGGACCTCATTTAATCAGTTGAACACTCCTCCCCTTTCATGATTAATAGACAGACAGGATAGATAAAGAGATCTCAAGTCAACTCTCTCTTTACTGTCTCCCCTTCAGCCTATAAACCCCTTCAAGCTGCTCCTATCATTTGGGGGAAAAAATCACCACTGACCCAATATCTGCCCCAAGCTATGGCCCTGCCTCCCTCTTCCCCTCACCAAATCTCTGGCTGAACTTTTCAGAAAAACAGTATCCGTTTGCTTCCATATACTGCTCCATTACAATGCCCTCTACACATTTTTTTTTTTACACCGAAAGTATTCTTGTTTCAGCAGTCATCTTTCTGTAGTTCTGTTATACTGAATTCTGTTGATAATGTACTTCCTCCTTAATAAAAATTCTATCTTCCATTGACTTCATTTCAACCATCCTCCAGATTTTAATTTACTCTGAGTATTTCTTCTCTCCTTTAACATGGGACTCTTTTTTCTTCCTACCCTTTCAGTGATGTTTCTTGACTTTCTAAATACTAGTCCTCCTCCACCCTTATATAACCTCTTCCATCTTTGTGACTCCAACTACCACATGAAATGGATGTATGCTTCACCTCCAGCCTTGACTTCGCCCCTGAATTTTAGATTCATGCACACTAAAAGACTCTTACTAATGTCTTGAGGGAGACATTGACTTGGATTCAAGGGGAAATACTAGGTTCCTTTCTGTAGGTTGTCTTTGATCTCCAGATCCAACCATATGGATATTTGTTGGTTTTTTTTCAGATTAATATTCTCAAAGTATCTCAGTTAAAGGTATGTTATTTTAACATAACTAGGGAAGTAGGAGACAGGAAATCATATAAAGGCAACATAAAACCAACTACCACATGAAGTGGATGTATGCTTCATCTCCAGCCTTGACTTCGCCCCTGAATTTTAGATTCATGCACACTAGAAGACTCTTACTAATGTCTTGAGGGAGACATTGACTTGGATTCAAGGGGAAATACTACCAGAGAATTGAAATGTCATTTAGATAACAACAGTGATTCTAGTAAGGCAGTCACAGTAGGGAGAAGTCCACTGCCCACTGCCACTTACAGTGTTTCCCCTCTAGAAGTGTCTTTTGTGCCTGGCTCAGTTGCTCTACCTTTATAGTGGTCCTGCTGTTCACAGTGATTCTGCCTCAATGGTCTCATCACAACTGATTTGTTTACTTTTATCTTATTATGACTCTTCTCTACTCATCTTCCTAGCTCTTGGATGTTTATTATTTTCTCTTTATATTTTAACTCCTTCTTATTTCCTGTATGACCAGAATTTAAACTTCCCCATAAAAGAGGATCAGATTGGTCAGCCAGACAAACTCTGCGTGGATACTTTGAGTAGTGTTGTCCCCCTTAGCCATTTTGAAGACCCACTTTAGATGAAATGTCCTTTTCCTGAGTATGACAATCACATAGAGAAATTGAAAAGATTTCTGAAGAAGTTGCCACCAAGAGGACTGTGGATATAAGTGTACTCTGAAACCTCTCGAATGGGGATAATCTGACTGGAAAAACTTTCCACAACTTGTAAGTTCACTTTTCAAATTCTTACAGTTACACCTTCATAATAACCATCACCTTTTTATGATGTGATCATGTGCCAAATACTTTTTCATTCTTATAAGAACACTGGAAGACAGTCATTGCGTTAGTCAAATTTCCTTTGTCGTAACAAAATGTCCAAGATAAACAATTTAAAAGGAGGAAAGATTAATTTTGGTTCATGGTTTCAGAGGTTTTAGTTCATCATCACTTGACTGTTTTTTCTGGGCCCAGGGTGAGGCAGAACATTGTGGTGGGGAGCAGGTGGTGAAGCAATATTACTCATCCACCTCCTGTGGCCAGGAAGCAGAGAGGGGGAAAAGGCTGGGGACCAGATATATGCTTCAAGGGAATTCCTCCAGTGGCATGCTTCCTCTAGCCAGGCCCCACCTCTGACAGTTTCCACCACCTCCCACTAGTCCATTCAATTGTGAACCCATGAATTGATCCATTGATGAGATCAAAGCCCACATGATCCAAACACGTCCCAAAAACCCCACCTCTGAACACTGTTGCATTGAGAACCAAGCCTTCAACACAGGAGCCTTTGGAAGACATTCTAGAAGCAAACTATAACTGTCACTAGTCATACCTCACTGAGAATCAGCAAGGATAATTGGTGTGTTCACGGATGTACAAGTGCCTAACAAATGGTAAAACAATTCTGATACAAAACAGCCTGGCTCCACAGCCAATGCTGTTCCCTCTGTACCTTTTCATATCTTGACTATATTTCTCCATCCAAATGTCTCTTATTATGGACCACTTTGTAACAGCTATAACTGTAGAGCTTTTCTTACTCTTCAGCCATATCCTTTTTGTTCAATACAAGAATCAAGTTGCATCTTTTGACATAAGATGACCCAGTGTCGCTGTATATAATATATGTGAGACATTCTTTTTCTGAATTTCTGTCTGAATCATGCTTAGTCAAAAACTGATTAAAGTTTAAAATTGACAGAATGAAATCCTCATTAGTCCAACTCCTCTCTCATTGAGAAAATGCCTTCAGTATAGAAAAAGCCCAGCAGCATTTCTTTCCTTTAGAATGTAGCTGTATATTAAATATACAAATATGCTGACATCTAAGTAATTTTTAAAAGAGAAAAATGAACGTGGAGTTCTGACTTTGGTTGACTCAGGAAAGAGGATGGAAGAATCCATATTTTTAATAAATGTATATAAAATAGAAATATTCATTTGAATGGAGTAGCAAAAGCATGTGCTACAGTGGGAATACAAAACAGGCCCTTCTTTTTTTTTCTATGTGGAGCTTGCAAAACTGAAAAGCTGAAGAACATGAACAACTGCACATACTCCAGCTTACCCTACTTGAAATACCACTCAGAGGTGCTGAGTGAGAGAAGTACTTTGTGGAATCAGGATGCTATACAACTAAACACAATTTCCAACATTTCATTTTTACCTTTCTTTTCAAATTGCCTTCACTACCACAATTTCCCTCTTCTATTAGAGGTTAGGGCAATAACACTTCTTCTTTTAAAACACCAATGATATTACAAAAAGAAAAGTCAAAGTTTGCAGATTTCTCTTAGAAGAATTCTCAAGGAAAACCCATCTTTATTTAACTTGTCCCAAAGCTGGCATCCCTCAAATTGCCACCAGCAAATAATAGCTTACAAATTTTTACATTAAATAAATGTAAAGCATTAGAACTAAGGCAAAGTACTATTATTCTGACATACTCTAATTTGAAAAGGGTAAATCAATTTAAACCATTTTGTTTAAAATCAGCTCTTTAGGCTGTATACTCATAGTGGTTGCCAAGTTTCAACCCAAAGTGAATGTTAAGGTCTATGTTATTAACCCTTGAAAAATGAGCTCTATCATGGAAACAATGACAGACCTGGGGACTACCTGGTGCAGCTGCTGAAGCTGACAGTCAGTCAAGTAAGAGTAATGCATGGTTTCTTCATATGCAAATCACATAATATGTGCTTACCTTTAAAGGGCAATGTCAGATTATTGTAAAAGTGTTTAGATATAAATACCTTTTTTTAAGAAACCAAATTCATTTATACTGAACTCTCTATGGTTGACATACCATGATAAATCACCTCATTACACAAAAAGCCACAAATATGGCTATTGAGGATGAGTGTGATTGTAAATGAAACTGCTGGAATTCTACTGTGCCTTGCAATGACCCTCAATAAAAAGATACCTGTAGAGCATAGTAATAATTCTCCTTAGGATCAGTACCTCACACTTACAATGTTATCCAAATAAGTTTTCTGGTGCTTGGATTTTGTTTCTTAAAATAAAACTATTGGGGTAAAATTTTTCACATCAATGTCTACAAATTGAACAAATATGAGACTTCTCATAAGCATATTGTAAGAGATCAATAAATGAAAATTGATGGATTTATATCATGGGAGGTACCACAAAATAGCTCTCTAGACTATTGAAGATATTTTAAATCATAATCTAATGGTCATTGTGAGGACTGTGTGTGTGTGTGTGTATGCGTGCACAAGATTTGTGTAATTTATTCTAAGTAAATCATTTTGCAATTTTGTAAAAAGTTAAAAAGCAAAACAAAACAAAACCAATCTGAAATCCCTATTTTATAAATGACAGCCTAGGACAAGAGTTGCCAATGCAAACTTTTAAGTGTCACTTCTCAGATTGGAAATCCATGTCCTGTTCTCCAGCCCTTGCCTCCCAAATCCTTTTATATTCTGCATGTGCAAAAATGTCAAGGCAGAATTCTTCCTGGTGTGAATATACTATTCAAATTCCAAAACATTCATGCTAAAATGAGATTTCCAAAAAAGATTGTTGTGTCTTTACAGAGAAGAAGTAAGATGAGAAGTTGTCCAGACAGCTGTCAGGGGAGAAAAAAAAAAGACAGAAAGTAAGGAAAAGAGAAAAGGTTCTGAAGTAAATAGAGAGCCAGAGATCAAAGATCCCTGGTTTTCTATCCTCAGGAGTCCCCACAGGCATCTTGATCCTCAGTTCATCCTTCCCACAATTATACATAATCTTATAACCTGTGTCTCTCACATCCACCTCACCCTGTCTCACCTGCTCAGTCACCAGGTATAGGACAAAAGAAGGTAAGGAGTCCCCAGCTGTGTGTCTGTCAGAGACAATGGGTACTGTTACAATAGCTCAGATTCATGTTTAAAAATCAAATTGACCATTAGATTTAGAAAGTTAGACCATTAGAAAGTTAGAAACTTTCCTAGCTCTTGGTAAAGAAAACCCAAAGCATATTCAATATCTGTGTTTATGCAGTGCACAGACACCTGAGTATATGGCAAATGTAGTTTCCATAGCACATGCCGTTCCTTATTTAATTCATCTAGCCTGACAGAGTTGGTAAAAATGAATGCAACAATAGTAATATTTCATTTAAGTCCACTGGCATTTCTCACGATGTACATTAAAAAGATGTAATATGTATTATAAATGTGAGAGTAGGTGGATACACAGACATGCATTTCACTCCAAAGTGCATTAACAGAATGATATATTCCATGTATTAAATCTACAAGAACGAAAATACTCTGAGTTAAGACATCTATACCGAATTAGGAGCCAAATGAAATGTCGCAATCAAATAAAACACTCTTTATGAGAATCCTAGTATGTTTTAGACCTAGAAAGGACCTTTGAAATCATCCAGTAAAACTTGTTCATTAACAGGTATGTAACCTGTTTTAAAATTATTAAATGATTTGTACAAGGTCATATAACTAATGTGGAATATCCTGGAGAACCTTCCTTCTCCAGATGCAATGCTCCTCCTGCAACATCATTAGCAGTAATTCTGATGGAGCAATAATGCACAAAGCCCCACCAGAGTACCGCCATTGCTTATATCAGTGTGTCCATGGATGTTCTTTGTGATACATGCTTGCAATTTATCCATATATTCTACTAACTTGGTCAACCTCTTCCTTTCTTGAAGATTGGAACAAACTGGATATTTCAGACCCTACAGCACATAATGCAAATCCAGTGAACCCTAGGGACACTTAAATGGATGATGATGGAGTCAAATATTGGCCATTTATATTCACATGGGTATTCACACAGGACCTACTTATCCAAAGAAACATGATCAAATTTTTATTCATTAAACATAGTACCTCAGTCCTAACTAGATTAACGTAACCTAAAAGCTGAGATTAAAGAGAATATTACAACTCAGAATGTCTCAACACAGAGTCAGAACCAAAGCAGACAAATGCCAGGACAAAAGGGAGTTTGAGAAAGTGACCATTCAAGTTTCCAGATGCAGAGCCCATCAGGTCCACAAAAAGGGCTCCAAACTAAATCACAGATTTAAATCTCTTTAAGATACAGTCTAATCTCTGAAAAGAATATGAACATTGCAACTGGAATACTTTACCAAATATCTGACATGAGATTGCCAAAGACCCAAGTTTTGAAGGGCAGGGGAAACATTAAACATTGCTCCCGCCCAATTTGCCTCTGAGAAATAAGTTTGTATAACACAAACCTCAGTTGACCCTTCTGTGCAGCAGCATAAAAGTCAGAGCCTGTGTCTGTGTCTTAGCTGAAATGTGGCTTGAAGCCAGGTCCAAAGCAGCAAGTTCCAGCTTAGGCAATGCAGTCTGAAAACTACTTCTCCCAAAACCACAGAGAAACAGTGCAATAGAGGGAGGTTGCTAACTAATACAAGTGATGAGGAGGTGGACTGTCACTGTTGAATTGACAAAATTATCAAGAAAGCAAGAAGATAAAAAAAAAAAAGAAAGAAAGAAAGAGAAAAAAAAAAAAAAACAAGCTTGACCCAGGACAGACTGCCTTTTGTTCTTTTGCAGAAATGTGTGGTTGAAAACCATTAATAGCACTGCCTTGGACACTAGTAAAATTCCCGGAGACTGTTTTATAAAGGTAATGAACTTGTATGTGCCTCACTGAACAGGCCTGCTATTAAATCTTCACTAAGAAATGGGATGAGAATGCTGAGTGTTTTGTGAGCAACGTAAGCTTTGCCCGTACGTAGTCAGGAATTTTAATCACTAGCCACCAAATTATGATTTTGCTAAGTGAAATAAAATAGAATGCAACCTGGTATACCCTCCATACCATCAATTTTTAACCTATCTTATTTTTAAAATTTCCCTTGTTAGGAGTAGATTTGGGGGAAAGAAGTAAAGAAGAAATCTCCAATGACAAATGTCCAGCCTTGACAACCCAATCACAAACAAATTAAATGTCCATCTCTGTCACAGCTGGAAACCTCCACCTGGCCTGAGGGAAATCCTCCATGTTGTTTAGAGCAAATGTACGGGAGGTCTAATCAAAATCTAATGAATCCCTCAGGAGAACAGATTCCTTAGTCCACATCGATAAAAATTGTACTCAGTTTGGGGGCGGGCGGTATCTACCAGTTGTTTTCTGGGAGAGCAATTGTTTTGTAAATAACAGAACTGGACACCCCCAGGAAGACATTTCAGCTAAGTCTATTATCCAAATCTATGTTTTCACTCACCAAAATGTCAAGGTGATGCATCTGTGGATCTACCTCGGAATACATTTTATTACTGACATGTTAGGGAGTGAAAAGACCAGATGAAGGAAAGTTAGGCAAGGCAAAGGAAAGAGAGGCAATTTTTGAATTCCAAACAAAGCCTGCCCGTAACCATTTTGTCCGATCAGCTCTGCCAGTTTCTTTTGAATTTTCCAAAAGGATGAAAAAGAGAAAAACAAAAGAGAGCTCCGATAAGGCTGAGTTTGGAACATTAATTTAACCAGAAGTACACAAGGGACATGAGAAGGGCAAAGAAACAAGAAAAATGCACCAAGAGAATTATCATCAGCAGGAATCACATTTGTCCTGAATCCTGATTCTTTTCAGGGCTGCTTATAGTTTTTATTTTCAAAAAAAGAAGAAAAGCCTTCATAACTATCTCAGACATTGCTCGTGGGCCTCCTAGGTTCCAGGCACTTGAAATACATTACATCTCATGATTGAGGGATTCCTTATCATCCCCATTTTATAGATGAGGAAACAGCTTCCTAGATGTCAGACCTCACCTAAGGCCAACCACAGAGCTAACAGAGGGCATACCAAAATTCCAGCCCAAAGCCTCAACTGTTTTTATCTCACCACAAGCAAATCCTCTTCCTTTCTCTCCCTTTCTGGTCTCTCCACAGTTGCCTCCCTCGGGAAATTCCTATTGTTTGCAGTTTCAAATTTAAGGCAAATTAAAAGCTGCCTCATAGTAAAAACATCCCTACTCCAAACCATGTAATCAGCAAGACAGGTAAAATCACTTGGCTCTGTTACTCTGCAGATTATATAATTAGTAAAACAAAGTGGGGCAAAGACGCGTGTGTGCAAACAGGAGTTTAGGGCTCCGCTTCTCTGATGTATATTCAGCCTTCGCACAGGGACTAATTGTTCTCATCTTTCTTGGAAGATGGATGAGTGCTGGCTTCCAACCTCAGATTAAGGTTTACTGTCCCTGGCAGGGCTCAGACGGAATGAGGTGGCATCCATATGGTTTCAGTTGCCTACACACACACAGGAACAAATACCTACCAAACACTCTAATTAAAGTATATACATTAGCACTGGAGATTGTAAGGAATTTCAGAGGATCCGAGATATATAGATATAGATATAGATATAGATATAGATATAGATATAGATATAGATATAGATAGATAGATAGAGATATATAGATATATGTATCTGACAACACATTCATTCATGTTACAATCTAAAAGTTACGATCTAAAAGTTTCATTTGCTCGCTTGAGAATTTACAACTGAAATGTCATTTTATTATGGTCCATTCTGATAGCATGATTTGAAGCAGGTGGAGACATCTCTGAAAAAAGCAAAAACTCTAGAAATCTAACTTTGGGTTAAAATGATGAATGTCTCATTTGTTTTTGTTTTTGGTTTGGGGTTTTTTGGGGGGAGAGGGGGGCAGGGTTGTAATCTCCTTGAGAACTGTATTAGGTATTTTCGGTAAGAGCCATTTTGGTGTCCACACACTAGGCCCCTAGGTAAAATGTAATGTCACTGAGTGTGTCAACATAGCCTGAGAGCAAGAGTCCAGCTATTGGAATCAGAAATGCCATAGCTTTGGATTTTAGCTTCTCTTCCTTTTAGTTTTTGACTTATAGTATATTATTTAAATTCCCCGAGTCTCCATTTCCTCATGTGTAAAGCAAGATCAATATGTGTTTCACAGGGTCATTAAGGGATTCGAACAGCTAAGATATATAAATCAATGGAATGCGTTGGCACATAGCAGGGTCAAGACTGTTCTGCTCTCTGTTCATTCTTTCTAGATGCCAGTAAGAGATTCACTAAGTCTGTATTTCAACAGTGCTTTTTGTGCTTCTCCTAGGTAACTAGACACAAGACTAAAGTCCTAAGAACAAAAATGAATATGTTATTATCTTATTCTTAAAAGATTTAGAGGTTGGTGGAGGAGTTATTTATATACTTACACACAGAATTGTTTATCTTAGGCACAATGTGATAAGTAAAGCTAATAGCTAATGTTATTGAGCATTTTCACGGTGCCAAATACTGTTTTATACCACTCAGCTTGATAACTATGACCCTACTGCTATGGGAAGTACAACTAAAGTGCTGTGAAAGCTCAGATAAAGAAGTTAAAAACAAAGGAAATCATGAAGGCACTTCTATTTAAATATTTGTAATATTTAAATCAGGTTTTAAAGGATGATAGGCCTTTAGCAGCCTCAAACTGTTAATGGTTCAAGAAGCGGATTCCAGGTGGAAGACATAGGAGAAAATGTAAAGATCATGCTAGTCCAGTATATTCAGAAAATACCAATATCCCAGGACCCAGTGGTGACACTGGAAAGATAAGCTGGAGATAAATGGTTGAGACCACAGAGGCCATGCTGAGGATGGTAAATCATTCCCCATGGGAGGACCTGTGAATTTCCAGGCAGTTCTAAGTTTTCGAGTAGATGGGGCAGATTAGAGAGGGGACTAATGTGATATAGAGGGTCCAATTCTGGTCCTGGAAGTTAAGATCAAAACCTTCATATGTTTGTATGTACATATGTTCACTGCTGTCTCTGCCAGCAACCAAGTAAATACAGATCTTTCCAGAACTATGGGTTCATAGAGCAGGAAATACAAGATTCGACCTAAACCTGTGGCTGCCACCATCTTCCAGAAAGTCAGACTCCTGACAGCTGAAACTATGGGTTGAAGGGTAAACCTCTTTAAAATTTAATGGACTACGAAAAAGTTGTTGGATAGAATTTAGAAACCAAAGAATAAGTATAAGCCAAATCTAGCTGTGGGAAAATGCATACTGGAATCTTTCATGAATCTGGGCCTTTCATAGCTATATCTCACACTAGGGAAATGCCAATCACCAGCAAAGCAGCACCTCCTAACTGGAGGCTTGATAGCCTTTAATTTTCTGTTTGCTCTGGGTGCAAGGGCAGCGGGTACTGTTTGCATGTCTAATGCTTCTCAGCATCTCAAGAAAAGGATGTTTATTCTCCTGCTTGTTTCTTGAGCTCCTACTCAGAATGTGGGACACAGAGGATGCAGCATTACTCAGTAAATTTTTAATTATTTTATCAATTAATTCAAAGCAGAAGATAATAATAGGCTAACCCAGACTTCAGCAGGTTCTAGTCATATGAATCTATGTGAGAACCATTTCTTTAGCATTTTATTTTTTTTTTAAAGATATGCATTCTTTTTTTTTAAAGATAGAGTGAGAGAGGGAGGGAGAGAGAGAGAGAATTTTTTTTTTAATATTTATTTTTTCGTTTTCGGCGGACACAACATCTTTGTTTGTATGTGGTGCTGAGGATTGAACCCGGGCCGCACGCATGCCAGGCGAGCGTGCTACCGCTTGAGCCACATCCCCAGCCCTCTTTAGCATTTTAGATATGGGGATGAGGTAAATATGGAGCTTAGGTGCTTTCTAGGCCATCTCTGCATGTCTAAAGATAGGTCCCTGGTGGAGGCTGTGTCCCCATCCCAAGCCCTATCATATTTGTGTGAGACAGCACAAGACACAACAAAATCTTTTCTCCCATATAGATATTTGTTCCACTCTTGATTGCCTTCTAAGCATGGATTACTGGCATTTGTACGAATAGGTCTAACCTAAATGGATAAATGCCAGATGTGGCAATATATATGATTTATATATCTTTTGGGACAGACAGGCTTATACAGGAGTCTAGAAATTATAAAAACTTCATTTTCCTCTGTAAGTCTCCTATCAGTCTCCATTTGGATCCCTCTTTCCCTGTTTCCCCCTTTTATGTAGGCCTGTCCCCTCTGCACAGGGACCCAGCTCTTTCCTGTTAGACTCGGGGATGGGCTTTCAGTCAAATGGTTCCATCTAGTTTTCTCTTTAGTGAAGCGGTGAATGTATGGCTCTTGCACTCTCACGGTAACAGATGATGAAGAAAAACAACTATTCCTGATGCAATTCAAAATTAAATATTAAATATGTAAAAGACAAATATATTTTTCACTTGATTGCATATCAGAGCAGAACTCTGTTGCTATGCTTACACAGTCTTTCTGCTTTCTTCGTGTTTTCCAAAGAATGTCTTTTGTCCCCAATGATAGCTATGAGCCAGGAATCCAGAGAGAATGGTTATAGCTCTGGCCCCCAAAAAAAGAGGTATAGGAAAAAATTCTGTCTTAGTACAAAATTAGGAAGACATAGATCTTCTTGATGTGGGGATTTTTCATATTTAAAAATTGCACATACATTTAACCAAAAGTGCTCAATGATGACACTAACCTCAGCCAGCTGGGACATAATAATGCTGACATGCTGTAGTTGAAAACATGAGTTCCAATACTGCCTTAATGTTCATGAAAGGAAACAAATTATTCTTAATATAATCTGGAGGCCAAAAAAAAAAAAAGGCTGGCATACAGAGGACTTTGGACAAATTATGTTCCATGAAACATTACTGGCATGGCTTTTAATGTTGCACTTACTAGTTCCTTTGTAGATTTTTTTTTTTTAAATTTAGTTCCATTTTTAAAAGAATGAAATAAGAGAAAATGGAGTTAAATAACTGAAAAGATCTGGATCAGGCATAAAGCAGTATTTCATAGTCAAATTTGAAGGGCCTGCTTTAAAGATAAAAATGAGGAGAAGGGGTAATCACGGAGAGAGAAAACTTCTGGTTTCTAAACTCTCACATCTTGTTGCGTGACATAAACTGAGGACTGATCATGAAAAAGTACAGAAGGAAAGGAGTTCCTTAAACTTGTAGACCTCTGTGCAATCCATTCCCACAACTTCCAGTGTCTTTCCCATGTGACAAACTGCTGCCCATCCCCTGAAACCTAGACCTAATGTCACCTTCCTTAGGAAGCCTTCCTTGCCCCCATCCCAATTGACGTCAATCCTGCCCTTCTCTGATCACTGTCTACTGCATACATAGTTCTGTTACTATAAATGATATTTATTTGTTCACATGTCAGCTTCCCTGCGAGAAATATTAATTTCTGAAAAGGAAACTAATGTCTTATTGATCTTTGAGGAAATTGAGTGTCTGAAACATAGCAGGCACCTTCTTCACTTTGTGGAACTGAGGAAATAAGGACTAAGCTTGCAAAATTGCTAAGCAGACCTTCTTGGAACACATTTTGCACAGCCTGAAAAGTCAGATAAGGTTCAGTCTGCAGAACCCTCACCCTTCTTGCATAATTTCTTTTACTCTCTTGATTTCAGCTGTTTTTCTTATGATTACCAAATCTACATCTCCAGCCCTGAACTTTTGTTCGAGTTCTAGATTCACATCATAAACTGCCTGCTTAAACATTTCCATATGAATAGCCCTTGAATAACTCAAATTTGTTAGATACCCAAGGCTCTTCTGCCACAAATTTGCCCTTCCTGCTGTGTTCTCTCTTTCAGTTCCTTGCTTCATCATCATCCTCGTATGAATCAGCTTTGTGCCCCATTCTTCATCACCCACTTTATTTTTTCAGTTGCCAAGTTATTTTGGTCTGCCTGCCCACTGTCTTTTGCTTAGCTCTTCTCTTTTCAACTTCCTCTGAATTAGTTCAAGCTCTCCATATATTTCTCCTGACCAGTGCAATAAACTAAGAGACTTCCTGCTTCCAGCCTTTTTAACCTAGCTCCCATTATGCTGCAAATTACTTTCCTAAAACAAAGACATATTTATGTCAGTTTCCTGTTCAAAAACATCACTGATGACTCCCCACTGATGCAGTTCCTCTTTCTGGCATGCCAAGCCCTTCACAATCTTTCCTTTTCCTACACATCCATCATTGTCTCCTACTACCCCATGTGGTGAGTGCTCCAAACACAAACCTTCTAGCCATACCTATCAACTCCCAAACACCCCTTGTACTGCCCTGTCCCCAAGGTCTCTTCCCAGTTGTTCCGTCTAGAAGGTCCAACCCTCTCATTTCTCTCTTTCCATCTATCAGTGCCTTATTCATCCTTGTAGACCAATGGTTCTTAACCTGTTTCACAGGTCTCCAAAAGGTTCAGACACAAAAAATTAAGGGATTTGTGAATTTGGGTGACACAAAAATTGCATCTTCACTTGCACTACCTTGAGACTGAAATGTAGCACTTTCTTCTGTCATGAACAAAGGCAACAGACTACAGAAATATTAGAAGTGTTTGTCACAGAAGTCACAGACATATCTGTACCACATTATATTCCCTACCTCCTTCAATTATCACGTATGCTCTTTACTACTTCAAAATTACAATAGTTATTAGACCTGAAACTGAAAATTTATTCATTTAATGCCTTAATAAAGAAGTGTACTTATTACTATGTCACATTTTTTCTTGATGTTTTAATAACTGTTTCAACACAATTGGTTTCCATTATAATCCTTTATTTTTATTTTATATACTTAATACATTATTCTAAGAATAGGCAAATAGGTACAATAAAGGTTAAGGATGCCTGCCTAGGTTTATCATAAACTCAACCCTGGAAAGTCTTCCCAGACCATACCACCCTACCCCACACAGGACAAATTAATATCTCCCTCAACCTTGAACACATCAACTAGTTGAAACCCCTCCTGAGGCACTCATCACCCTGCCTTTCTTGTAGTTATTTATTAGTCATTTACTAGGTTTTGAGGTCCTGAGGATAGGAACATTTATTTCCTGTTTTTGAGTCTCCCACGGTACTGTACTCACGGTAGTCATAAACCTGAGTTGTGCTGGTCACATTCCTTTTGAGGGACATTTTAGGTTGATGGAATTCAAATTGAGAAAAGAGATACGTTGCTGATATATTTCAGTCTCTGAACGGAGCTTGTCAATTTGTAACCTGAACTGAACTGTTCTGTCCTCGAAATTTTCGTGTCTTGAGTTAAAGGTGGGGGACGCGTGGGCAAGGACAGAAAAGGTGAGTTTAGAAATCTTCCTTTGGTAATCTAGACATGTAGTGATGATTCATGGATGGATGTAGATAGATAGATAGTAAATTATAAAGTTCTGTTTATAGCTGTATCACACAAAGAACAGTTTAAATGAGCTAGATTCAAATATTCACAAGATAATAAGAAAACATTTGGAATACTGACCATTCAACAGTCATATGCACTTCAGAGTCACAAGAGTATTTTGGGAAGGATGATTTTTATTATAACTTGCCATTACATAGTATAGGTCTTTGTGCAAAGATATAAACTAATTCCTCCCAATGAAGGTATTTCATGTTCATTGATACCCAAATCCATAACTTTAATGGTGTGGCTTAAGGAAATAATGTAGCATAACATGGGCATAAACACTCATCTCTGAACTATTAACCAACATTGATAAAAATCAACGCCAGTTAATACCCTTTTTATAATGGGCCTTGAGATATGACAATTGAGGGAAACAGACGTAGCAAATAACAAAGAAGGTATAAAAATCCTTCAAAAGATTTCAATGCAATATAAAGATAAATATTACAAATTCATGTTCATCCAAGTAATTAAGAAGTCAGTCATTCTTTCATTTTTTTTACTACTAAAGACCCTAAAAATAACAATGACCCCATACCATCTGATAGGAATATCAGTTTGCATGTTAGTTTCTCATAATTCATAGTTTTCAGTGACTTGTGAAAGCTCCTGGCTCTCTCCTTCTCCAGCATTGGTCATTTTGGTGTTCCCAGATCACTCTTACTTCTTTTTAATGACAAGCAAGGAAACTACCAATATTAGTAATAAAAATAATAAACACCCATTCATGTATAATGCTCTGTGGTTTTCAATGTTTTAATTACTAATATATCAGCTTAATTCTGATAAGAACTCTGTAAGGAAAATAGGATTTCTACCAAATACATAGATAAAGAAACCAAAACTCACAGACAGTAAGTAATGGGCCAAGTTCCCACAGTTTGACTAAATTATTCGAAACATACATTCAGGCCTACTAAGACCAAATTCAGTTCTCTCTGTTCTATTATACCCAGGAAAGAGTTAAACATCAAATATCTACATTTGGGTGATTTCTGAGTCTAATTTCAGCTCCTTATCAATCATTGGGGTTAAGGAAGTGATTTACCAAGGGTATGCAGTGGACACTTGATCATTCATTCATTTATTATACAACAGATAGTTCTTTAGTACCTCATCTTTGCCAAGAAGATAAAATTGAGTAACAGGTCTAATTGTCCATAAGCACTTAGGGTATTAACATTATAAGAAAATGACTTAGGTTGGTATATTTTCTAAGCTTTGGGAATAGTTTTCAAAATATGGTCAGCAGGACAACGATGTTTTTAGTCATTAGCTTCTTCCGGTACCCGTCTTGATTGCAGGACGTAGAGGGTGAAGAAGTGGAGGGTAGAAGAGAATACCATGTGGAAAATAAAAGCTACTGATGGTTAATGCTGAGATGTACCAACCAGGTGCCACTTCACTGTAATGTCATGCTCCCTCCCAAATAGCAGCCTATATCCAATGATTGCCCTATGTATGAATGCAAAGCTAGCCACAGCATGGAACCAACTGTGACAGACCATCTCAGTCCCTCACTGCAGAATGACTGAACAATTCTGTTTTCCCTGTCAGTCAGAGATGTTAATCCCATATGTTTTGTACAAAACAGAAGATTCTTACATGCAATTGTGGAGTTGAATCGCCCTATTTTGATAGTCTTCTCACTGGTGGTAGATAGAGCATGGATAGCCCCTGGCATGTAATTAGTGACATAACTATTAAAATATCCACCACTAGAGAACTGATGGTAACCCAGTGGAAGGATATGACTGGCGAGGGTAATATTTCATGCACTTGAGTAATACAGGAGAAATGGTAAATGTAAGGACAGTGGAGGTTGTTGGGGGTGGGGGGCGTGATCAATGCTTTTGAAAAAAGATAATGAAAGGCTCAGGGTCAGTAATCAGCAATTAAATGTTAACTACCAGAGACAGAGCATCTTTGCAGCATATAAAGAGATTATTTCCTACAGCTAGAAGATAGGAAAAGCTGAGGACCAGGACCAAGATTTTATTACATAAGTAGCAGAGCTCAGAAAAGGTCGAATCCTCACTGCTGTAGGTCTGCTATACCAAGGCCAGGACTTTAATTGGGAAGTAATAGAACCCTGAAATACAGAATGACATATCTTCAAAAAACTGTGAATCACCAGGTTGTATTGCACTCTCTGAACTTGCAGGAAGGACCCACTTCTCCATGTGAAAATCTAGCACACCCTCTTCCTGTGCTTGAAGAAGGTACTCATTCCCCTGCCTTGCAAGACAACATAGAAACCTACACCCCATGTCTCCCTTCTTACACAACATTATCTAGTACCAAGTCACAATAAAACATAACTGAAGTTGTCCTGAACCTACTGAAAAGTAAATGTTGATACCTGGAAGGAACTACAGGATCTGGTCAATGTGAACTAGCAGGCAACAAAAAACTACATGTGGTACTAGATTCTGAGAGTCCCTGATCAAGGGAGATGGAACATGAAGTTGGATAAAAAAAGAACTTTTGAATTTGGGAGCTTTCCGTTGGGATTATACATCCTAGCAAGTACTCTGGAAAAACATGTTTATGTACTTCAAGGATGATTTTTTAAATTTTTTTTGAATACTAAAAATGCCATAATTGTCATGGCAGACAGGAGAAAGATCAAAAGGCTTAGAAAAAATGGGTGTGCTAGAGCATATATTCTAAGTAAGCATGAAAACCACCAGCTGAATCTGACCTCCTGGAACACCAACAGGAACCGATTTACCAAACCAATAAGAAACACAGTGGCTCTTGGTACAGCAGTGGCTGTCCTCTGTAGGCGGGGCTAACAGTAAGAAATCCCAGAATAAAACTCAACCCTTTTTTTGGCAGACAGAACAATTAGATCCTATAATGATAGAGACCAAATAACAGAACATAGTCATATGAAGTCAAGTGGATACAACAATGAGATTGGCAAGGCAGGCAGAAAGTCTGATCCACAGAAAACTATGGCAATGATTAACAGAACTTAGCATCCCTAGGGGAAAGACAGATAGGTAAGCAAGAAGAGTATGACCAATCTATGTAACCAAGAGAAATTAGAGGGCTGAGGTTGTAGCTCAATGATTGAGTTACTTGCCTAGCATGTTTGAAGCCCTGGGCTTGATACCCAGCACCACCATCACCCCTCAAAAAAACCAGAGATATATAATCAGAGGGATGAGGGGATATAAAAAGTTACGATTCCTTGCCCAGTTTCTGGACCTGAGTCAATTTTCTGACCCAAACTAACCGACTAAAGGAGGTGCTAGGCCCCCAGGAGGAAGGTGCCTACAGCACCACAGCAAGCACGCATGTAATTGTTAGTTTAAAATGAATGTCCCCCCAAAGGCATGTATCATAATATGGCATACAGAGACCAGATCATGTTGCCAGATTGCAGAATTCCACATTGCTCCCCTCTCCATTTCAACGATATATAATTGCACCAAAATATCAAGACGACTAATTACATTGGAACCATTATAAAAAGCTTAACAATCTGATGTGAAGATAAACTCTATAAATATTAAAAGGCTTATAATATTAGTAAAAATATCGGGGTCCAGTGGTCTTAGATCATTCTAGGATATTCTCTTAAAATAAAGAAATTATTGCATCTCCCACCTCTTACAACAACAACAAAATAGTCAAATGTCTTGCAAGCTCTTTAACTTTTGAAGGAAGCATAGTCCACATTTGGGAATATTGCTCTGACCCATATCCTAGAAAACATGAAAGGCTGCCATCTCTGAGGGCAGCCAAGATCCAGACCTGCAGCAGGTCCAGACGCAAGACATTCTGCCCTATGTTGGGCCATAGGACACAACAGACCTGGTGAGTTCACTGGCATTATTGGGGGAAAAAGATATCATATGGCTTTTTGGGTCACCCCCAATATGAGAATCATAATAAAGCAAATGTATACCATCAGCAGTGGAAAATTAAGATACCTTCAAAACACATAGCTCTTGGCATGCTCCAAGGCCTTGGTAAAAATGGAGTCCCTGGCCACAGGGCAGCAAGTAACTGCTGTCAGGACTGCCCATCATGGCCTGGGTTCTGTCCAGCTTCATCAAGATCAGCTTCAGCAGTGGGGGCTGTGGTTTATCCCGCTAACCTTTTCCTTGAAAATTTTCATCCAGATGAGAAGCCCACGAAAACACTGAAGGAACTTATCCTCCACCTTTTACAGGGCAAGCTGATCTGAACAGCACAAGCAGTGGACTTTGTTAGCTATTTTAGTGGGCTTGCCAGATCATCCCTTCAATTCGGGCCAAAACATTCATTCCTCAGCCTTCGTTAGTGATGGACAGTTCACAGTTAATTGTTCCTCCAGATATTGCCCTCAGCTAATGAAAGCCACTTCCCCAATGTCCTGGTCACTTCCCAAGGCCACTTGCAGGCAACCAATGCTCAATACAGGGGTAGAAAGGTTAACAGTCCTTAGCCGGAGGCCGTTTTAGTTCTAGAGTTCCAGAGGGCAGGTGGGGGTCTCTGTTGTGGAAAAAAAAAAAAAAAACTCAACCCAAATATTCATTCTGCCCCATTCTGTATTCTTCACTCCCTACAGGTGTTGATCCAAGAACAACTCCCCAGTAAACTTACTGTATCTAATCTCAGAATTTTCTTTCCAGGAAATCGGACCTGTAACAGCTGTACTTAGAGTGAGCAATCTTTCCTTGATATATTTTCTTTAACAACAAAGGCTTTTATAACACAAGAGTTAAGAAGAAGGGTTTCGAAAAACAAAACTCACATAGCTACCCTAATGTTCAACCACAATTTAAGAATTTAAACTTTTCAACTGTCCAAGTGAAAAACTCAAAGCAAAACATTAAAAGTCACTAGACCATATAAATACCTATACTCTATATCTTTGCCACTCTTTATTTAAGCAGCTGTTTCAATACTTTGTAAATATATTTTCCCATTCTATGAAATCAACATTACTGTTACATTTTTACATCATTCTTCTTTCATGGAATGATAAAAATTCATTGCCTACTATTCCATTCAGGCTTTATGCCTTTTTACTGAGAAATATTTACAAATTCTTAAAACTCCACTTTGCCAATATTACAAATCTACTGCTTTATATGCTTAGTATAGTAGAAAAACTACTGAACCAGTAATATAGACTCCTTAGTTCTAGTTTTTTCATGACTTTGTATAGTTCATTCTATCTATTCATTTAATAAATACTACTCAGTGCTGGGTATGTTTCAGAATTTGTACTTGATTCTGAGTATAAAGTGAATAAGATAGGCAGCCCCAATCCTCATGAAGCTTAGAGTCTAATGGTGACAGTAGACATTAAATAAGTAATGACACAAATGATTATTTTAATTATAACTATGATACATGTTCTGAAAAAAGCCAAGGTATTTTGAGAATATATAACAGCATGCAATCCCTTTGTCTGAGATACCTGGATTCTTGGAGCAACCATATTTAAGTGGAGACCCAAAGAACTGGATGAATCTCAAGGTGGAAGAGAGAGAAAGAGACTTATAAATCTGATATAACATTCCTATGTTCATGTGTGAATACACCACCAGTGAAACTCCATATCATGTACAGCCACAGGAACAACATCCCAATTATAATAAATTATGCTCCATGTATGTATACATGTCAAAATATATTCTGCTGTCATGAATATCTAAAATGAACAAATAATAAAAAATAAATAAATTTTTTAAAAATAGAGATTTATAAGCAGTATGACTTCTATACTTGAAAATTCTAACAAAGGAAGAAGCTTACTGGTTTCATGGAACTAAAAGAAGGCTACACAGCAAGAGGAGAGAGGTAACGCAGGAGATGAGGCAGAAAGCCAGATCACACAGGGCCTTGTGCGCTGGAGTGATGGTTTTCAACTTTATCCTAGTTGCAATCAGAAACCCTTTCAGGACTTTCAGCAGGGAAAGGACACGATCAGGTTTCCCCATGGGCAAAATGGCCACAATACCACTTGCCTGCTTACTGTAACAAGGACTAAGAAGATCCAATGAGATTATGAATGTGAATGTTCTTTATAATATATGAAGTGTACTGCAACAAAAGACATTATTATAGCCAACTATATCAGGAAGTGAATTAGATGGTTCATTTCACCACTCAGGTAAAACTTAGCAGCATAATTCATCTTCTGGACAAAAAAATAAATAAAATTAGTTCCTTAAAAGACATTCTTAAAATATATTCTCTGAGTCCCAATTGCAATTGCAAACTCTCTCATTTTAAAACCAGCTACTGTCCCGAGTTAGTGAGAACACTGAAATTTTTTTAATTTAAATGTTTAAGCCACACCCTTGCATTCCACGCTTTACATACATCATGTGTCGTTCCACTGTATCATAATTTTGTGACAAAAGGAAAAACCATATTTACAAAAAAAATTAATTAACTTGCACAAATAATCATTTTTATGATGATTGCATTATTTTGTCATAATTAAGAGAAGGGGTCTCTAAAATACTTTTGGCACTTACAAAAATAATACAAACACTAAGAAAAAAAATTTAACTGGGCAACCTGTGGCTGATGAACCAATAAAACCACATGGTTGGGCAGAAGGGAAGTGAGGGGAAGGGAGAGGGTGTGGGTGTGGGAAGGATGGTGGAATGAGATGGACATTATTACCCTATGTACATGTATGATTACACTACCAGTGTGACTCTGCATCGTGTACAGCCAGAGGAATGAGAAGTTGTGTTCCATCTGTGTACAATGTGTCAAAATGCATTCTGCTGTCATGTATAACAAATTAGAACAGATTTTTTAAAAGAACGATAGCAAAAAAAGAATCTTCGCTTTTTACTGAGCATCTACCATGCACCAGACTTTGTGTTAAATATTTTACCTGGATTGCCTCATTGATGCCTCACGTGCATCCTACTGAGTTCAAGTCAGCTAAACTCAGCAACCATACAGTCACACTTACTTGGTTGCTAATATTTATTGTAAGGAACTCCTATCTCTAGCACCTCCCCCCATATACACATAGTTTAGTCTAAAAACACATGGTTTGCTGCTAATCATGCAAAGTTTATCTATGGAAAATTTCACTTCCAAGTTCCATTGGCTCAGTTATTCAGAATAGGAATAAATAGGTATAAGTCACTTACAGACACACTTATTCCTCTTTAGTTTACTTATGTGCAACTGGCATCCAGAAGAAAGTTTTGGAAGTAAAAATGGTCAAATGCTTCTTCTAAAGGGAAAAAAGTTAATGTTTATTAAGTACTTTTCATGTGATAAGTGCTTCATATACTTTATCTCATTTAGTTCTTAAACACTTAAGAAATTGGTATTAGTACCCTAATTTTGCAGATGATGAAGCTGAAGCCCAGGTCCAAGGTCACACAGCCATCACTTCAAACTATGTCTGTCTGATTCCAAAGCCCACACTGTAACTAACCTGACCTGCTTAGGCCAAAAAGAAAGCATGGAGCAACAGAAAAGTATAGTTATGCTTTCCATACACTAATGCCAATGCAATGTATGGCACAGACGAGAGGACAGGTATAACAGAGCTTTGAGCTGCATGAGGGAGAGGGGGAATAAATGCCTTCCTTAGTGTTTCTGTCTTATCCCTTCAAAGGTTTGCTTCAAAATATAGAACACTTGGGGTGAAGGGGACTCATAACACCAGAGAAAACATGTCATGTCCTTTTGTCTTTAGTCCCTTGTGCAAATGGTCTCAGTCACTACTTTCTTTTGAAACACAGGAAATATCCCCATCTTGTGGGATTTTTAGGATATCACTGCTATAGACCCCTTTCACCATCTTACAATTTTGCAACCACAGTCTTCATTGCCTAATGGAAAAGTCCATTGTCTGTGTCCCAGTTGTTTGAATGCTAAAGAACAAAGGACTTACATTTTACAGATCTGGAAGATTCCATCATATTTGCTTTTCTGCATAAGAGAATCCTATCCAATCCCACCCCCAATATATGCCATATCACTTGAAAACAAGGAGCAGGTCTTATCTATCTCTGTATCCCCAGTACTAAGACAGTAATTGACATGTAGTAGATGCTATATTTAATTAATTTGCTAATAAATTTTATTGATACTCATTTGTATTGAGCCATACTTTCAAATAATAGCTAGTTGAGCATGGCAGGGCAATATTTTATACTCCAAAATTTAAAGAATCTTTAAAGCACATTTTGTCCAACTAACTTTAATTTTTTTAATTTACATTTTTTTAACTTGCATGTAACAATTTGTGAGTAATCTAGTTTCCTTGTGGATGTAGGAAATATCCAGTGAAATTAATTTCATTTAAAATGAATCTAAGCTTCTAACATTCAGGAACTTGTATAATTCCAGTATCAGGTTATGTAGTGTAGGCCTGGCTTCCCTGAATGATATGTCAGCTCTTCACTATCTGTCCATCATCAGATGACAGGTGCATGTCTTGTCAAAGTGCTACCTCACCTTTATTTCAATTCTTTCTCATTTTTGTTCAAGTATGGAAAGAGGTGCTATATTTCATTCATTCATTGTCCTGTCATCATATTCTCAACAAGTCATTTGGAGAGCCAAACTGCACTTGGTACTGCTGTATGTATTTCAACAATGTGATTCTCCTTTCTAATGACTGTACAATATTTAAAAATTATCACAGAAGAGATTATCATGATATAGTGATAAAAGGGGGAGTTGTTTCTGGGGAAAAGAGACTCCAAAAGTGAATTAAAAGTTTCTTGAGAACAAAATAGAAAGCAATTATGGCAATGAGGACTTGTACAAGCAGTACAATTTCAAAGTAAAAATGCAATGTTGAATATTAACCCCAAATATTAATGTCCTTCTAATTATTAACAAATGATCTTGAAAGCAAGCAATATCAAGTTATTGCTTCGAAGCTGTTAATGATAAGCTATGGAACATCTTAAAATTGAAATGATGCTTTAAATCACAATTCCGGGAATGTGTACTAGCATTGAGATAATGGTTAAAAAAATGCAGGAATAAAGGGTACCATGATCTGTGCCCTACCTGAAAAACAAGTAAACAATACTTATCTTAATCATTCTGATAGATGTATATTTAGTAACATATACAATATGTAGTACACAAGGTATATAATATATCTCTGCTAATAATAAACACACAACTTAAAAATTGACTTCGAGGTCTTGTTCTAAAACTTTAGTATAAAATACTTTTTGAAAGACTGGAGAACTTACTGCCACACAGGAATACTTATTGAAACATGCATTTTTAACACCAGGGCAGAGCAGACAGCTTCGATTAGGAAAGCTAGAGGATATTTCATTTGATTCCTCTAAAAGATGAAAAGGCAAGAAAGAAAAAGGATGAAACAATTTCAGATACTTTCAATGCATTTATCAAATCAGAATGAACTGCTTTTGACTGTGGATGTAATAAGTCAGAAGAAATTCACTAACCAAAAGGCAAGAACTTCTTTTCTACTGTGACTAATTCAACTTAATGAAATTATTTAAAAAAAACTACACATATGAGCTATAAGAAGAAAAGAAAAGATGATAGAAAGGCAAGCAACAGCTAGTATATTTCATAAGAAGACAATAGCCACAATTTTGAACCGATTAATGTTAGAATTTCTGCCTGACCTTGAATTTGACAAAACTCAACATAAAGGCCAAGCTTATAAAAGGACTTCAATTATAAGAGGTTATCTAAAGAGCGCTTAAGCTGGTTTTCAAGATGAAATACTAACTGAAGTTTGTATTTATTTTGTAAACAACCATGTTAACCTTGCTATTTACACTGCCAATGACATCTTCCCAGGACTGTAGAATCCCTGGGCTATAAATCTTCACTAGATAAGCAGCTCATTCCTTGTCTCTCAAAGTGTAGTAGGAAGTTGTGCCAGGAAAATAATACAGAAATGAATCAAATGCAATACTGTATATTACAAAACAAAATGCATTATAGCACATGCCATATTCTTCATAATCATCCTTTACCCATTAGAAACAAAACTGGTATCACAGTAACTGACACTTACCTCCAAGAATGGTCTTAAGGACTAATAAAAGATAATAGTAGTATTAATACCTCTTGCCTGGGTTAATTGTTTTGTAGTTTATAAACTTCTTTGGCCAGCACTCTATCAGTTATTCTTGCCCCATGAGACAGGTAGCACTTCTGAGACCTACAGAGGTGACCTGATTTGCCCAAGGTTATGAGACTAATAAGAGGCAAACTTAGAACTCAAACAAGTGTAGCTTTTTTCCTGGACAACTGAAATATTTCTCTGAAGTTACTGCTCATCTTCAGGGATATGAGATTTGTAATAAAGAATATTGCAATATCAACATGTGTAATGTTTTAATTGATCTAATATAAATAAACAGAAAGTCACAATTCTTTCATTATTTAATATTTCTTTGAATGACCTTCTACAAATTTAAGGTTTTAATCAAGAAATACTACATAAAATTACTTATACATTAGAAGTTTTTCCAGCAAACACAATCAAGAGGTCAGCAAAAGTATGACACAATTAAAATATAATAAATACCTTAAAAGTTTCACTTTGTTTTAAAACATGTACATCTACATTTTTTCAGTAATCTTTTTAAAAAATGAAATACTTTTGTTTGAGAATGGGCCCAGTAATTGTTATCCTAAATATCTGCCTTATAACAATCCCATCTGTAATTTACATACATGTTCCAGCTTGAATTTATTAAATTTGAAATTAGAATTTAACTAACCAAGGAGAAACTGCCTAATCTCAAAGAATCACCCTTGGAAAATATGTTAACAAAAAAGAGAAAGACAGAAACTTTACAGTGCAGAAATCCAGTAGATTTTCACCAGGCGATAAGATCACCAGTAGCAGCATATATCAACACTATGAAGCCTTTGGAATGATGCGTTGCAATTGGCAGAATATCTATCACTGTGTTGGTATTTTTTGCCCAACATGCATAACCTCATACCAATCTGACAAGATACTTGATAAACCCACATTAAAGGACATCCTATAAAAGTTAATAGAATAAAAGTGTCAAGGTCATGAAAGACAAAAAAAAAGGTAAGAATGGAAAAGATGAAAGAAATAACAGTCTAAAAAATGCATTATGGGATTCTGAATTGGGTACTGGAACAGAAAAAGGAAATAAGCAGAAAAACTGATGAAATTCAAATAATGCCTATAGTTTAGATGATAAGTATTGTACCAATCAATGTTAATTTCCTGATTTTGTTAATTATATTGTGATTATGTAAGACTAACGCATTAATGGAACCTGGTGAAGGACATATTGGAACTCTATGTGCTATTTTTATAAATTTTGTTAGTTTTAAAATTAGTCCAAAATTTAAAAATTAAGAACAAAACACCTGCAAAGAAACCTGATTGTAAACCAGTGTGAAGAAGGAAAAAGAAGCAAAGAGTAAGAATAAGCATGTCATACAAAGAAAAAAAGAAATGAATAGCCAGTAGCAAGTATACAGAAAGACATTTCAACTCAGAAGTAAATTAAAGAAGTGCAAATTAATACAATGAGACATTTTTGTCTTCAAATTGGCACACTTGTTTTCTGTATACTAGTCTGTGAGACAGCATATGAGGAGAAAGGCTCAGAAAACCACTGCAAGAGGGAATGTAAATTGGCATAAGCCTCTTTGAAAGAAATTTTAAAAGTTTGAATTCTTATGCTTAGGAGCAGCATTTCCACTTTAAGAATTTAATTTGAAGAAATAAATGAGTCAAGAATAGAAAAGATGTTTATTAGTGTTATTATAGTCATGAACACTCTCAAACAATTTAAATGTTCATCAATAGGGAAAGATTATGATGTAACCATCATATGAAACATTATGCAATAATTTTAAAATACTATATAAATATATATTCATTGTTATAAATATATATGATTATTGTGTGAAATAGTATTACAAAAGAACATTTATGGAAAATATCAATTTAGCAAAATTTATAGTATTAAACAATTTATCATATCAAACATTTATAGTATTAAACACATAATTATGTCATTGAAGATGTGGGAAATATATATATTTCTGGTTTATTTTCATTTTATTTTTTACTCTTTATATCTTCTATATTGGCTCAAATTAACAAATATTAATTTTGCAATAAAATTTTTAAACTTCATGCCCCGTCCAAACTGCATTTGCTTTTCAGGGATCTCCAAATGTGTGAAGGCGGCAAGCTCCATTCTAGGAAGGGGTTGGGCTGTGACTGTAGTTTCAGGAACTGCCACTAGGTGGTACACTGCTTCTCCGGCAGTTGTTCAAGACATTTTAAGCTAGGTACACCGTGCATAAGGGCTGTGACCCCAGAGAAAATAACAGTCCCAGATTTTTTTAATGTGAAAAATGTTTTTGCCTTCCCACAAATCACTAATAATTTAATACCCAACTTCTCCATTGTCTTACAGTAGTCAAGAAATATTTGCTAGGCAAACAAGACATAATTAAAAATACAAATGGCAGAAGCATGAAAAATTGAACAGCTTCACATCATTTTGTCATATTTCTAAACAGTTAAACTGGTTTCATGGGGGCTGTAATATGATACTTTGCATTGTAAATCTAAAAAAAAAAAAAAGGAGAAGGTCAGCATTTCCCAAATGTATTTGAATCCCCTACCTAAAAAAGACATCTTTGAAGGAATGACATTACAAGGAATGTGATTTGAAAAATCCTGTCCTCAACACCTGTGCATTTTATTTAATATGATCACCCTACACTCACCTCCAACTGAAGTTCCAATCTTCTTCACTCCTTATTATGGACTTCATCTTTACTGTCTCCATATTCACCAAGGCTATCAAGTCTCAAGTCGGCACTTGCTATTATGTTGCCAGCCAGGTGTTGAAGTCTGTCAACAAACTGTACTTAGAGTACTTCTCCCTGAGTGTTGTCTTACTGCAGATGTGAAGTAGATACCTTTCCATGTACATCTGATTCTACTCGGAATTAAACCCAATTTAAAGGCAGGAACATGAACATGCCTACTCTCCAGCCACCAGTTCATGTGAGATAATGGAATCTCATTTCCCTAGAATGTCTATTAAATAGAGCTGAGTGAGTTAATTTGTCACTCATCACAGAAAACTTTGAAAATGTTCTCATTATCTAAAGAAAAGAAAGTCAGCCAGAAAGACAAGCATTCTTTATGATACATAGACATAGTCATTGCTACTCAGAAATGATCTAAAAAAGCAATTACCATTGTCTAGATACCTGTTTGTCTTTTCTCCTAGAGTGTGAACCCCTTGGGAAAAGGGAATAAATGTAGGCTTTTAATAAGAATTTAAATCATAAACAAAGTAATAAATGAGTGAATAGAGTAATATGTGAGTTATCGTATACTAGAGGAGCATCTTAGTTGTTTAAAACCTTACATTAATATATTCTAGTATAAAAATTCCTTCTTCACTCACTAAAAAAATGTTTGTTAAGTAGATATTATATTTCAGATGCTGTACTAAGGATACAAACTTAAATAAGAAATAATCCTGTCTTTAAGAAGTAGAGCATAGCGGATAAAAATAATTTACATTTATCCAATGCTTCTTCAAATACTTTCATACTTGATATGTGTAATAATGCAAAGCAATTGATATCTTCCCCATCTGCTTTTTAAATTCTTAAAGAGAAAAGGCTATTCTGAATTTTCTTTTTACACTTTCCCTATTTCTATCTGTGTTTAACCATGTGTTTTACTAATTGGTTTATTATGTAGTTTCTCATATGTTTTCTTCTTTGCTCAAATGGAAACACTCTTTCTACTCAACATTGCAATATTGCCTTGTACATGTAAGTCTGAACCTTCATGAATTTAATATTTGTATGAATTGTGTGAGATAAGGATCCAATTTCACATTTATACATTCAGGTAACCATTGGTACCCTATTGAAAAACTGATCTCTTTTGAAACAATTTGCAGTGTAATCTCAATCATAAATAATATTTCCATTTTATATTTTCTTTTTCCTTCTTTGGCCATTTATATAGCCTTGCATATAATTTCAAACCATCTAAATAAGTAGGGCTTTCTAATAAATTCTGAATTTCTGATAAGGAAGTCCTACTGTGTATTACTTCTCAGGAATATCTTGTTTATTCTTAACTATTTGCTCTTGCATATAAATGTAAAAATCAGTTTGTTATATCTCCTTCTACATGTCATCGAACTGAACCTTAAAATTGTTCATAGTTAATTCTGATGAAGCCAAAGTTTGAATTCATGCCTTCTAACTCCAAATCCAGGGATCCTTCTATGTAGCACTCAGCAGGAAATAAGTACTCTTTAATATGCCCATCAAAAGATAAACTCATACAGCTTCTTCAGAATGTATTAAGGAACTAACTCATGAGAAGACTCACCCAAACATTATTTTCTTTAAGGAGTTCTATGGGCCTATGCTGAGATAGTTTAATGCATAATTATGTCAAGACTGTGAGATGGTTACTCACCTCCATTCATTCTCCCATTGTTTCTCACTAACAAAACCTTTATTTTAGGAGGAGAGAGAGATGGGGGAAATTGCCCAACTAATAAAACTAAACTTTTTAGCCTTTTTTGTAGATGCAGGTATCCATATGTCAAGGAAATGTAAACTCATGTTTAGAGGCAGGAAAACAGACAATTCCTTAATGAGGGAGGAAGCAGGCTCAACTGGCATACCCTGTGTACCCTGTCCTTTGTCCTTTCTCCTTCATGCATCCTAAAGTGCTGATATAATGGCAAGTATTGCAGTAGCCACTTGCATTTGACCAATAAGGGAAAGGCCAAGAGGAACTACAAAGCTCTTAGAGACATCATATCCTTGAACGTCTATACTACCCACTGCTTCCTCTAGAAATGTTGCTTCATGCAAGAAAAATAAACCCTGTCTTACTCAAGCCATTGTTATTTGGGTTTTCTATTATATGCAGCCAAATTTAATTTGTAGTTGATAAAACAGTAATAAAATGAGACAATTGCTCTGAAATTATATCTGCTTACAGTTATCTCTTCACATAGAATCGAGTACAGAACTTTAGGGCTTCAACTCAAACATTAAGTAAAAGTTCTTTCCCAGAGTACAAAGTAGGCTCCACCTGAAGGTACTCTTCATATTTATGCTCAAGTGGGTTAGCCCCCTGTTGCAGTTAGAATATATGCCCCTTGTAAACCTCCACTGTTACCCTCCTTCAATTTCCCCCTGCTGGTTTGATGCATATGATTTCACTTTTATAAGCACATATCAACATTTTTGAATACCTTTTAAATAATTCATCAACTCTTAAAGATAGGCAGAATGATAGAAAGCATTTAGTCCAACTTCCCTCACAATACACACCAACACAGTTGTCTGCCATTCTACAGACACTAGCTTTCTGGTGAAGCATTATGCTAAAGGTTGTAAGGGATTCAGAGATTAAGATATAGCCCTTGTTCTGAAATTGCTTATAGTCAAGTAACTGAGACTGGGATTCAAACACTTGGAACAGGAGATTGAGTGCCAAGGTCAATGGAAACTTGTTCATTTCTACCAGCTGCCATGAGCCCAGAAAATATTTTGTTCATCTCAGATGCTGGAGAGAATCTATATCCTCAACTTTAGATGTAAGAACTCTGTTCTTTTTTATCTCGTTCATCTTAGTTTGCTTAACCCATTAAACCTGCCGCAGTCTGGTGCTGATAATGCCAAGGTCGAGGGTTCATTCCATACGGGCCACCAAATGCCGCAGTCTGGCTGGGCACAAAATAACCAAGCCGCCACAAAGCCTTGTAGGTTCAAACAGCAACTCTTTATTCCCCAACTCTCACCGGCACTCTACACACACTTCCCGGGAACACACTCCCTCCACCAGGCTCTGCACGCCAATTCTCCCGGAACCTGGGGAAAACTCAACAGAACTCCTAGTAGCAGGCAGCAGGATCCGCCCTAATCCCAGCAGGACCCACCCTAATCCCGGAGCTGCCCTATTCTCCCCCCCCAGGATCCACCCTAATCCTGGAGCCACCCTAATCCCGAGCAGGATCACCTTTCAACCATTCCCTCTAGCAAAATGCCAGGCATCATTCCGACTAAACTGTGGCTCTCAACATCACCTGTAAGTCCCCAATTCCTTTTGAGAAAAAAAAAAGTATAGCCTAATTTATGTGATACAGTATAAAGATCGTTCATTTTGGAATTACAAATATTGATTCCAAAACTCATTAGCTATGTGATATTTGGCAAGTCATTTGACCTCTTTGAACAACTCATTTCCCCCCTGAGGCTATAGCTGCTTGCCATGAAGAATTTCTGTGAAGATCAAATGATAAAAACATACATGAATTCAACAGAAACAATTCACCACATGCCTATTGTGAACAAGGACTATTCTAGCCACAGCAACAAAAGAAAGCACTCTCTGCCCTCATGCCCTAAGTAAAAGAAGACATATGCAATTCTATCAATAGCACTAGGAATAAACATGAAGTGGGGCATATAATTTTCATTATAATTGAAAACAAGGAATTAGAGTGCAAGGGTACCTTTTTTCATAAGATTGCTGGGAAGGACTACCATTCAAGTCGAGTCCTAAATGAACTGAGAGATGACCATGCAGATATCTGGAGAAAAACTTGTAAAGGCACAAAAAAGGCCAAGGTCTAGAGGCTAGGCCATGTTTGGCCCATCAAGCACCCAGTAGATATTTAGGACATAGTGGTTCCTTTGTAGTATCAGTATTTCCAGCTGCATCTCCTCTTCATCTCCTTTATTTTCAACTCAATGGACCATGCTTCAAATTCTGTCTTCTAGATGCCATACCATAAGCTAGCTCGATCTCGCTCTCTTCTCTCTCTCTCTCTCTCTCCTCTTTCTTTTTACCTAAACATGGGTTCTCTCCACAAAGGCTTAAAGTGGCCTCTTTTTTTTTAAGTTAACACATATTGAGCGCTACATAACATCAAGCACTTCATTGATCACACTGAGTATCTCATTTAATACTCACAAAAATCCTAGGATATAGTTTGTTAGAATTCTCCAAATGTGAAACCAGCTTCAAAGGTTAATGTGGTCAAGTTCACATTGCTAAGGAGAGGCTGACTGGAAACTGAATCCAAGTCCCCTCCTATTTATGTACCTCAAGTTAATCATTATTTTATGCTACTTCCTTGTCAACTGAAGATGTACCCTGAAAATCTATTGATGAAAGTCTCCTTCAGGGAAAATCAATCTTCCTAAAGGAATGACTCCCAATCTCAGCCTTCCAGAATTTCTAGGGTGCTCATATTGAGTCATTTGTTCAACATTTATTGAGCACCAATCATGTGCAAGAATTCTACAAAGTTCTATGGATGAAGCAAACAACTAAGCAGGACCCTGCCCCAATTGAAAGACTATAAATCTAATTCACTTGTATACTTCAATAGCAAAGAGTTCCATATAAATAGAATAGGAAATTAATTAGAAATAAGTTAGTACTACTGGAGTATCTCAATTGCAAACAGAGGTTGAAACTCCTCCCTAAAAGAGCCTACCTCTGTCATAATCAGGACCCATTTACTATTCTCAAGACAATTCTCTCCATACTAGATTTTCAAGTATTCCATCATAAGAATTAAAGGACCAAACATGTTCTTCATTATTTGAGAGTTTCCATATATATGCACTTTTACTACTTGGAGTTTGAGAGGCTGCAAACTAAATTTCATAAACCATAAAAACTTACAATGCTATTAACTTACAGTGAACTTACTCCTTCATTTCCTGCCTCTTTCACCCATATTGGAATTAGCTTTTCTTTTCCACTTTCTTTTATGCACACTAGGCTCTGTGTGCCTGTGTGGGTGAGTGACTAGCAAGCACCAACACTATACTACTGTTCTTTTGCTCTATAAAAGATGAAGTTCCAAAAGTAAATAACAAAAAAGAGAAAATTTTAAAAATAAAGGAAAAAAAAGGTAAAGTCCTGTCTCAGAACTACAGACTGCAGGTGGGCAAACACAAGGAACACTCAAAATATCATATTCTGTTAGGCAGCAATGAAATTTATAGAATTTTAATAATTCCTAATGACTCTGAAGGAGAAAATTCTAGCTAACACAAGCTGCACTGTTGAATAGAATTTTATTTTCTGTGAAGAAAATAATGTCCTATGTCTGCAGTGTCCAATACAGTGGACATTAGCAATGGCAAAAGAACATTTGAGATGTGGTTAGCATAACTAAGGAATCAATTTTAAATTTCATTTAATTTAAATGTTAAAGCTCACCTTTGGCTAGTAGCTATCATATTGATCAACACAGACACATAAGAGAAAGATTTTCTATTATTTTTAATATTATAAGTGGCTTTAAGATGACTGAAATTCCTAAAATGGCTTTCTTTTATCAAACTATAATTTTGTAGTTCCATCTTAGGGCTTCTACTGTGAATAAAAAATAGCAAAAATTGATTTTAATTTATTGTAAAATTATATTTTCTTATTAAGTATCAGTTGCAGGTTTTGTAGCTTAGTTCATTAATACCATGGCACTAAATGCCCTAAAGTGTTTATATTTATTAGTGCAAGATTTGGAGGCATGTAGATCTTAGCATTCAAGATGAGGCTCTGCCTAAAAGGCAGAAAAAAAAACATTTCAGTGTATCAACAGACGAATGAGTAAACAAATCCCTTGATATGTACAATAGAATATTACTCATCCTTAAAAAGAAAGGAAACTCTGACACATACTGCAGCATGAATGAACCTTGAAGACATTATCCTTAGTGAAATAAGCCACAAAGGACAGATGCCATATGATTCTATTTATGGGAGATCCTAGAGTGGCCAAACTATAGAAACATAAAGTAGAATGGTGGTCACCAGGGGCCATCATATACTTTACTACCATGAAAAAAAATTAATAATTATTTTAAAGGCATTTTCGATGATGAGAGTAAATAAGACACTATGGTATTGTCAACTTCAATCATCAAAACTCCTGAAATAAAAATAGCTCAAATTCAATCCGGGCTGGGGTTGTGGCTCAGTGGTAGAGCAATTGCCTAGCATGCGTGAGGCAATGGGTTCAATTCTCAGCACCACATATAAAATAAAAAGAAAGGTCAATCAACAATTAAAAAAATAATTTTTTTTAAAAAAAAGCTCAAATTCAACAAATGGTAAGGCTCCAAGATTTCTAAAACCTCAGACATTCTACTTAACTTGCGAATGGGTGACTGAGTGATTTTTTTTTTTCCTGGACAGATCTTCCTCAGTAGGATTGGCTGACACAAATATTGAACTGTCTAAGCATATGCACCACTGAAAGTAACCAGGTAGCAGAGAGATGTCAGTCTAACCCAAGAACTTCCAATGAAAGAGAGGGGAAATTGTGCAATCCACAAATTGATAATGTGGAGGAGGAGGGAGCTGTCACCTAGCAGCCTGCTGGATTATAAGTGACAGCCTGTCGGTGGTATTCACAATTACAACTCCTAAGACCCAGCACATGCCTTTATGTAGTAAACATACAATGGATGTGTTGATTGCATAAATCAGTGAAAATAATGAATGACTGAAATGAATGAATGAATTAATAAGCAGCAAAGGAATCAACCCAAGACTAAACTGAATATCTATTATATTTGGACTGGCCAGGAAATTTTATGGGATGTTATACCTGAATTCTATCTACCTGTACAATTGAGAAATAATTCTGCTAAGAGAACGCTTGATTCAGAAACTATGTTTCAGACATCAGAGAATGGGAGAATGGTTCTGAGTCCATCAAGGTGTGTTTTACTCAGAATTGTCTTCCACCCCAACACCAGGCCTGCAATGAAGTCCTAAAAAAGACAAGAAGACGTGGGAAAGCTAGATTAACGAAAATGTCTCTAACATGTCAGAAGATTTTAAACATAACTAAAGGCTGGTAGTTTTAGTTGGTACCAATGGCTTTAGCATTGGTGATGGACAAAAGGCTGCCACAACAGCTTTGGATAGAAAGCTTTGAAAGTGACTATAAATTTCACTTGACACAGACTTCCATGCCCTGAAAGAGGGATCCATGAAAATGTCATTGATAAGACATTCTTAAATATAGTTTCATGAATTTCACAGTTTCCCATAGTTGAAGTTTAAAAAGTATGTTCACAAATATGAAATGCATCCTAAACAGTTTTAAAAGTATTTGGGGAAAATTTTGTGGAATCCTAGAAATGGATGAATGCACAAACTGAATAAACATAGTCTATTGTCTGTTGTCATCATTGCTCCCTAAATTAGTGTTCATAGTGAATGACATACCACACTTGAACCCTGCGGCAGAGACTGTTAGTGGTCCCTTTCCTATTTTTTTTTTGGGGTTTGGGGGGGGTACTGGGGATTGAACTCAGAGGCACTTGACCACTGAATCACATCCCCAACCCTATTTTGTATTTTATTTTAGAGACAGAGTCTTGCTGAACTGCTTAGCACCTCACTTTTGCTGAGGCTGGCTTTGAACTCTAGATCCTACCTACCACCTCGGCCTCCAGAGCCACTGGAATTACAGGTTTAGTGAGCTTTTTGCAGCTGTGACCAAAATACCCAACAAGAACAACTTAGGAGAAGAAAGTTCATTTAAAACTCAGTTACAGAGGTTCATCGATGGACAGCTGACTTCATTGTTCTGGGCTTATGGGGAGGAAGAACATTAAGGATAAAGAGCCCAGTGGAAGAAAGCTACTAGCTAATGGCAGTCTGGAAGCAGGGATTGGGCAGGCAAGGGCCATAGGGAGGATCCACCCTTCCAGGGCAACCCCCCAGTTACTCACCTCCTCCCAAACACGATGAACCTGCCTACAGATACCACATAGTCAGTCCATTCAAACTAAGATGTACTGATTAGGTTATAGCTTTCATAATCCAACTGTCTCNTATTTTTTTTTTGGGGGGGGGGGTACTGGGGATTGAACTCAGGGTCACTCAACCACTGAGCCACATCCCTAGCCCTATTTTGTATTTTATTCAGAGACAGGATTTCACTGAGTTGCTAAGCACCTCTCAGTTGCTGAAGCTGGCTTTGAACTCCTGATCCTTCTGACTCAACCTCCCGAGCCACTGGGAGTGATCCCTTTCTTGATGGGATATAATCATCATGAAAAAAGGGAGGTCCATTTCTTATTCTTTCTTGCAATTATGAATGACCATGTGGTTCCATTTCAGCCAAAGAATATAGCAGAAGTAAAATGCCTCCCCACCCCACCCAGGGATTGTTGAAAGTCATTTTGGATTGTCATAACTGAGGGGGGATAATGTTAGTGGCATCTATAGGGTAGAGACCAGGAATACTGCTAAACATTCCACAATGCATAAGACATTCCCGCCACAGCAAAAAATTACCTGACCTAAAATGTGAGTAATGACAATGTTGAGAAACTCTGACTAAAAGGGAAAAGACATAACTCCCCTTCTTTTCCCCTTCTGTCAGGTAGAACTGTGGTATAGCAGTAACCCAGGTTGGACAATAGAGATGCAAGGTAGGGCAAGATGGAAGCCCAGTCCCTTACATAGTGCAGAGGCACCATGCCATCTCAGACTTCAAATATGAGTGAAAGATGTGAATTTGGTGTCAACATACCTTATATATAATCAGGGATATGATAAATTATTGTATAATGGTGTATTAAGAATTGCAATGCAAAATAAATAAGAAAGAAAGACAAAAATATGAGTGAAATAAACTTTCATCTTATTTATTCTGTCTTTATTTCATATACCAGAAATTGTGTCCTAATCGATGCATAAGTTAAGCTTGACAGAGAGTACTTTCAGGTGGACTGCAGAAAAAGAAAGAAGAAAAAATTATGGAGCAGAACTCTTCTTCTCTTTGCTATTTAGCATCCCCTGTCCCATCTAGTAGCAGAATTTCATTTAGGGAAACCCCAAACCCATACCCTGCCATGTCATTTGGATGAGTACGACCTCAGTCTCCACTCACAGTAGACCCTGATTAACTCAAGCAAAACCTCACATTCACAACTCCCTGGCCACAGTGACTGACTCAGAGATAGAGATAGATATAGATGGGTGGGGCGGGGGGCAGGGGAGGGAGGAGAGGTTCCCACTACTGCTATGCTGGATTTTTCAGACAAAGATGTGAGACTTAGAAATGCTGCAACCATCTTTTCTCATGAGGAAGCAGCCCAGTGATGAAGCTGGAACACAAAGGAAGAAAAGTTGAAAAATGATGAGAAACCTATCATTTGATTCCCCAGATCAAACTGCATCTATGATAAGCCCTACCTCTAGCCCTTTCAAATACATGAGCCAATAAATATTTTGCCTATACAAATTTATGTTAGATATTCTGTCACTTGCAACTGAAAGATTCCTACCAAATACAGAGGAGAATTTTATGGTAGAAAAAAAAAATCTAACCAGAGAAGGATCACTTTTAGGAACTTTTCACTTCACTCAAGGATTAGGTCATCATCTGCAAAGTTTCCTGTAGCCAGAAAATGATAGCAACAGAAATTTTACCATCGCTGGGTGTAAATGAACTAGGGGAGTGGATGCGGAGGAATTTGAATCCTTACTGTTTCTTAGTCGACTATATGCCCCTCAGACATCAGAGATAGCATTACTGTTTTCACACATGATATGCCAACTTTTCTTCACCACTTGACTGGAATGGGATTCTATTTTCCTTTGTGATGCTATTCTTTGCAATTAGTTATTAGAGAATGCTGGAGATGCCTAGCAATTACTTTGATCATGTTCAATTGCTCGGTTTTCTTAGGAATCCATCATAAACTGTCAACCCCAGATAAACAGAAGTTTGCATTTGCCTTTTTCTTATCTTGAGTTCCAGGTTTCCATCCTTTCTGACCATTGCCTAGGAGCCTAGCTTGTGCTCAACTAGCTGTCAGTTGCAATGTAACTATCGGAGATAACACATGTTTTTCCAGACTCAAAGCAGTACTACCCTAATAGAATGTTGCTGGAAGTAGCTGTGGCAGGTGTTGACCCCATAGTTTTAGCCAAGAAGACTTCTTGATCACTCAAATTAGACAATGAATATGCTTTTCTCAATGACAAACTGTCTTATTGTCCTATATTTTATAGGCAGTATTCAGACTCTGGTTGTTGCAGATCTTCATGTATTTTAGTGGTCAGGTGGGTTTCTGATTCTAATGTGTGAAGACCTTTGTGGCCCCAGATCTAGCTTATATTTGATTTAGTAGTTATAATTTGATAGCTGTGAAACCTGGGGGAAGTACCCAACCTCTCTGTACTCTCCTCTCCTCTTAAATGAGAAGAAATAGGAATAGTGATATTGCATAGTCTGATTACTGCAGGGTTTTGAAACCAGCGTTTTGAAATCAATGTCCTGCTTTAAAAAACAAAAACTTTGAAGTCTTAGCAATCTACTATCTAAATGATTGTGTGAGACCAGGAGACAAAGAACTGGTACAATTCAATTATAAATCTTGAAGCCAAATGGCAAAACAAAATGAATAAACCTGACACATTTCACTTGTCAGATATCCTATGAAACTAACTACTACATTGTCTATGAACAATTTCAGTAAATATTTCTTATCTGACAAAGCAGCTACCTTGAACTTTTTTTTTTTTTTAATTACATTGATTCTTGACTCAGGACCTCTATGTACAATGTTCCCTCTATCTGAAACATTCTCTCACCTCTTCTTACCCTGGCATTATCCATGTATTCCATAAGACCTAAAATATTTCCCATATTTTCCCATGACATTGACAATGGAAAAACAAGACTCCACTCTCAGCCTAGACATCACTTTTTTTGGAAAATCTTCCCTAACACCACTTCACCCAATCCCACTACATCTCATTTCCCTGTTCTTCTCTTTAGTCAGTCTGGATTTAAATTATCTGTTCACTATTTATACAGTGAAAGTTCCATTAGAACAGGAATTATGAATTCGGGTGTTAAGTGCTCAATAGAAACTTGTAGAAAGAAGGGAGGGAGTGACAGCTAGCTGGCTGGCTGGAGAAGAGGAAGAAGGGTTAGGTTTGTACAGCAGATGTCCGCCCCCCTCCCCATCATTCCTTACAAATCTGGAAGATTGAAAGGCCTGCATATGATTCCAAAGCATCTTTAGTTGTTCAAAGTATTTTATATGTGTTTATATTACCTACATTATCTTTCTGAATGAGAAAGAACACAAGACAAGATTCCTCTTTTAAAATATGAGTATAAATATTTTTAAGAGGAAAGAAAGTGCAGAGTTTAAAGTACCAAAGAAAACAGCAGGAATGGAAATCTGAGTTTCTGGACTCCATCCTGTGCTCTATTTGTCCATCCACACTGTTCTCAAGGTGATGTTGGCAATGTTTTCAGCCTCAAAGGCTTCTTGGTTGACTCCAATCACATGATCAATACATTTGTCTTGATCATAGGAATCATAGCCATCTTGTTGTCTGGTATTTTATATTAAAATTCAACCCATATGGTAGAAGTTCAAGGGCCCAAGAAAAGTCACTGGGAAACTCAAGCATTCTGACTCTTCACACGCAGAAAGTTAGTCTATGGACACCTTCAAATCTTCTATATTTGCTTTAATAAAAATGAAGTCACACTCGATGATGTTATCAAAATAAATGAGGTTAGTTGAATATAATCAACTTTCAAACTATATTAGCTTGTGTGGACTGCATCAATGACCACGTGTTTTGTGTTTTCTTTTCTAAAGGAGCATAAATTGCAATTTTGACTATTTGTACTAATTCTTAAACTTAGAATTGAACCACTCAGTCTGGTTCTTAGACTCCTTTCATGTCCTGTATAAACCTTCACTGGAGGTCTTGAAAAATTACTTTTAAAAGCCGAAATTAGTTTTCTTCCTAATCCCCTAGAGAGCAATGCAGTGAATTCCATCATGCAATGATGATTAAAACTGCTGAAATGAGTCATGATATAATTGGGGATTTTTTTTGGTCTAAGGCAGGCCCATGAACTACATCTAACACTGGTTCTCTTTTAAGTGTTCCAGACAAATCTGGCAGCTTATGTGCAGACCTCTAGGAGAGAACAAGGAACACCATGGGAACTGCAGGGAAGCCAGCATGGCTGAGACTCACCTAACGCAGTGAAGAAGCTTTTATGCTCTTAGCAGCTAGTACAATAATCCCTCTAAGAGTGTTGCAGTCTATTTTTAAAGAAATGTTTTAATAAGCTACTTGGGATGAGAGGTGAGACCTCAAGGGATACACTCAAGCTAAAAAAAAATTGATGGTCATTAAACAAGAAAGGAGTCTGGAAATAGAAGAACACTTTGTTTTGTTGCACCCTTTGATGGAGTTGGCTAAAGCCAAATTGCTCAGTATAATAAAGAGATGAAAGTGAAGAACCTGGAACAGAGGAGGGGCGGATCCAGGAAGACTGTACACCTTGGGGGGAAAGATAAAGACAAAAGCAAAAATCCCAGGAGTGCTACAGCAGAGAAGGAACTGGAGGAAAAAATGTCAGATGGTTGCTACTATACTGCTTATGACAGACTATTCCCTTCTTCTCCCCTGTGAATTGTGTTTCATGAAGACTTTTATTTTTTTTTTAAAGATGCTCTATATCCATAAAGGTGTAAAATAAAAACAAAGGCTGCTTTTGTAGAGGGGATGGCTGCCATCTGGGCTGACACAGAGTACAAAGAAAGTGAGAAGGGGTGAGTCTGGAGGAATGAGCAAGATAGTTTTATGAGAGGCCGTGTGAGCAATCCTAAAAATTGTTTACCTTATCCGAGGGCAAACAGGAAACAGTTAAAAAGATTTAAGGAGATGAATGACATCATCAGGTTTATAATTTAGAAAGATTGTTCTGGCAGCAATTAAGAGAATGGGTTGGAAGAAGCAATGCTAGAGGCACAAAGAAAGTCACAGAGCTTTGCAGCAATCCAGGCAAGACATGTTAATGCCCGAACTGGTCAACAGCAGTGGAGATGGAGAGAAGTGGACAACCTGGATTCACTAAAAAGTTAGAATTAATGGGTCTTCATGACTGATTGGATGGGAAGGAAAGGGTGACCAGTCCTCCAACTGTTCCCAAGGCTAAGAGTGTTCCCAGGATGTGGGAGTTCCGGTTTTTAAATGCAAGCAGTTAAGTTTGCAGAGGACTGAGGTGGGACCTAGCGTGGGACTTAGTATGGAGGTGGGACCTTCCATACTAAAGCCAAGAAAGTCCTGGGAACACTGTCATAAGTCCAACTGCCTTCATGGACTGAACTTGTGGGTGAGAACAGCACTCCATCCCTGGCTTGGGAATGGAGGCATCTAAGACAGTGATGGCGGAAATAGTGGGAAGAGGATGCTGAGCTCCAGTTTTAGACATGTGGAACATCAGGGTCCTATAGGACAATAAGAAGAAATATCCAGTAGACAGATCCTTTTAAGAATTTAGTTCTCAAGAGAGAGAGCTACATCTAAAATATAGTTTTAGAAGCTATCAGCATTTGAAGGTATGTACGTGAATGACTAAAACATCCCAAGGATAGTGTATACAGAGAGAAGAGGAAAAGGCAAAGGGAAATAAAGGGAAGAGAGAGGGATGGAAAGGGAGAAGGGGGTAGCAGAGGGGAAGGGAAGGTACTGAGGACAGAACCCTGAGAAACATCAATATTTACAAGTTATATAAAGATGTCTGGGATATAGCAGCTATAAGAGCAAGATAAAAACCAAGAGGGCATTGTGTAGGAGTCAGGGCAAAACAATGTTTGAAGAAGAAGAGGAGGTCAGTGTCAAGTGCTGCAGACACATCAAGTAAGATAAAGCTGAAAGTTATCCTTTGGATTCAACAACAAGAATGTTCACTATTGATCTTGGTAAAGGCAGTTTTAGAAAAATAATCGAGAAGCCAAGCTGAAGAATGAATGCAGATAAGAAAACAGAGATGAAGAAAAAAAAATTCTCTTTCAAAATGTTTCAAAGAAGTAAGATATAAAAGAAATACATGGAGATGTGGGGTTGAGAAAAAAAAAATGTTATGATTGGTATATTGCCCAGGTCCTCTAGGAAACAGCATGAAGTGAGGATTAAAACATCATTCTTTATTGGTGAGATGCGAACCCAGAGAGGTGAGGGTGAAGAAAGGGGGATGTTAGGTAAGGA
The DNA here is from genome assembly GCF_001458135.2 of Marmota marmota marmota. NCBI lineage: Eukaryota > Metazoa > Chordata > Mammalia > Rodentia > Sciuridae > Marmota > Marmota marmota. The sequence continues at coordinate 575,351 of NW_026000080.1, read as the reverse complement.
GAGCTGCAGAGCTTCACTGAAGCCCTGACTGCCCCTTCACATTGAGCCACACACACATAAAAGAGGTTGTAGGCCCTTTGAAGGGCTGAAAGAAGAGATTTTCCCTCAGTGTAGTCTGCACAGGGAGGTGGGCTAAGAACCTAACCTATGCTTACCTACCCTAGAATCTCACTGGACAAGGTTCATCTCGTGGAGATCTTATGCCTCTATACTTCCAGGTTATTCCATCTGGCCCCTTGGCAGTAGTCAGGAAGCCAAATTCCATGCCCACTGTGTGTTATTTATCCAAATCTGACAGCAGAAGGGCATCCTGGTACAATTATGTGTTCAATGTCTTGAAAAGGACTTGACAAATTGAATGTCATTCGAATGGAATCCGTAGAAAAGAAGATTCAGGTACATGAAAAGAAGGGGATGTAACTGATGGAGAGGTTTGAAAATTAAAATAAGTAGAGGTGGAGATGCAAGTAATTTCAAAGGCAAAGTGAAAGGAAATTGAAGTTCCACTCATAAACTCTCAAAGTCCCCTCAGCTCTTGAACACATTTACTTAGTGTTTACCTCCCTGATAATATAAAAGTTGGGCACCATGAGAAAATCTACACTGTAGCCCACTAACTTGACCTAGGCTTCCTCTAGCTTTGGAAATCATATGTAACTCAAAGACCTGTGCCACTGGGGACAGGGAAAGGGATATAAGGTGAAATAATCTACTATAATCAAATTCTGTGGGAAAATGACAATCCAGATAATGTCATCAAGGAATAAGAAATGATACACTCTAATTCTCTGGGAATTCCTCTTTTGGGAAAAAAATGGAAAAGCAGTAATATTCTACAGCATAGGCTATTAGAGTTTCAGTAATATTTGAGTATTATTCTTACTTTGTCATATATTGGTTGTATTTGCCAAAATTATATAAGTTTGAGGGGTTTTAGTTTCCTTGTCTGAAAAATGGAGATAATACTAAGTGTTCCTCATACTTGGAGTTAATAATAATATATGATATGAAAAGACTAATCATAATACCTCTAACATGCTGTTATTATTTATGAAGCATAAAACTATGCAATTAGGGACCTATTGATGAACAAGTCACAGAGACCTACACTGAATAATCTCATCACACGCACTTGCAAACAGATGATTGATGTGGCAGCTCCCACACCCACTGCTTCTGCCCCATACTTGCCACCCATGGCCTGGCTCCAAACACATAGAAACTCTGGGAACAATTTAATAACAGCAAACTAGACATTTAGAGCTAAATTTTAAACAAGAGAGAGGAATTTTCCAAGTATTGGAAACAGAGACAAAAATTCAAAATCTGAGTAATGAAAAGAAACTAAAGCCAAAATTTCACAAGGTTATTACAGAAGGATAGAGGCCTGGGGGCTGGATCCTTAATACCTTTCTGGGGGACAGGGAACTCCAGTTCTCAGAAACTCAGGCTCAGAGGCCAGTACCTAAGTCACTTGCAAAAGCCCAGAGTCAGGAAGGTTACTCTCTATGTGACAGGGGACCTAATATAGGCTCATTTTTTTCCACTGAAGCAGTTCACTGTCTGAGACAGGAGATAGAAACTTCTAAAAGGATGATTAAACCCTACATCTTAGCTGCACAGGGAATGTGATCTAAGGGCAAATTACCTATATAGTGAAGCAGATGGAGCTAAAAAATTGGGATTAAAAACCTGGTTCATAATAGATGGTATTCTTAAATCTTCCATAAAAGCAATACTGATTCATACCAATATTCCTAGGTCTCAAGACTCCCATGAAGAACAACCCACAGGAAGAATCATGATGGGGGTGGCAGGGTTAACTTTTAAATAAGCATATCTAAAGTATACAAAGAAAAGAAGAATATGTCCTTGTATAAAGCAAGAAAATGATTATACTTTAAAAAACAAAATAAATTTTTAGAAATAATGAAATAAAAATTCTAGAAATAAAAATGGAATCACTAAAATACATAATGGATGGGTTGAATTTAAAGTAAACACAGCTGAAGAAAGAACCAACGAATTAAAAGATAGAGCTTAGAGAAACTGAGATGGAATACACAAAAGCAGAATTAAAAGAAATCATGAGGAGCTATGGGTGTAACTCAGTAGTAGAGCACTTGCCTGGCATACTTGCATATGGCACTGGGTTCAATTCCCATGAAAGGTGGGGGCGGGAGGATTGTGGATAGAGTGAGAAATTCCAATACAATATACAGAGAAATCTTAGGACAGTATGAATGAGAAAGAAGTAATATTTGAAAACATAACAGCAGGAAATATTCTAGAATTGAATAAAGATCATTATGAAACACTTTGTATATATCCCTTTGTGGGTGGCTCATTCATACTTATATAGTGGTCGAACTACTTGCTGTAGCAATTGACTTCCTGGAGATGCACCCTGATTATCTCTCACTCACAGCCAGGCTGCACTCCTCTTGCCTGGTGCCCTAGGGCTTCTATGTTGCTATTAAGGTCCAAATGCTATACTAGCCCACTGGACACCCACATACACATTCCCCACAGTGACTGGGAGGTGTTTCATGTAGTGAATCCTTGATATTGTCATGATATCCCACACCACGCCATCCCCAACATTTCAGTGCCAGGCACCAAAGGACATATTATGATATACCTCTTACCCTTCATCTTCTCTCACATTGCCAGGTGAGCTATTACAGTAGGTAGGGGAATAATACTGGAAGCCATTCCCGTAGCTTAGTGTACACAGAAGTGCATGCAAACTACCTAAATACATCCAACTAAATGATTCACCAATTCAACTTCTCTGAGCCAGTTCCCCCAAAATACCCCCATATCACCCAACTCAAGGGTAAATATGAAGAAAGGGAAATGTATTAGTCAGGGTTCTCCAAAGAAATATAACCAATGGGGTGTGTGTGTGTGTGTGTGTGTGTGTGTGTGTGTGTGTGTTTAAAGAGAGGGAGAAGAAAAGAGATTATAAGGCATCGGTGCATACAATCATGGAAGACGTGACATTTGAAGATCTTCTGTTTGCAAGATGAAGACCCAGGAAAGTCAATACTGTAGTTTAAGTACAACATCAAAGGCCTGAGAATCAGGAGCAACAATGGTATAAGTACCAGTCTAAGGGCAAAAGACTGATGCCTCAGTTCAAGCATCGGGACAAGAAAGAGATCTGCCTTCCTCTACCTTCTGAAGGTCCTCAATGGAATGGAGGATGCCCACCCACATTAGGGGGGAATCTTCTTTACTCACTCCACCAATTCAATTCCAAGCAAAATTTTCACAGTCACACCCAGAAATAATGTTTAACCAGGTGTCTAGGTATCTTATGGCCTAGCCATTATGACACATAAAATTAACCATCACAAGCCTGCTCCTTGTCAACTTGGAACTCATATACATATCCTTAAAACAGCTCCACCTAAAGATAATAGGAAGGTATAATTCCACCTAAAATGATACAACTATCATGATGGGGGTGGCAAGGTTAACTTTTAAATAAGCATAATTAAAGTATACAAAGAAAAGAAGAATATATTCTTTTATAAAGTAGTAAAAGGATTGTACTTTAAAAAAAAAACTTATTCTTCACCTTACCAAGGATATATCAACATGTCCCAAAACAGTGAGCCTCTAGAAATTTCACTGATGCAGAAGGCCCCTAAATTTTAGATTTATTTTTCACACTCTGATATCCAAATTTATTACCAATAAATCTAGAGTAGTTACTACTTCTTACTCATGAGGTCGAATAAGCATAACATCATCAGTGTAATGGGATCTGCATACCAGGTACCAGGAGAAGCATTAATTTGCTCAAACAATGAAACCACATTCAGTACAATAGTTGCATTTGGAGTCTCATCTGGTTAAGGGTTATATGAATCTACTGTAACTTTCCAAGGTTCATTTGTCTTGTCTTCTTCACGGACCAAGTAGGTGAATTGAGCAGAGATATGGGAATTACAACCCCTGCAGTGCTTCAAACCCCTGAAGCACACTAATCTCTGATTTTTTTTTCCAGGAATGTGGTATGTTTTTAGTTTACTATTTTCCTAGAGAGAGGTTATTCTAGGCATTTCCATTTGATCTTTCCACAATAACCCTCATTCCACAAGTCAGAAAACCAATGTGGGGATTCTGCCAACTGCTGAATATATTTATTACAATTCTGCTTTCTGGAACTGGAAATATAACCACAGGGGTTTGGGGATCCACTAGGCTCACTGTTAGAAGGGCCTGAGCTAAAAATCCATCTATCTCTTGATTTTCAGATGCCCCTACTTTGGTTGACAGATCACCAGTAATGTTTAGGGTCTCCTGGAGTTTGGGTCTATTTAGAGCCAGTGTCCAGTAGTTTCTGAAAGGTCTGATTATGTCCTTTTCTTTAATGCACAATTACTCTGATAAAAGGTAGTAAGTTCCTATGAAGAAGGCTGGTAAAAGATTAACAGTATAAATATTTGGCAGTGTACTGGGTCTTTCCTCAAGGAAACTCAGCTTCCCCTTTATTTAAGGGGTTGTGGATTTATAAACTTAAATTTGGAAATTGAATGAAGGGATATGATTATTTTTAGGACAAAGTTAAACTTTTGTCCACTTGATTTAGAATTTTGCTGTTATACAGACCAAGTAAGAATTTGTAGACTTTCTATTTCACTCTCAGGAATAGCATGTCCAACCAGCCAATACCATAGATCTGCATAAGACTATTCTGATTACTGCTTTGACTCTTCTGTTCATTACAAGTACCATGTACACCTTGCCTTTGGTGACTGAATACTGCCACTTGGTCTCTGCAACTCAAATATCCAATTACTCTCATTGCACTTAGGTTTCCCAATTTAGTTCCCATAAAGCTCTTAAATATGTTGGAGCTTACCCCACAAATTTATTTCTCATAGTCACTATGTCTTCTGTACCCTTTCCACTATAAGTAGATATTAAATAAGAATACATTTAAATATTGCAATATTCCTAACCCTCTGAATTCCTTCCTCTTCATTAAACCAAGGCAAGTTTAACATTTCCAATGCATCAATGTAAAACAATTTTGGGTCCATGTTTTAGCCAATCAATTTAACACTGTTAGCGCCCTTTCTAACTCTCCAAGTTAAAACACTGTGCAGAATCTACTGAGTGAGCCAACATGGATGATGGCCTGATCCCACTTTATGTCTCTTCAAGCATTACCCCACATCCTTAGTATCCATTTCCACATATGTTCCCTGAATTTTGCCTGCATAAATTAGAAAACTCAAACCATTCTTTGTAGTGTAACATGCCTCATCAGGGATGAGGTGTAGCACACCTCAGTTTTAGGGGTTTACTGTGGTCATATACATCTAGTTATAAACTTCAAAGCAAAGAGGTATAGTAGAAGTGGGTGCCTAGAATGGCCAAAGCAATCCTCAGCAATAAAAGTGAAGCAGGAAGCATCACAATACCAGACCTTAAATTATACTATAGAGCTATAATAACAAAAATGGCATGGTATTGACACCAAAACAGACATGCAAACCAATGTTACAGAATAGAAGATACAGAGACAAACCCACATAAATATAGTTGTCTCCTATTAGAAAAGGATGTCATAAACATACATTGGAGAAAAGATAGCCTCTTCAACAAATGGTGTTGGGAAAACTGGAAATACATATGTAATAAAATGAAATTAGACCCCTGTCTCTCATGCTGCACAAAACTCAACTCAAAGTGGGTTAAAGACCTAAGTAATAGACCTGAGACCCTATGCCTACTAGAAGAAAAAGTAGGCCCAAATTCCCATCATGTCAGCTTAGGAATGACTTCCTCAACAAGACTCCTAAAGCACAAGAAGCAAAATCAAGAATCTATAAATGGGATTGTATCAAACTAAAAAGCTTCTTCACAGCAAAGGAAACAATCAATAACACGAAGAGGAGACTACAGAAAGGGAGAAAATCATTGCCACCTGCAACCCAGACATACCGTTAACATTCAAGACGTATAAAAAAAACCAAAAAACTTAACACCGAAAAAAAAATAACCCAATTAATACATGAGCAAAGGACGTGAACAGATACTTCACAGAAGAAGAAATATGATTGGCCAACAAATACTTGAAAAAATGTTCAACATCTCTAGCAATTAGAGAAAATCAAATCAAAACTACACTGATATTTCATCTCACTCCAGTCAGAATGGCAATTATCAAGAATACAGGGAACAGGGAATGGGAAAATAAACAAGGAGAGAAATGAATTACAGTAGAGGGGGTAGAGAGAGAAGATGGGAGGGGAGGGGAGGGGAGATAGTAGAGGATAGGAAAGGTAGCAGAATACAACAGTTACTAATAGGGCATTATGTAAAAATGTAGATGTGTAACCGACGTGATTCTGCAATCTGTATTTGGGGTGAAATTGGGAGTTCAAAACCCACCTGAATCAAATGTATGAAATATGATATGTCAAGAGCTTTGTAATGTTTTGAACAACCAATAAAAATAAATAAATAAATAATTTTTTAAAAAAAAGAATACAGGGAACAATCAATGTTGGCGAGGATGTGGAGGAAAAGGTACACTCATACATTGCTGATGGGACTGCAAATTGGTGCCACCACTATGGAAAGCAGTATGGAGATTCCTCAGAAAACTTGGAACAACCATTGGACCCAGTTATCCTACTCCATGGCATATACCAAAGGACTTAAAATCAGCATACTATAGTGACACAGCCACATCAATGTTCATAGCACTCAATTCACAATAGCAAAGCTATGGAACCAATCTAGGTGCCCTTCAACAGATGAATAGATAAAGAAAATGTAGTACATATACATAATGTAATATTACTCAGCCATAAAGAAGAATGAAATTATGGCATTTGCTGGTAAATGGATGGAACTGAAAACTATCATGCTAAGTGAAATACACCAAACCCAAAAAACCAAAGTCTGAATGCTCTCTCTGATATGCAGATGCTAACTCACAATAGGCAGGGGTTGGGGCAGGGAGTAAAGGTTCATCGAATTGGACAGGGGAGAATAGGGAGAGGAGATGAGAATGGAAAAGACAGTAGAATGAATTGGACATAACTTTCCTATGTTCATATATGAATGCAGACCAGGGTAACTTCGCATCACATACAACTACAAGAATGGGAAGTTATACTCCATGTATGTATAATATGTCAAAATACATTCTACTGTCATGTATAACTAAAAACAACAAATAAAAAAAGAAGTGGGTGCTGAGGAGACAGTATTGTATTTCAGTAATAACTGCCTCAGGGGATACAATCACAATTTTTAATGTAATGCTGTGTTAATTCTCTCAGAGAGATGAAAAGGCCGTTTGCACTAGGGGTGGGGAGGTTTCTTTCATTGGCAAAGAATACTCATCAGAACCCAAGGTCTCAATATCCCCCAATTTTTCAAGGTCTTCCCACATATCCTCATCCAAACCTTCAGGATATTATTCTTCCTAATCAACGTCATGACTGTAATATACATGTTATAAAACTCAAGAGCTCAATTTGTGTTAAAATTCAGCCAGTTACAAGATGAGATTCTGAGGTTAATTTTCAGCTGTCTCAGCCCTGCAGCTACAGAAGATGAGAGCTCCTTTATGGCACACACAGAAGCTTTCCGGTCATGTGTTTAGTGCTTATGCCAATAACACAAATTCCTGAGCTCATCCTTTTCATTCCCCACTTTTTCTAGTGACATTAGAAGCAAACAGCCATCTTATTATATTCATTAGCTTGACAAAAATATTGAAAAGTATCATATACACAACCACTCAGATCCTTGTTTCTTATAAATGTTTGATTAGAAGAATCCAATGATGATATTTTGCGTATCTCTATTGCCAGATCATGCCCTGGACTATCTGTGACATTTTTACTACTTGAAATAGAATCATTAGCCCCTCTGAAACTAATCAGATTAAACAGTCAATTACAGAAAACCCAGAGTTAATTCAGAACCCTCATCCTTAAAACTGTTTCCCTAGAACTTCTCTTGCCACCAAAATATGTATTGTCAAAATTATCCAGAGAAACAGAAGCAATAGAATGTATAAACACACACACACACACACACACACACACACGAAGAGAGAAAGGAGAATTATAAAGAATTGGTTCACACATACAGAGGCTAAGTCCCAAGATCAGCAATTGACAAAGGGAAACTAAAGAAGTTAGAAGTTGGGCTGGGGATGTGGCTCAAGTAGTAGCACACTCGCCTGGCATGTGCAAGGCACTGGGTTCAATCCTCAACACCACATAAAGATAAAATAAAGATATTGTGTCCACCTAAAACTAAAAAATAAATATTAAAAAAAGTTAGAAGTTGATGGTGCAATTCCAGTCCAAGATCTGACAGACTTGAGACCCATGAAGAGCCAATGTTTTGGTTCTAATCTGAATTTAAAAAAAAAAAAAAGACTGATGTATCAGTTCCAGGGGTCAGGCAAGAGTTCTTTCTTATTTTAGGGAGGAACAACATTTTCCATTCAGGATGTTGACTGACTGGATAAGGGCTACCCACATTGGAGAGTACAATCTGCTCTACTCAGGCTACCAATTCAAAACCAGTCTTATCTAAAAACTCTCTCATACACACACCCAGAATAAATTTTGGCCAAATATCTGGGAATCCAATGCTCTAATTAGATTACACATAAATTTAACCATCATAGGAAGTTGAAGTTCAATGACCTAGTGATCTTAACAAACCACTGTTAAATTATCCAATTTGGTCAAATTTCACATACACATATGACCATACAAGCACAATGAAAGGCCCATGCCAGTGAGTACCCTGAGGTTTAGCTTCATTATTTTCAAAGCACAGCTGCCTGACCAGAACAATGAATTCACGTACCTACACTCCCAAAACACGGTGGCAAAAGAAAGCCTACCAACATCATCAAACAGCACTTCTCTTTCTAAAGGGTGGATTTATCTAGTATTCCAATACATGGGATAGTACATTCCAAGAATCATTGTTTCCACTACAGAACCTAAGGCTGCCATATCCACATTGGTCATATGAATGGATATTTTACCATTATAACAGTTCCTCATTTTGTATATCAAAAATAATTGTTACAAATTCCTCATCCCACCAGAAACAAAGAGCAAGTCTTGAGATTTTTGGACAATACTATAGTCCTGATCATCATCAGAAAAGAAGATTCCCTCATTTTCACTTGGATTATAATAGACTAAACCAATCTGATACATCATAGGATGCATTATAGTACTTCTTGTTCTATAATTAAAACTGGTTTATTCTTACATCAAAAATCATTCATAATTTTATGTTTTTTTAATTTCAAAAAAATAGAGCTTATACTATTTTCACAAGATTAACCATCAGGGTACTGGAAGCCTTGATACTCAGGATGCAAAGTTGTGTGTAAATCAGTACTAAGTACAGCACTGAACTGGGAAATCCTTCTTTTACAGTGGTTTCCAGGGTTCTAACTTTGTAAGTCACCTCAAGGAGAAAGTAGGGGAGGGATATCTTCATTCTCTGTTTACTTTTAAGAAATAGAGGGGATATTTCTTTTCCTTTTAAATCCCACTGGATGGCCAGGTACAATGGTGCACACCTGTAATCCCAGAGGCTCAGAAGGCTGACACAGGAGAATTGCAAGTCCAAAGCCAGCCTCAGCAACTTAGTGAGATACTGTGTCAAAATTTTTAAAAATGGCTGAGGACTTGGCTTAGTGGTTAAGTGCCCCTGAGTTCAAACCCTGGTACCCCTGCACCACCAAAAAAAAAAAAAAAAAAAAAAAAAAAAAAACCTCACTGTATAAAGATGTCTTTTGAGTTGGTAGTCCCAGAAACTCTCATTTAAAAGGCTAAAACCTCTGGATTGCACCCCAGCCCAGCCCTCATTTTGTTTTTCCAGCTCTGAGGTAAATTTTTATTTATTTCTTGGCTGACAGGACTTCCATATCCGTGCTCCTCTTGGCACCTTATCTTGCCCAAGCAGCAGCAGCTCAGTCCAAAAAGTGCCATGGCCAAAGGGATTGGGGAGTCATTTCACATTCCAGGATGGAGGAATGGGGACTTGGGGATACTTTGCCAGCGAGAGGCCATGACTCACCTCAACCCCAAATCCTGCCTCTTCCCAGCTCCTACACCCAACGGGGTAATGACCACGCAGGGCAGGACACAGGTCCCCACAGCCCTCATATTTATAATGGCCCAAAGGGTTATAAGACAAAAATCTCCTGAGTAGATGCCAAGCCAAGGCATACAATACTGTCTCTTTAACTCTGCACAAAAGGAAGAATGCCTTTTCCAACAATGCTCTCATTTCAAAAGAAGGTACTGCTTCAGCCACTGGAAACGTTTGGCTCAATTCTTCTCTTTGTACGCTGGAAGCCATGGAAGACAAAGAAAATATTGAATATGTATGAGGCACAGAATGGGTGGGAGTGTAATGCATTAAAGGTAGGGTGTTCACATCAATTATGCATTTCATAAAGAACTAGAAAAGAGGAGTTCAAAGGTTCCCAACACAAAAAAATAAACTTTTAAGGAGATGGAAGTGTTAATTACTCTGATTTGATCATTACACTACATGTGAGTGTATCTTGAATTATCATAATGTATGCATAATTATAATGTCAAAAATACATATATCTTGACAAAAACAGTAGTATATTTAATTCATATGGAACCATCAAAAATGAACTTTTATTTTTGATGAAAAAGACTAATTCAATTGCACTATTTTTTCCTCTCTCTCTTTTCTCTAAACTCTTTTAACTGGCTTGCTGAAGTTATCAGTTTTCTCCATTTCCTTTCTAAAATATCAAAGTTATGTTCAAGATACTGAGTAGAGTATACTTAGTAAAGTATAAAGTTGTCTCTGCCCTATTCCACCTACACACTTCTTTCCCCGTGGCTAGCTTGTATGCTTTGGAAGAATCAATTTGTGGTATGTTTTCATTACTCTAATTATTTTAAATTAAAATTTTTGAAAACTGATTTAGTATGTGTGAGAAAAGAAACAGTTATAGTTTCATGAAATTTAAGGTAAATGTTTTAATAAAGTCTAAATAAAGGCAGTTACTAAAAAATGTGCTATCAAAATAAGGGTAGGTGAAAAAGCATAAAAGATTGGGGAGGGCATTAAAATCACAAGGTATGCTATACAGAGAATGCTTTGCAAGTATCTTCACCTTTTGTTCAGCTTTCAAGAGCTCAAAACTAGAAATCGTAGGCAATGCATTATGATTATGGTCAAATCAAAAAAAGGGACAAGTTACAACATTAGTAAGTAGATCCACACTTTAAAACTAAACACAACAAGGCTATAACCCAACTTCAAAATATTGGTGTAGGTATATACATTTTCAGTTTTTAATATAAAATGTTAATGACTCATTTGAAAGATTCCCCAATTTGACTATTGAACTGATTATAATTCTCATTAATTCTTCCACTATACTTTTTAAAAAGTAATTTTAAAAAATTAATTTGTATAACCTTTTAAAAATCTGTGTTATGAAGTTCTTTAGACAAGATTTTTTTCCCTTTATTTGTTCTTTTGCTTTATACATGAGAGTAGAATGTATTGACATATTATACTACATGGAGTATAACTTCCCATTATTGCGGTTGTACATGATGTGGAGTTACACTGGTCATGTATTCACATATGACCATAGGACAATTATTTTCCAAATACAATATTTATTAGATTCCCAATGCCTGCCCAACAATTCTAAACTGTTTCCTAGCTGACTCTCCAAATTTTTACCTAATTAAAAGTTCTATTTTTTTAAATACTATAGTCATATATCTTGTCTTTAACCCAACTAGACATTGTTCTCTGAATATGTGCTTTAATTTTAAACTCATGCTACTTTCTTTAACAGGATGGAAGAAGAGAAAGAAGGAAGGTAGGGAAGAAGGGACCTTTGGAGAACAGGATGAGGAGGCTCAAGGGACAAGTTTAAGCAATAATGATTTAATCACATCACAAATGTTCCCAGGGCATCTGTTCTCCTACTTGTTTCTATCCTCCCCACTTATTACACAATCCTCCCCACATTATTCACAATGATTTCCTAAAGCATTATTAAATGTGGCAAGTACAAGGAATCCATCAACATATGAAAAAATATAAATGAAATCAATCATGTGGAGGAAAGCAGAATTCAAAGAATATAAGTAAAATGTATCTAACCTGGAAAAGTACTAATGTGAATTTTGAGTGATGTAAATAACCATTTATGTAATTCACTTATTCTACACATTTTCTTAGTTGAGATGAGATTAGTTGTAAATGAATTATGAGAAGTTAAAGGACTTAAAAATTAGAAGAAAAAGTTAGAACCCTATATTAGTTGGCACCCAGTTGAGCTCCAAATCAGGAATCTCTAAAACATCCAATGGACTGTGATTTTAAAACAACTCTTAAAATAATATATCTTGAACTTTTAGTCTCTTCACTTCTTTTCATTTCTCACCCAAGAGGAAATCAGTAATTTACTTTTCTTCACTTCTTTTCATTTCTCACCCAAGAGGAAATCAGTAATTTACTTTTTTCATATTTTATTACCTTTCTGTCCTTAATTTTATGCTTTCATCAATTTGATGGATAAAACCTAAAATAAGTTTTCAAAGAGGTTGAAAATTATGTCCATGCAAAAAAAACCTGCACAGATATATAGAACAGCTTTACTCATAATTGCTAAGACTTGGAAGCAACCAAGATGTCTTTTAGTAGGTGAATGAACAAACTGTAGTGCAAACAGACAATGGAATATTATTCAGTGCTTTAAAAAAAAAAAGAGCTATCAAGCCATGAAAAGACATGGATGGAACTTAAATGCATATTACTACATGAAAGACAGAGGTTGGGGATAGTGAGGGATTAATAGATGAAGCACAGATAATCTGAGGGCACTGAGGCTCTACCATATGATATTATGATAATGGATACATCATTATGTTTGTACAAACCCACAGAATATACAACACACCAAGAGTGAGCCTTACTGTAAACTCGCAACTTTGAATGAAATGATGTCAAGCTAGGTTCATCATTTGTAACCATGTGCCACTCTGGTGGGGAATGTTGATACAGAAAAGACTGTGCATGTGAGATTAGGGGATTTATGGGAAGTCTCTATACCTTCCTCTCAATTTTGCTGTGAACCTAAAACTGCTCTAAAAAAATAAAGTCTTTTAAAATGACAGTGTTATGAAAAATTTCTAAGCTAGAAAAGACCTTGAGTGATTATCTTCCATCTCCCTATTTTAGACAGCATCACAATAATGTCATTCAGGGCAGATGAAGAGCTACGTTATTTTTTAAACCTCCAGAGGAAAAGATTCTATGACCTCCCCACATTAACAACTCTCACTGTCAAGAAATTCTTCCATCTATAATCTAAGTCTCTCATGCTGCTGTTCAAATCTGTTTCCACTGCAGAGCTGAGTCAATATTGAGAACAGCTGTTCTTCATTCTCTATGTAGAAATTCTTCATTTGCTGCCACTGGAATATAATGAGATTGAATTTTCCATATAGTTTTGATTTACTCTTTAACTTATTTCCTTGTCCAAGCCGATTAACCCCAGTTCTTCAACCTACCCAGAGAGTTCATTCATATTCTTCCCTATGTTCCAATATCACTTTGTAAGTATCTCCACTAGAGCACTATCACAATTTAATGTAATTACATATTTGGGTGACTATTTTCCCACACTTCCTCCTATCTTATTTATGTGTCTGTTTCTATGTATGGCATGTAATAGGTTCCAATAAATGACTTTCAAATGAAAGAATAAATGGAAAAGCATCCAGATAAACCACTGTCTTTTTATCATTCAGGCATGGTTGTGACTATCCTCTGTCAGTTAAGTTTCTTTTGGTAATAAGTAAGAGCAATCAACTCTACTCATTTGAGCAAAAACAGAATGTTTTGAGAGAATACTGAAATATCTTACAGAATCTAAGGAAGTACTAAACCAAGGCTCAGAAAGTGTAGAAACCAGGGTATTTCCTCTTCACAAAGTGGTGTTTTCCTTTCCAGAGGATTGCAACATATCTCAGCTACCAGTAACTTCCAACAACACTGTGTCTCTGCTTGCAACATTTCCATTTCATAAGAAAAACAGATTGGCCCAATTGAGGTCAGGTGACAGTCCTGAACCAATTAGGCATCATCCTGAGGACAGAGGTGGTTAACAAGGAGATGGCTGTCAGGACAGATGTCAGGAAAGGATGCACTGTGCATGTTGGCAGCTCCTTAGAGAATAACCATGCGTTGTGGAACCACCAAAGAGAGGCCTACTACAAACTGATCCCTTGGGCACATTGTCATTGTTCAGTTCCTATGAGGATGTCACAGAGCTGAACAAACAAGACAATTCAATTTTGCTTGACTATTTCTCTTTAGGCTCTCTGGTTGCAAGATTTAAGAAGATAAAAACCTGTCTTACTGAGATGAAGTGTAAATTTCCTTTGAACTATGGATCAGTGCTTGAGCTAATGACAAATATTATCACAAGATTTACGGCACACAGAAAAGTCTTTCTTACAGAAACTGAGTGCACTTTATGTGTCATTGAATTGGTAGCAGACACATCCCCAAGATACTGACTACAAAGAATCTAAAGAGAGTGGCAGGGCCAAGGCCCCAAAGAGCCAACCCATTGATTGGGGATGCCTGCAGCATCCTATCCTGAATTTCCTCACAAGGACACATATCAGAAAGTCATTGGAAAAGGAGGAAAGGAGTAATTGTTCAGCTACATAATAATAATATTTGGCAAAAATTTAGAAACTTTTTATTTAAGTCAAAATTTTGTCATATCTCTTTTTTTATTGATTTATTTTAATTTGGTACATTATACTTGTACATAAAAGTGGAATTCATTGTGATATATTCAGATATGCACAGGACATTAATTTCATGTTGTTGTTCCTCCCCTTTCCCATCCTTCCTACTCTCCCCTCTCATTCCTCTTCTTCTAATATTCTCCTATTTTTCAAAAGATCCACTTTTAAATTTCTTATTTCTCTCATTTCATTTTGTAATTAGGTTAAAATTACAAAACTAAATCACTATGACAGCTTTAGAATGGCCACAAATTCTTTGCAACTCTTTTTACTAAGAGGAGGAATTGCTTTCCCCAACCCTTGAATCTGGATTGACATTAACACTTTGGTTTGACTGAATGAGGAGGAAATGTGTGAATTCCAAACCTAGGCCTCCATAGGCCTTATGAATAGGCCAAAAAAGAAGATAAGAAACCATGTGGAGATCCCTAAATTGGGAGATGTTGCATAGAAGGAGGTAAACTATACGTCACTCAAATTGCCTTTTATTTAGTTTGGCACAAGACTATGATCTTCCATCAGAAAAATATTTAGCATATCTATATACGTAGCCATATATAGATATATGGTCTATACAGATCTATGATATAAATATACAGATATATGTCACCAAATTTATAGGCAAAGTAAGTTTCCAAACACTTTAGAGTAATTCTCATAGCAAGAATTTGGCTAATCCAAGATTATTCTTCTCCAGGTCTATAAAAATTCAAGTAGTCTATAAAATATCTCTCCAAACGTAAGGCCATTTTCAAAATTCTTGCTACTCTTTTTTGCATCATTTACTGAGAGAATTTCACTTATGTTTTATGTTTCCAGTTCTGTTCTCTTGAGTGAGTTAACTGAAAGTTAACTGAGTAGTTGAAATCTATAGACCATCTCCCTGGATGTAGAGATTTGGCTTTGCTCCACTTCATCTTCCCTGACTTCCTGATTTGGAGATCTGTCACAGGCCCCTGCTGTGAGATCTTCTTTATTCTGTTTTCCTTTTATCTTCACCCAGAGACTTTCAAGAATTCTTCTTTGTTCCTCCCATTTCCATAGTTACTTTGGTATTTGAATATCTTCCTCTGTGTCATCCTGCTAGTGAGAGGTTTATGGATGCTTAGTTTGCATGTAGAATGAGAGCTGGGATACTTAATAATTAGCACAGACTCCATCCTAGAAATTCCCACAGCTGGCCATATCATATACCCTTCTGTACTCATTATTTTTACTGTTTTGGGTAATATTCTGCTTCTCAGTCTAAATGAGTCACAGTTTCTTGTCATAAAAAATCATATTTATTTTGTATGGTTCCATCCCTTATTTATTTTTAATCTGATACCTTCATTGTTCCTCTGTCAGTTTCCAGTTTCTGATTTTCTTTTCTCCCATGATAATTATTTGATTTTCTGTACTTCATTTACTTTCCTTTCCTTTCTCTTAGTCTAGCCCTCTGAAAAGAATATGGTGATTACCCTGATAAATAGTAGGCAAAAAACTAAACTCTTTGTGACTCAAGTTAGACCACATTATTTATTTAAAGAGATTTCTTCAATCCTTAGTATTTTTCCATGCAATAGCACACCATAGAACCAGCTGCCTCTATTCACCACCTGCCGCTCTAAAACAAATAATGATGCTCTGGAATGAAGGGGTGGGGGAGTTTCATGGGAAAATTGGGATGCTATTGATTAAAAACATAAAAAAAAATGCTTCCAATTCTTTTTAAATGGAGTTTACATTGGTTAAAAAAAAAAAAAAGTAAAACCAAGCATTTGATCCCATTCATCAAAAAGCATTTATTGAGAACTTTGGTAATACTGTTTACATCCACGTGCCTCAGCTTCCAACGTGTTTACATAAATCACATGGGAAACAGGTAGGTAGATTATAAACAAGTTATATATGAAACACTTTCACCTAATAAACTATATAAATGAAAGAAAAATGTTTCTATTTTGCACATAAGCAAATGGTATCTCAGAGAAGTTAAAAGACATGCCTAATCAATCTCCTGACCACTGTAACCTTTGCATCATGCTGCCTTTGTGTGAGTCTCTATGAAGGCAGAGAGATATATGAATACATTCTGATTTGAAAGAGTTTATAAATGAGTTATGAAGGAATGCCAGACACATAAAAGACAAATAACATGATGATGATGATGATAGTTAACATTTACATGTGCTTGCCCTGTGCCAAGCATTGTTTTATATGCAGTGACTCATTTAATTCTCTCAGCAATCTTGAGAGATAGTCATTATTTTTACCCTCACTGCAGAGATGAGATCATTAAGGCACAGAGAGATTTAGTTACTTGCCTGAATTCAACAGGATCGTGAATGGTAGGATTTGAAATTATTTAAAGTTAGGACTTGAACCAGCTGCCAAGCTCCAGGCTCTATGTTTGACTAGTATATTCTACTACCTTACTACAGAGCAGTATCTGGAATACTTCATATTCATGATTTAATGAGTTTGTATACTAGAATACCAAGGAAATTTATATTGGAGGAACAAAAGAAAATAGTTGTGTCACAAAAACAAAACTAGCTTAGAACAGAAATTTGAGGTAAGCTTTATTTAACAAGAGGACATTTAAAAATATGAGAAGTAAAAAGGAAAAAAAAAAGTCTTTTTGCTTGGTATTTTCAAAACTCCCAATGAACCAATCCAACGAAAGTGAGGACTTTTGTAGTAACATAATGAGAATTAGGACTGGTATGTTAGAGTGAATAAATTGTGACTTGTCTACAATGAAATCTAAGTCTGAATTTAGGTAAGAGGTTGCAAATAGTGCCCAAGAGCTACATATGACCCATGGGCCTATTTTGTGTGACCTATGCAGGATTCTTTTAAAACTTGGGACAACATTTATATTCAGGTTTGGAGTTCAAAGATTACACATAAAACTCAAGATTTCTAGCTGCTCTTTAAAAAATAAGAATACATTTCAACATTGAGTATGCTTTTCAGACTGACAATATTGAGGGGGATCAGTTCCTGGACTCTTTCACTGCCAAATTGGGCTATAGTTAAATGAGATACAACTCATACACATCTCACAACAAATACTTGGTGTCCCTCACTCCTTAATGTTCTCTGTGTGGCTTCTATAGTATTTGAGCTAGTAATGTTTCAAACATGTTGTTCTCTAGGGAGATTCAGCAAAGGTGCTTGCCTTCATGAGATAGATCCAGAAATGTAGCCCTCTGTAGAGATAAAGGAGCTGTCCAATAACCAATAGGGGAATCTTTCAAGAGAAAGAAACCTTGGTATTAGAAGTGCTAACTTGAATGTGCATGTACAATATGGCATAATGAATCCCAGTATTATGCATAATTATAATGTAACTCAGGGTAGAGTGCTTGCCTAGCATGTGGAAGGCCCTGACTTCAATCCCCAGTACTGGAAAAAAAAAAAATCTGTACATAAAATAAAAGGAAAGGTTAAAAAGGCAAAAAGGAGAAGAAGGAGTACCTATGGGGACAAGTAATTTATATTTTCTAAATTCAATTTCCTAGGGCTGGGGACGTGGCTCAAGCGGTAGCGCGCTTGCCTGGCATGTGTGCGGCCCAGGTTCGATCCTCAGCACCACATACAAAGATATTGTGTCGGCCGAAAACTAAAAAATAAATATTAAAAAATTTAAAAATAAATAAATTCAATTTCCTAATTCATAAGTTTAATGAAAAGGGATCCAGCAATCCCACTACTGGATATATATTCAAAGGAATAAAATCAGTGGGTTAAAGAGATAACTAGAATGCTATGTTAATTGCAGCATTATTCACAATAGCTAAGATAAGATATAGAATCAAATCAAGTACCAATCAATGGATGAATGGATAAAGATAATGTAGTGCATATACACAAGGGACAATTGAGCCTTTAAAAATAAGAAAATCTGGAGGATCCAAGATGGCAGACCAGAAGGAGGCAGCATTTTGTGTTACTCCATGACCAGGGACTCAAGTAGTGAGAATACTACTTCTCTATAAGCGATATTCCTGCTCCTGCACAGGAATCAAGGCACCATGCCTGTCTAGGGTTCTAGGCCTCAGCATCAGAGTAGGTCTCCCAATTACTCGCCCACACAGGACTACCAGGTACCCAAGCGGGCACCATCAACACCTGCACAGAACTTTCAGCCACTCACCGGAGCAGAAATCACCGAAGCCACTCCCATGCAGGACACCCGGCTGCTTCTCACAGATAGGAATTCTGGCCGCCACTTCCATGTGGACCCCCATCTATCAACATGGGGCTCCCCTGGTCGCCACTATCTTGGGACTCTGCAGCAGCAGAGATACTACGCGCAGTAGCCTGCCTGCACCCAGGAACTTCACACAGGCTCTGAAGTCAGCTGACAGCCACACACTACATGCCACAGAGCTCATCTCTGAACTCATCATCCAATACCATGGCTCAGCTCCCCCCACATGACGTGACAGCCCACTGCTGAAAGCAGGTGCCTCCATCTTGGGTCACCTTCATCACCATCTTCACTGGGGGCAACTCCCAGGTTGGAACTCCAGCTGTTCAGGTACCCAGTTTCTAACTCGCCCCTCTCCCCAGCAGCTCCAACCCCAGCACACTGACACCCTGGTTACCTTCACCATCCTGAGGGCGGGGATACCAACTAACAACAGACGACCTCCCCTATTGGATGAGAAGGGAAGCATGAAAGATACTGATTTCCAACCAAAACAATCCTGTTTCTTCAAGATTTTTTTTCCTCCCCCTCTCTATTTTCCTGCCCTCACATCCCCAACATATGTGAAACCAAGTACTTTGCATGAATTAGGATTTTGAGAACTGGGACATCTGAATAGTATAGTACAGCTGTGTTGTATATATTTTTTCTTTTATCCCACCAATTTCTACTATTTTAACATTTTTAATTTTTCTTTATATGTGTGTTTGTTTTATGTACTCTACTGTCTTCCCACTCACTTGTCTACCCAAAATTACTTCCTCTCCCTTCTCTCATTATCAATTTTCTTCTTTAGAATTTTCTTTCACACTTCCTAGGACATAACAACTCTATATCTTCATCTCCTACCTCCTCAGCATATCATCCTACTCCTCACCCCCAGTTCTTTGTCCATCATCAGAAATTGTAAGCACTTTTACAAACCTACTGAGTATATTGTAGATAATAATTGAATTCACCATTTCTATACATTGTGACCAAACTATAAGCATATTAATAGCAAACATTTGTTTTTAGGGTGTATACTGTTTATGTTAGGATCTGATAACATTGTCCTTCACCTCAAAGGAGAGGTATTGGATCCCGACACAGGCACTATAAGCCTATAGGGTAAAAAAAAAAAAAAAAAGAAAGAAAGAAAGAAAAGAAAAATGGTAATGCCTTGGTTCCACAGTGCTAGAAGGGAAGACACATAAACAATATGAAAAGACAAGGGAAGAAAGTGACCCAAACATATCAAGATACCAACATTATTAGAATTCATGGCCAGCACAGCAGAAGATATTACAGAGAAGGAGTTCAGATGTACATGATTAAAATGCTCTGTGAATTAAAGGATGATATAAGAGAGCAAATACAGGCTACAAAAATCATTTTGACAAAAGCTACAAAAACAAATACAGGAAGCAACAGATTACTTCAATAGGGAGGTAGAGGTTCTAAAAAAAAAAAAACTAAACAAACAGAAATCCTTGAAATGAAAGAAACAATAAACTCCAAATTAAAAGTTCTATTGAAAGCATCACCAACAGATTAAACCACTTGGAAGACAAAACCTCAGTCAATGAAGACAAAATATAAAATCTTGAAAAGAATATAGACGGCAAAGTGAAAATGGTAAGAAACCATGAGCAGAACGTTCAAGAAATATGGGATAGCATAAAAAGACCAAATTTAAGAGATATTGGGATAGAGGAAGAAATAGAGTTCCAAACCAAAGGAATGAACAATCTATTTAATGAAATAATAACAGAAAACTTCCTAAACATGAAGAATGAATTGGAAAACAAAATTTAAGAAGCTTACAGAACACCAAATGTACAAAATCACAATAGATCCACACCAAGGCACATTATAATGAAAATGCCTAACATACAGAATAAAGAGAAAATATTAAAAGCCATGAAAGAAAGGAATCAGATTACATATAGAATGAAACCAACTAGAATGTGTGCAGATTTTTCAATCCAGACCCCGAAAGCTAGAAGATCCGGAACAACATATATCAAACTCTGAAAGAAAATGGATGCCAACAAAAAATCTTATATCCAGCAAAATTAAGCTTTAGATTTTATGTTGAAATAAAAACCTTCCATGATAAACAAAAGTTAAAAGAATTTACAACTCAAAAGCCAGCACTTCAGAACATCCTTGGCAAAATATTCCATGAAGAGGAATTGAAAAACAACAATGAAAATCAGCAAAGGATGATACTACACTAAAGGAAAAACTAATTGAAAAAGAAACCAAGTCAAGTTAAATACCAAAAAATAAGCAAAAATGGCTGGGAATACAAATCATGTCTCAATAATAACCCTGAATGGCCTAAACTCACCAATCAAAAGACATAGACTGGCAGATTGGATTTTTTTTTAAAAAAAAAGACCCAACAATATGCTGCCTCCAAGAGATTCATCTCAAAGAAAAAGACAACCACAGACTGAAGGTGAAAGGTTGGGAAAAATCATACCACTCATATGGACTGCAGAAGCAAGCAGGGGTTTTCATCCTCATATCAAATAAAGTAGACTTCAAGCCAAAGTTAATCAAAAGCGATAAAGAAGAACATTTCATACTGCTTAAGGAAACCATTAATCAACAAGACATAATAATAATAAATTTATATGCCCCCCCAAAATGGAGCATCTACATTCATCAAACAAACTCTTCTCAAGTTCAAGAGTCAAATAGACCACAACACAATAATTCTGGGTAACTTTAACACACCTCTTTCACCAATAGATAGCTCTTCCAACAAAAGCTGAACAAAGAAACTATAGAACTCAATAATACAAATCAATAACTTAGACTTAACTGACATATATAGAATATTTCATCCTTCAATGAATGCATACATGTTTTTCCCAGAAGGACATGGATCCTTCTCTAAAGGAGACCATATATTATGCCACAAAGCAACTTTTTGCAAATGTAAAAAAGTAGAGATACTACACTGCATTCTATCCTAATGGAATGAGATTAGAAATCAATGACAAAATAAAAAATAAAAGCTACTCCAACACCTGGAGACTAGTAATATGCCACTGAATAAACAATGGGTTGCAAAAGACATCAAGGATGAGATTTAAAAATTCTTAGAAGAGAATGAGAATACAGATACAACATATCGAAATCTCTGGGACATTATGAAGGCAGTACGTACATTGCATGGAGTTCATTTCTCAAAGGAAGAAAAAGTCAACAAATAAACGACTTAACATTACAACTAAAAGTCCAATAAAAAGAAGAACAAATCAACCCCCTAAGCAGTAAAATACAGGAAATAATTAAAATCAGAGTTGAAATCAATGAAATTGAAACAAAAGAAACAATTGAAAAAATTGACAGAACAAAAAGTTGGTTCTTTAAAAAAATAAAATTGACAAACACTTAGCCATACTAATGAAGAGAAGGAGAGAGAAAACTCAAATTATGAACATACATCATTAAAAAGAAAATATCACAACAGACACTATAGAAATACAGAAGATAATTCAAAATTATTTTGAAAATTGTACTCCAATAAAATAAAAAATATCAAAGGCATTGACAAATTTCTAGAGTCATATGATTTTCCCAAACTGAATCAGGATGATATACACAATTTAAGCAGATCAATTTCAAGTGATTAAATAGAAGACACCATCAGAAGCCTAACAACCAAGAAAATCCCAAGACCAGATGAATACACAGCCGACTTCTACAGGACCTTTAACGAAGAACTATTATCAATTTTCCTCAATTTATTTCAGGAAACAGAAAAAAAAGGGAGCACTTTCAAACTCATTGTATGAGGCAAATATCACCCTGATTCCAAAACCAGTCAAAGACATCAAAGAAAGAAAACTTCAGACCAATATCTCTAATGAACATAAATGCAAAAATTTCTCAATAAAATTCTGGCAAATTGAATACAAAAATATATCAAAAAGATAGTGCACCATGATCAAGTGGGGTTCATTCCAGGGATGCAAGGTTGGTTCAACATACAGAAATCAATAAATATAATTAATCACATCAATAGACTTATAGATAAGAACGATATAATCATTTCAATAGATGCAGAAAAAGCATTCAACAAAATTTTGCACCCCTTCATGTTCAAAACACTAGAAAAACTAGGGATAACAGGAACATATCTCAACATTGTAAAAGCTATCTATGCTAAGACCCAGGCCAACATCATTCTAAATGGAGAAAAATTGAAAGCATTCCCTCTAAAAACTGGAACAAGACAGAGATGCCCTCTTTCACCACTTCTATTTAAGATAGTTCTTGAAACACTTGCCAAAGCAATTAAACAGACAAAAGAAATTAAAGGCATACAGATAAAAAAAAGAAGAACTCAAATTACCACTACTTGCCAATGATATGATTTTATACCTAGAAGACCCAAAAAAAATTCTACCAGAAAAGTTCTAGAACTAGTAAATTAATTCAGCAAAGTAGCAGGATACACAATCAACACCCATAAATCAAAGGCATTTCTGTATACCAGTTACAGATCCTCTTAAAAGAAAACTACCCGTTTACAATAGCCTCAAAAAAAAATTAGAATACTTGGAAATCAACCTAACAAAAGAGGTGAAAGAACTCTACAATGAAAACTACAGAATGGTAAAGAAAAAATAAAGAATATCTTACAAGATGGAAAGATCTCCCTTGCTCTTGGATAGGCAGAATTAATATTTTCAAAATGACCATACCACCAAAAGCATTATACAGATTTAATGCAATTCTGATCAAAATCCCAATGGCATTCCTCATAGAAATAGAAAAAGCAGTCATGAAATTCATCTAGAAAAATAAGAGGCCCAGAATAGCTAAAGCAATCCTTAGCAAGAAGAGTAAAGCAGGTGTCATCACTATACCAGACCTTAAACTATACTACAGAGCAACAGTATGGTATGGTATGGCATGGTATTGGCACCAAAACAAACTGGTAGACCAATGGTACAGAAAAGAGGACACAGAGACCAACCCACATAATTAAAGTTATCTTATATTAGACAAAGGCACCAAAAATATACACTGGAGAAAAGATAGCCTCTTCAACAAATGGCTCTGGGAAAACTGGAAATCATTATGCAACAAAATGAAATTAAATCCCTATCTCTCACCATGCACAAAACTCAACTCAAAGTGGATCCAGGACCTAGGAATTAAACCAGAGACCCTGCATCTAATAGAATAAAAAGTAGGCCCCAAATCTCTATCATGTCAGATTAGGCCCCAGCTTCCTTAATAAGACTCCTATAGTACAAAAATTAAAATCAAGAATCAATAAATGGGATGGATTCAACCTTAAAAGCTTCTTCTCAACAAAAGAAACAATCAGTGAGGTGAATAGAGAGCCTACATCTTGGAGGCAAATTTTTACCACTGGCACATCAGATGAAGCACTAATCTCTAGGGTATATAAAGAACTCAAAAAGCTAAACACCAAAAAAAACCAAACAAACAAATAAAATAACTCAATCAATAAATGGGCCAAGGGACTGAACAGACGCTTCTCAGAAGGTGAAATACAATCAATCAACAGATCTAGGAAAAAATGTTCAACATCTCCAGCAATTAGAGAAATGCAAATCAAAACTACTCTTAAGATTTCATCTCACTCCAGTCAGAATGGCAGCTATTAAGAATACAAACAACAATAACTGTAGGCGAGAATGTGGAGATAAAGGCACACTCATACATTGCTGGTGGGACTGCAAAATGGTGCAGCCAATATAGAAAGGAGTATGGAGATTCCTTGGAAAACTGGGAATGGAGCCACCTTTTGACCCAGCTATCCCACTCCTTGGTCTGTATCCAAAGGACATAAAAACAGCATACTATAGGGACACAGCCACATCAATGTTTATAGCAGCACAATTCACAACAGCTAAACTGTGAAACCAACCTATATGCCCTTCAGTAGACGAATGGATAAAGAAAATGTGGTATATATACATAATAGAATATTACTCTGCAATAAAAGAGAATAAAATCATGGCATTTGCAGGTAAATTGATGGAATTGGAGAATAAAATGCTAAGTGAACTTAGCCAATCCCAAAAAACCAAATGCCAAATGTTTTCTCTGATATAAAGAGGCTTATTCAGGGCTGGAGATGTAGCTCAAGCGGTAGCGCACTTGTCTGGCATGCATGCGGCCCAGGTTTGATCCTCAGCACCACATAAAAAGATGTTGTGTCCGCCGAAAAATAAAAATAAATAAATAAATATTTTTTAAAAAGAGGCTTATTCATAGTGAGGTTGGGAGGGGCAGCATGGTAAGATTAGAAGAACTCTAGATAGGGCAAAGGGGAGGGAGTGGTAGGGAGGGGATAAGGGTGTAGAAAAGATTGTGGAATGAGGTGGACATCATTACCCTAAGTACGTGTATGAAGACATGAATGGTGTGAATATACTTTGTATACAACCAGAAATATGAACAATTTTCCTCTATATGTGTAATAGGAATTGTAATGCATTCTGCTGTCATATATAAGAAATTAGAATAAAAAATTAAAATAGAAAAATGACTTAAACAAAAAAATAAGATAATCCTATAATTTCTGACAATAGAATGTTCTGACAACATAATATTCTAATATTATATTAAGTGAAATAAGCCAGGCACATAGGGACAAATATCACAAAATTTCACCCATATGTGGAACCTAAAAAAGTTTAGCTCCTAAAAATAGAGAGTAGAATGGGGGTTACCAAGAACTGAGGGTTGGGGAATGGGAGGCTTGGGAAATGGTTAGTCTAAGGACACAGAATTTCAGCTAGATAGAAGGAATAATTTCACAATATCTCTTGTACAACATGGTGACAGTAATTAATAGCAATGTATTATTTCATGAAAATTACTAAGAAATTTTAAGTGTTCTTATCACAAAAAAGTGATAAGTGCATTAAGTACTGTACATGTCAATCAACTTGATCTAGCTATTCCACAATGTATATATATTTCAAAGCAACATATTATACATGATAAACATATGTGATGTTTATCTGTCAATTTAAAAGGAAACTAATAGGATTTGCCCCTCAAAAATTGTTGATGCCATTAAATGAAATCATGCTACATAAAACTCTTAGTACACTGCCTGACATTGAATAACTGCTAAATAAATGAAAATAATTATTATAATTGTTAAGTATTTTTTTCTGAGGCAATAGCAACCTTCAGGTGCAAATGCATCTGGTTTTTCTGTATATTTTATTCTTGCATGTCTATTGAGTATCTATGTGGTTCTATCTCTATGTAAGGCATAAGAACATAAATAAACATAGTTCATGTCCCTGAGGAATTCTTTGGTAAGAAGTGAAAGGGTAAGAGGAAACTGTATTAACAAGAGAAAAGTCTCTGAAGTGGGTGATACCATCAAAGAAGAAAAATTGAAATAAGACTGAGTAGAAGCAAATAAAATTCAAGACCAGAATCTATAAGAGGGTATATAGAAAAATGTCATCAAAAAGATGAAAGAATAAAAGCCTCTTCCTTAAATTGTGTTGAATTTGGATATATTTCATGCATTCACATATAATAATTCTAAAACAACTAACCTTTACATAATACTTACTACATACCAGACACTCTTCTGAGTGCTTTACACATATTAATTCATTAAATTTTAAGAATGATTTTTGAAATGAGTTCATTTATTTTTTTTAATCAATAATAAACAAGGGCTCACAGAGGTCAATATCTACCCATTGTTATTCAACTATTAACTAGTGGCGCTAAGATTTAGTTACTTTGGCTCTACAGTTCATGTTTTTAAGCGCTCTCAGACACATTTAAGGAAATCTGTAATTTGATACTGGAAAAATTAAAGGTATTTTCATGGCAGAAACCTCTCCAAGGACTATGAAAAAATGTAGCCTTACATGATCAACCCAGTGTACTACTCTGGAATACAGATACAAGTAGACTCATGGGCTCCGTGCTTCTGGTCAATCTTTGTTATCAGAAAAGACTCAAGCCAAAACATGGTTATAAGTTCTAAGGAGGAAATAAACAGATTTGGGGCATGCTCAGGAGCAAGCACATCCTATCTGCTTTCTGCTTGAATGCTAAACTTCCTGGGAAAAGAGACAAATTTGGAGATCATATAAGAAATGTTGTAGATGGGAATTTGTGTTACAGTTATACTTAAGATATTGCAATAGCTGGGCACAGTGGTGCATGCCTGTAATCCCAGCAACTAGGGAGGCTGAGGCAGGAGGATTGGAAGTTTGAGGCCAGCCTCAGAAACCTAGTGAGGCCCTCAGCAATTTAACAAAACCTTGTCTCAAAATAAAAACTAAAAATAAGGGCTGGGAATGTAGCTCAGTGGTAGAGAATTTCTGGGCTCAATTCTCAGTACAAAAAAAAAAATTAATAAAAAGTCCCTCCAGAGTCAGAACACTTCCCTGAATTAGGGAAAAAAGAGAGATTCCCAAAGACTTTCCCAACTGATACCTGACTACTTGACATAATTCAATTATACGCCAAATTAACACAAAAAATATACAAATACATGAAGTCAGTAATAGCACTAGGAAAAATATTTTGAGTATTTATTCTGTGTCAATGCAAGTGTTTTCCGTGCAGCATCTAATTTTACTTCACAGTTCTATGAAACAGACATTTATTTTCATTTCAGAGATGAAAAAACAAACAAGATACAAAGGATACAGAGCTAAAAGGTATTTTTCTATAATTTGAGCTCAAGTAGCCTGGCCTAGAGCCCATAGTTAACCACACTAATTTGTTACATTTAGGTAAACATATAATCTTGATTTCTAAATATTTTCTGACAAGGTTGATATTTTGCATACATCTCAGAACATTTTTCAGGCCTTAATAAGTTCTGAGTAAAAGAAATAAAAGAATCTATGCTTTAAAGTGCAGAAGTTCTGATCTTTTTTTTTTGTAGCATTTATCTCCTATAGTAATTCAGACTAAGCCTAAACTTCCCTATGCACTCAGGAATATATAGATATACATTAGGTATAGATAAGATATCAATGTTGATACTTATACTGAGTAAGAAACAATTATTTTAAATTTGAGTTGGTTACAGATAAGTTCTTAAGTATATTTATATGAAATACTGATGTTTTCTTTTTACATCGGAGTAATTTTCTATTAATTTAATTAGTACAATAAGATAGTAAGTCTATTAAGTATTTTTTCTATTTACAAGAACAAAATTTGAATAAAATCTTCGGTGTGAAAAACTCTCATCTCTTTACTAAAATCATATAACGGTTCACCACTAGATGGAGCAACTAAATTTTAAATTTTTTCACTTAAGGCAAACTTGAAGCTAGTTTTGAATTTAGTCCTGACTTTAGGTCACTTATTGCTTAACTGCTCCATTTTCTTTTTCTTTATCAGACGTTTGGAAGCATATTGTACTCTTTAGTAGCGAAAACTTAATAAAAACATCACTATTTGTGCATTTGATGCTTGTGAACTTAAGGTTTTGAGAGACAAAAGTAACCTAAAAAAGATAAAGAGTTTGAAATTTCAAGTAAAATAGGAAATTCAACTTGAATAGATTTTTATATGTTCAACAACTACAGTAGCTGCTTTCTTATCTGCAGTCTGTTATCTAACAATGTTAGCTATCCAGTTGAACCAAGCAAAAAAAGACCTCTGACCTACCAGAACAAGGGTCACACAGTTCACATATATATGGTTTTGTGTATAATGGTTATGTGTATGCATCAAACAATACGAGCCCTGGCTGGAAAAGTCAGGACAATGTTTGATAGTGTATCACAGGAAACCCAGTCATTTAAGGTCAATGATACTGTGTAATTTGCAGGAAGTTCTAGGCTGTGTGCATTATTTCCTTCACACGGAGAATCAAAGCCATCATGCATTCATCTAATGAATATTTTTGAGAGTCTATTATGTGCTGGGTATCATAATCACTACTTATTTTCATCTCAGAGAAAGAAAATAGTTTCAGAATTAGTCCGAGGCCAATCACTCCCTGAAAGTTTCAGCATTATATGGGTCTGCTTTGTACAAACAAGGAGGAAGGAGAGCTGGAATTACAAAAACAGAACTACAGAAACTTTTGAAAACCACGATGATGAAAGAAGAGGACTTAAACTGACAGAGGACAGAGACATTTCCTTTATCTACTACTAACTAGGATGTCCCAGTTCCTAGACAAAGAATATTGGAGATCAGTATTGAACCAGATAGAACCTGATTGATTGACTGATTGATTGATACTGGGGAGTGAACCCAGGGGTGCTCTACCACTGAGCTATACTACATACCCTTTTTAGTTTTAATTTAAAACAGAGTCTTGCAAAGTTGCAGAGGCTGGCCTCAAACTTGTGACCCTTTTGCCTCAGCCTCCTAAATCGCTGGGATTACAGCATTTGCCACGTGCGCATCTTAGAACATTATTTAAAATGTATTCTGAGCAAGATTATGTTTAATATAGCTACTTGTAAGTTATATGCCTATATTTCAGCCTGAGCTATTTTCATCTTTTTGTCATCATTATAAAAGTTGAATTAAAAATACTTTTTATAACATTCAAATTATGCCTAGACCAATAATGGGAGTCAAGACTGTTATGAAGAGGAAGCAGGTCGGGTAAGCATTCACTTAACAGAATGATGCCTCATTAAAGCTTTTTCTTGCTTGAATGAGACAACTGCACTAATGCTCAAACACTTTCCTAACAGGCTTTTTGGTTGGGCATTCAAAGATTATTTAATTTTGCCTTATTTAGAGTTCAAATAAGCTTGATAGTCTGATTTTCAAGTTCTTTAGCATATCTGAAAAAAAAACAAATGAAAAAGAGAATGACAATAACAAATACTTATTGAGCAACTAGTATTTTTGAGGCATTGTTTTAAACATTTTTATTTCACTGCATCCTCATTAAGACCTCAAGAGGTAGGTACTATTATTAGCTGCCAATTCCAATGTGAGGAAACTAAAGAGCAAAAAGCTTAAGTAACTTGCTCAAGGTTACACAGCTCTTGTGTGGAAGATTTGAGATTTCCATCCAAACAACCTGGCTCCAGAGTCACTGTCAAGACCACTCACTCTCTGTACTATAAAAAAGTGGTTCCTAGATATTTGCAAGAAATGATCATTGCTCATCCAATAGCAAGGGAAGAGATGAAGGGTGAGGACCAGCTGGATAAATGTAAAGTGCATAGCAACCTGAGGTCACCAGCACACTGCTCTTCAGTATGTTTTCCAGATTTTTTAGGACACTTCAGATTTTAAATATGTATTTCTAATAACATCCCCCACCTCTTAACACAAAAATTTCCTAATGTTTTTCTTAATTTTCAACTTGGAAAATATAGTTAGCTACTCTACCCAAAGTCTACTTGGCACTAAGGGAAGTCCAGCAATGGTATAATGTGACCTCAGACTGTGAGAGTTTGTGGGTGAATGCACCTGTGCCCTGGTAGGAACCATCACGGATTCCAAGTTTCCTGAAAGTCACTTGTGCATCTGGTATTAAGGACCATGACAGAATAGCCAGGCTTCTGCCAATAGGAGGCTGGAGTCTGAAGAGCACACACAGATGGCCTCTGCTAAGGGGAAGGCTTAGAGAAGAGACACCATAAATCTCATTAAGATGGCAGAGCATGTGCTCCACTCTGCCAGGGGAACTAGCGTCACTGGGCATGTGAGTGTGCATAGCATACTTAGGAGCCGGTTTTGTGGCTTAGTTCTGATCACATGCTTTAGAAGTGAGGTAAAAGCTGTGAAAATACAACTCCCTGCCTTCAAGATAAGTGGAAGCAAGAGAATACTGGTATACTACTGTCTGGCTCCACTGGGATAAACACCCTGAGATAACTTTTCAGGGTGAGTCCCCCTTTCTTCCAAATCAGAAAAAGAACTAAAAAGCCTTGTGGGAGCTCTATGAACTCACTGCAAGAAAACAAATCAGTTCAATCAGCAAATGGTGTTCAAGAGAGCAGGTTGGGTACAACAGTGCATCCAGGTTTTACCACAATGGAAGCTAATAAAATTTGGGGTATCCTTTTAAGAAAAAGAACACAAAATTATGAATATAAACAATTAGATTCAAAAACAAATATTCATGTAGGAGGACAAATGCAATCACAACAAATTATAATTTTTAAAAAACTGATAAATACCACAAACATCCCAAAATTCAGAATAATAACATGATATTTACTGTTTATGACATATTTTTCCTGTGTTTTAGGACTGTTATCAAATTTGAAAATATAATGTTTTTATCATATATCAGCCATAAGATTTCAAGACAATTCAAGTTCTGTTGGCAGGGACTACACTAACATACTTTGAATTCACAACACTCATTAACCATGTAGCTGGGTTCTTGGAAGCAGCCCAGATAGACAGGTGGTGGGCCCTGAAACTTAACCTTCAACAGTTTCATGATGAATGCACTTTGGGGGAGCAGGCAATTTCAAATACAGATCTGAGAACCAATACAAAGCTCAGTAGAAGATATTTCTGTATGAGGCAATGGCAGTTAGCCGTCTCCAGTGGTACTCCCACAGGTAGCAAGTAGGAGAATGGAATCCCTTCCAGTCTCACAAATAAGCCACAGAACATCAACAGCAACTCAGAAACTTCAGCTGGGAGTATAAATATCAGCATCTGCAAAGTAAAGGAGGAATTGCATGAATTAGGACTGTCAGCACTGAGAGCAGCCTGACCTACTACAGAGTGCTACCCAAAAGGGAAACAAACACTCAAGTGTAAAAGACAGGAAGAGTATATCATAATAAGTGGTTTTCAAAAATTGCTTCATTCAGAGAAAACACAGAAATACAACATTGTCATTGTTGAGAAAACACAGAAATACAACATTGTCATTAGTGGGGTGTGAGTGTCCCATCTGTACATTGGCTTTGGGACCAAGAAGACTTAGAATCCATCTCATCACATAGCTTCAAAAGTTATTGATTCATGCTATACCACATCTATACCCTAAAACCTTACCCCCTTGTAATTTTAAAACAAATTCCTGGCATCATAACTATTCATTCTTAAGTATTCCACAAAGTGTTTCTGGAAGAAAAGACTCTTTAAAAAAAAAAACACATATCACTATCATGCTTTTGAAATTTATACTAATTCTATAATATTAAGAAATATCTAGTCATATACTTCTTTGTTTGATACCAAAACTAAAGCAAAAAAATTTAAACCAATAAAATGATGGTGAAAAAGATATATCTATATCGTAGTTTAGATATGTCTAAATCATAATATGTGACCGTAGCAAATTTCAGAAATCCTTCTGGACCTTAATTTACTCTTCAAAAAATGACCCACTTAATTTTCACTCTCATCATCATTTACAAAGAGTAAATTATTTAACTTCTCCGAGCTTTAATATCTCAATGCAGGGGCTGGAATTGTGGCTTGGCGGTAGAGCACTTGCCTAGCATGTATGAGGCACTGGATTCGATCCTTACCCCACACAAAAATAAATAAATAAAAGAAAGGTATTTAAAATAAAAATTTTGTTCATCTTCAACTAAGAAAATATTTTTTAAAATCTCAATGCAAAAGGAGAATAACAACCAATAAAAATAATGAGAATAATATTTATGATACTAAAGGTCATCACAAATACTAAAAGAGAGAAAACATGTGAAATACCTGGCACACAATCTGTAAGGTCCTTGCTTAGCATCTAGATGGCCATCTTAAGTGACAGCCGCCATTTTAAGAAAAATTTTCCTTTCCCACCTAAGGGCGTTTCTGAGAAAGGCTCACCACTCCCTCATACCAATCCAACCCTTAACCACCGACATTAGGACCCACCCAGATCTAATCCCTGAGCCTGCCCAATAAAAGTCCCAAACCCCAAGCCTGTATTTGCCTCTCTAAGTCTATGGAGAGATGGCCTTTATTTGTCAGCTCTGACAAACAAACTCTAGTGTGTTTCTCTGCCTGGTCTCCGTCCTTGATTTCTCGATCACCTGTCTCCCGGTTACTTGCTCTCCTTTCATGGATGCTGAAACCCAGGATCTGGTTCCCTGGTGTGCCCACTTCACTCTTTGAGGGTCACTGAGTGTCACTGGGCCCTGTTTGAATTCCATTGTAGGACCAGGCCCTCCATTCTGCCAAATGCCCTCTCTGCATCCACCACTGGACATTCCAGGTAAACTCCTATCTCTGGTCAACCTTCAGGTTCAGGAAGTGACAGTTGATTGTCTGATACTCCCAGTGTTATCGCGTGATGGGGGGGGGGGGCAACCCCAGACACAGCTTTCACAGCTACGGCTGATCCTTACTGTTGACCAGGTATATAGGTGGTCTTTTATTTGGGTCCTGGGTTTTGAGAAAAACCACTGAGGGTGATTGGGAGTTGTTCCCGGTGAGACTACCTCTCAGCCTTGAGTTAATCTTTATAGACTTCTACCCCTATGTAGTCCTGGTCGGGTGCCCAAGTGCCTTTACGGACCCTGCCCCCAACACTTACCCAGCAGTGGAGATGACCCCCTGAGCATAACCATCCTCTCAACTGGGTGATGCTAGAGAATGGGGGATGCCCCACCTCTAAACTCACCTCCTACATCTCACCATGGGCAGCTCTTCATCTATTTCCTCCCATAGTCCTCTAGGCTGCCTCTTGGTTAACTTAAGGTTTCTCTCTCTCTCTCTCTCTCTCTCTCTCCTAAAACCCCAAGAACTTATCCATTTGTGCAATCAGATCTGGCCTCAATATCCTTTGGACTCTGAATGGCCACTTAACAGCACTCTAGATCCCAATATTATCAGGGATTTTTTTAACTATCATGAGTATTCAGGAAAATGGAAAGAGATCATATGTTCAGACTTTCTCCTCTCTACATTCTAAGCCCTTTCTCTGCAACTCTTGCTCTCCCACACAAGTCCTCTTAGCTCTCACCTCCCCTATGCCTGCTTCCAAAGGGACAGAAGCTCCTACCCAGGACTCCTCCTCCTTTGACCCAGCAGATGAGCCCCTACCATACCACAATTCTCTTTCTGATGAAGCCACCTCAGCAACTGTCCCCTATACCCTTCCACCCTTGTCTCCTCCTGTTACATGCCTATGGCCTGCCACTGCCCAACTCATATCTCTGTGTCCTCTACACGAGGTGGCCTCAGTAGATGGTGTAATCCAGGTTCATGTGCCTTCTCTTTGTCAGATCTTTCACAGATAGAAAAGTGGCTTGGGTCCTATACTTCAAGCCCCACCACATATATCAAAGATTTCAATATCTGACCTAATCATATGATTTGACCTTCCATTATATCCATATGATCTTGTCTAACAATCTCCTGCCTGAGGAGCACAGGTGAGTTTGGGAGCAAGCTAGAAATTATGCTGATGAGGTACATCAGACCTCCCCTGCCCATCCGATGGACCCTAAAGCAGTCCCTGATTGGAACCCCAATTGGGATTATAATTCACCTCGAGGAACTACTAGAAACTAATTCATTATTTGCCTCATGGCAGGACTTAGAAAGGCATCCCATAAGGCTATCAATTATGAAAAGCTACAAGAAATCATCCAAGATAAGAATAAAAACGCTTCAGCATTTTTAGATCACTGACCAAGGCTTTGTTACAATATAATCTGGACCCTGAGACTCCAGATGGGAGACAATTACTAATGACCTACTTTTTCTCCCAGAGTTTCTCCAAAATTAAGATCCAACCAAGGCACTTCCAGAGGGGACCCCTAACTCCCCAAACTGAGGTTCTGGAGGTGGCCTTTAAGGTGTATAACCTTTCTCCAAGGAGAAATGAGAATGCCTGGAAGCAGAAATATCAGGTGCTCGCTCAAGCCATCTGTCCAGCCTTAGCAACTGTCCCTAGTTCCACTGGCCTATGGAAGGTCCCTTGGGACTGCCCAGACCCTGTTTTAAATGTGTTCAGATGGGTCACTGGGCTTGTACATGTCCCAAGCCTCGCAAGCCTCTGGGCCCTAGTCCTAAATGCCATCAGGAGGGACACTGGGCTGTTGACTGTCCCTGAGCCCATAGTGGCCCTGACCATCCAGCCCTCTGGTTTCCCTTTCCAACTCTTAGGACTGGCTACAGAGGACTGATGAGGCCCAGGTCCCCAACACCTGACCACTACCATCACTCCTTGGGAACCCAGGGTAAATCTGCATGTTTCAGGCAGGCCTGTCTCCTTCCTCCTAGACACCATGGCTACATATTCAGTCCTCAAGGAGTTCTGGGGGCCTACTACCAACCCTTACAGACACCTAGCCTTGTTTGAGCTTTTGGCTCTCTAATTTTTACCCATTTTTTGGTCATTCCACAGTGCCCGGTTCTCCTTATGGGAAGGGACATCCTCACAAAGTTGGGGGCTATATTTACCTTCTCCCCTCATATATGCTTCCATCCAGACTTGCCTGCCGCTCCCCTGATCCTCACCCTTACCTTAGGACCATACCCTATTCCGTCTGCCAGTGCCTTCCCATTTCCCCCTTCTGAGGTGGACCCTACCATCTGGGATGTTTCAAGTCCTTCTATTGCCTCATATCATGAGCCCATTCACATCAGTCTCAAAAACCCCCTCCATTTTCTGGCCCAATCACAATACTTGCTCTCCCTCCTGGCTGCTGCTGTCCCTCTCCTTTTGCAGAGCAGCCTTGTCAGGCTCCTGACAATAAACCCACTTCTTATCCCAGGTGTGTGTGTGATTAGTCCTGTGCCACTTTTCTTTCATTGATGCCAGTGACTCCATCACATTCTCTCATCAGCTTTGCTCCCCCTTGGGGGATTTGAGCTGCTTTGGGATCCTAGCCTGAGGGCCTAGAACAATGTCCACACACCTTCTTCCATTCACCTAGTGCTCTTTTTCTTCATCCACACTTGGGTGTCATCCGGGTTTCCCTGGTGGAAGATCCCAGTCTCACATTCCACACATGCTCACCTTTAAACCCTGCTACTCTCCTCCCCACTCCTCAGGACTCTTCCACCTCTTCTCCTCTTACCCATTCATGCATTGAAACTCTGGAGGAATTTCTTCCACATCCCTCCCACATACAGGAAGGCCCCTTGCTCCAGGCAACATACACATGTTTCACAGATGGCTCCTCCTTCCTTCAGGAGGGAGTTTCTTCAGGCAGGATATGCTATACTCTCTAACCTTGGTTGTGGAAGTGGCTCCCTTCCCCAATAATACATCCAATCAGCAGGCTAACTTGTTGCCCTCATCAGAGCCTTCACTTTGGCAGAGGGAGCCTCCCTCAATGTCTGCACTGACTCTAAATATGCCTTCCACATACTTCTCTCCCACTCTGCTATTTGGAAGGAGCACGGATTCCTGACCACCAAGAAAACTTTAATTACCAGTGTCCCCTTTGTCTCTGATCTCTTTCAGGTCTCAAAGCTTCCCACTGCCATTGGAACTGAAGTACATACAGCTAAGTAACCCCTTCTCCAGTGGGCACTTCATTTCCTGACATCTGTCCTTGTCATAGGCCTTTTGCTAATGCTTGGCCCCTGCATCATTAGATTTACTCAAGACCAGATTCAAAGGATCTCTATCTCACCAAACTGTAAACCAGCTTCTGTTACAGAACTTCCAACCTCCGACCCAAATTAAGCCATCCAGAGTCAGAATTGCCCAGCATCTCCTGACCATCACCTTTGCCTCAATGACACCCCACCCTCCTATCAAGGGTCCAGATGCCACCCCTTTCAGGCAGAAAGAAGCTACAGAAGATTGATCTATGCCCCTGTCCCTTAAGGGGCCCAATAACAAACAAAAAAGGCGGGGAATATAAGGTCCTTGCTTAGCATCTGGACAGCCATCTTAAGTGACAGCTGCCATTTCAAGAAAAATTTCCCTTTCCCGCCCAAGGGCATTTCTGAAAAAGACCCACCACTCTCTCATACCAACTCAACCCTTAACCACAAGCATTAGGACCCACGGAGCTCTAATCTCTAAGCCTACCCCATAAAAGTCCTGAACCCCAAGCCTGTTTTGCCTCTTTCTGTCTATGGAGAAGTGAGCCTTTATTTGTCAGCTCTGACAAACTCTCATGTGTATCTCGGCCTGGACTCCGTCTTTCATTTCTCATGGGCCTGTCTCCAGGTTCCTCACTTTCCTTTCACAATCATCTCTCAAAAAAGCATTAGCTCTCTTCCTCTTTTGAATTCAAACTCAATTTGCAATAATCTGGCTATATTTAATAGTGTGTAATTTATGCTCTGATTTTCTCCATCATGTATTTTCAATAAGATGGTGATGAGTAGCTCAGGTTGAATGTAATCCAAGGCTCAGAGAGATTTAGTGACTTGCCCAAAGTGCACAGCTGTTACATGGCAGAACCAGGATTTGCATAGAAAGCCTGTTACTCCCTCTTGTTAGTCTGAACCTGTAACATCAAATGAAAGTTAAGTTGTGCTTTCAATATCCTGTTCAAAAACAGGGAGATATATAAGAGCCTCAAGGAAAATTTTCATCTAAAATAGTTATTTCGTTAAGTTTTTTTGAATAGAAAAAACAAAAGTACCTCAAATAAAAATTTCTTGGGTGTCCGGGATATCAGAAGTTTCTGTTTTGCTCACTGTCTCTTTGGGTTTTTTTTCTTCTTAATTAATTAATTTTTAAAATTTATTTTATTTTTGTTAAATTTATTTTTATTCTAATTTGTTATATATGACAGCAGAATGCATTACAATTCCTATTACACATATAAAGCACAATTTTTCATATCTTTGGTTATGTACAAAATATATTCACACCATTCGTGTTTTCATTCCACAATCTTTTCTACCCCCTTACCCCCTTCCTTATTATCCCTCCCCTTTGCCCTATCTAAAGTTCTTCTAATCTTACCATGCTCCCCCTCCCAACCTCACTATGAATCAGCCTCTTTATATCATAGAAAACATTCGGCATTTGGTCTTTTGTGGTTGGCTAAGTTAACTTAGCATTATATTCACCAACTCCATCAATTTACCTGCAAATGCCATGATTTTACTCTCTTTTATTGCAGAGTAATATTCCATTGTGTATATATACCACATTTTCTTTATCCACTCATCTACTGAAGAGCATCTAAGTTGGTTCCACAGTTTAGCTATTATGAATTGTGCTGCAATAAACATTCATGTGGCTGTGTCCCTGTAGTATGCTGTTTTTAAGTCCTTTGGGTATAGACCCAGGAGTAGAATAGCTGGGTCAAAAGGTGACTCCAGGGCTGGGGATGTGGCTCAAGCGGTAGCACGCTCGCCTGGCATGCATGCAGCCCGGGTTCGATCCTCAGCACCACATGCAAACAAAGATGTGTGTCCGCCGAGAACTAAAAAATAAATATTAAAAAAAATTCTCTCTCTGTCTCTCTCTATCTCTCTTTAAAAAAAAAAAAAAAAAAGGTAACTGCATTCCCAGTTTTCCAAGGAATCTCCATACTCCTTTCCATATTGGCTGCACCATTTTGCAGTCCCACCAGCAATGTCTGAGTGTGCCTTTTCCCCCACATCCTTGCTCGCACTTATTGTTGTTTGTATTCTTAATAGCTGCCAGTCTGACTGGAGTGAGATGAAATCTTAGAGTAGTTTTGATTTGCATTTCTCTAATTGCTAGAGATGATGAACATTTTTTCATATATTTATTGATTGATTGTATTTTCTGAGAAGTGTCTGTTCAGTCCCTTGGCCCATTTATTGATTGGGTTATTTGTTTTTTTGGTGTTTAGCTTTTTGAGTTCTTTATATACCCTAGAGATTAGTGCTATATCCAATGTGCCAGTGGTAAAAATTTGCTCCCAAGAAGTAGGCTCTCTATTCACCTCACTGATTGTTTCTTTTGCTGAGAAGAAGGTTTTCAGGTTGAATCCATCCATTTATTGATTCTTGATTTTAATTTTTGGACTATAAGAGTCTTATTAAGGAAGTTGGGGCCTAATCCTACATGATGGAGCTTTGGGCCTACTTTTTCTTCTATTAGATGCAGGGTCTCTGGTTTAATTCCTAGGTCCTGGATCCACTTTGAGTTGAGTTTTGAGCATGGTAAGAGATAGGGGTTTAATTTCATTTTGTTGCATAAATATTTCCAGTTTTTCCAGCACCAGTTGTTGAAGAGGCTATCTTTTCTCCAATGTATGTTTTTGACAACTTTGTCTAATATAAAATAACTGTAATTATGTGGGTTAGTCTCTGTGTCCTCTTTTCTGTACCATTGGTCTACAGGTCTATTTTAGTGCCAATACCATGCCGGTTTTGTTACTATTGCTCTGTAGTATATATAGTTTAAGGTCTGGTATAGA
Organism: Marmota marmota marmota; assembly: GCF_001458135.2. Classification (NCBI taxonomy): domain Eukaryota; kingdom Metazoa; phylum Chordata; class Mammalia; order Rodentia; family Sciuridae; genus Marmota; species Marmota marmota. Next base: position 536,046 of record NW_026000080.1, on the reverse strand, counting down.
GATGCCACCTGCTTCACTCTTCCTGCTAAGGATTGCTTTAGCTATTCTGGGTCTCTTATTTTTCCAGGTGAATTTCATGACTGCCTTTTCTATGTCTATGAGGAATGCCATTGGGATTTTGATTTGCATTGCATTAAATCTATATAGTGCTACAGTAGTATGGTCATTTTGATAATATTAATTCTGCCTATCCAAGAATAAGGGAGATCTTTGCAACTTCTAAGGTCTTCTTTGATTTCTTTCTTTAGCATTCTGTAGTTTTTGTTGTAGAGGTCTTTCATCTCTTTCATTAGGTTGATTCCCAAGGTTTTCTTTTTTTTTTTTTTTTTGAGGCTATTGTAAATGGGGTAGTTTTTTTTTTTTTTTTCAATTTCCTTCTCTGTCTCTTTTAAAGGAAAAAGAGAGAGGAAAACAAGGCAGCAGCCACATGAAGTTAATAGTTTCTTTCTTTTTCTTTTTTTGGTATTGGGGTTTGAACCCAGGGATTCTAACTACTGAGCAACATCTCCAGCCCTTTTTAATTTTTTTTTATTTAGAGACATGGTCTCACTGAGTTGCTGAGGCTGCTTTGAACTCACAATCCTCCTGCCTCAGCCTCCCAAGCCACTGGGATAACAGGCATGTGCAACCACACCCGGTGAAATTAAATTTCTAAAAGGAACTATATCAAAGCTCAAATATCCAATTTGCTATAGAAAATTTGATTTTTTTAACTCAAATATTTATTTGTCTTAAATAATCACATATTTTAAATGAGAGTTCATAATGATTTTTAATTGAATAAAAATGCCTATATTTCTCATTAAATGAAACTAGAATGTATTACCCACAAGAAACACTTCAGCCTGACCAATTGCTAATTGTACTCAGTGTGTCTATTGTTCTGGGGCTGCAGGTGGTGTGATTAGGAAAGGAGATAGTTATTCTACGGATTATAGCTAAGCCTAAGAAGTTATGCCTTGTTCCATTAAACAAATTATACCTTTTTTATTGTTATATTCAGGATTACTCAAGATATAACTCCTTGAACTTCCCTATATCAGTACAGAAAAGTTAAACCAGATTATAAAGGATTTTGTGAACCACCAAGTTAATTGGACTTTCTCTGGGAGGCAATGAGAAACCATCTTAGAAGTGGCAAAATCTGATTTACATTTTAGAAATTTCTTTCCAGTGTGATATAGTTTGGATCTGGAATGTACCCTGAAGACCCATGTGTTAATACAGGCTTGCTCCTCAGTTTGGTGATAATTGGAAGATGGTGTACACCTTTAAGAGACAGGGCTTAGTAGAAGGTTCTATGTCATTGAGGGGTATAATGTCCAAGAGGACTAAGGGACGCTGGTCTCTTCCTCTTTTTGCTCTGGCCACCATTAGGTGAGCAGTTCCTCTGTTACACATTCCTGCCAGAGGCCAAAAAGAAATGAAGCCAATCAACTATAGACTGAAACCTCCAAAACAATGGGTCAAGATAAACCTTTCTTTTCTAAAAGTTTATTATCTCAGGTATTTTGTTATAATAATGCTAAGTAATCCACATTGACAGTGTGAGAGATGGGCTGCAGAAGACTGAGACTAGAAACAAGGAAGCCTTTTAGGAAGCTATTTTAAAAGTCTGGGAGAACTTGTAAGTTCTAAGAGAGAACCCTAAGTCAATGGCAATGAAGATTATGAGAAAATGAATCTAAATGTAAATATGAGTATTCAAAAACTAGGTTTAACAAAATTAAGTGACTAATTAGATGAGAGGTAAAACATGACATGAAGACAATTCTGAGTTTTCCAGTTTTATCAAACTGGAGGCTTATAAAACCATTTACTGAAGTAGATAATATAAAAGTTATTTTGGAGAAACAATAATGAGCTTAAAGATATAGCGATTTGAGGTAGAACTACTGTGTTGTCAGGACAAAGATTTGAAGAGCATGTACATACATATGTACATCATAACCTAACTGATGGGAGCTGAGGAGTCTCACCACTGAATCATATATCACAGCCCATTGGTAACCATGGCAATTTAGTGGCCTTTACTGAAATGTGTACTCAATATTCTCACCTTTGAGTTTTGAGAAGTAGAATAAGTGACAGAATCCTTGAGATTGGCAATACTTAAGACACCAGTACTTAAACTTGTGTGTATGAGAGCACCCAGTGAGCTTGTTAGAATGAATATGCTCTTAACCACCCCCAGATTTTGATTCAGTGGTCTTGGGCGGGGTTTAGGAAAATGCGTGTTTAAAAAGCAACGTCAAGTGTCTTATACACAATGAAGTTTTTAAGGTTCTTTTGGAAGATCTAGTAAAAAGGAAGAAGCAAAAAGTATTGAGAATTTGCATATGTTCATTCTGACATCAAAATGACCATGTGTTTAACTTGTGTCGGAATATATGTTTGCTTTTAAAGTTAACAATTATAGTCAAAACTTAAGAGATTATTTTTTCCAGGAAAGTTTATAATAAATAAGCTTTTCTGCTTTGAGTCATCATAGCATATTTCCCTAAGCTTAAGAAGAAAACAAAAAGTCTACAATTAAAAACAAAACAAGCAGTGAAAAGCAATTGGTTTATAAAATTTGAAAATGACCAATTTAAAATTTCAGAGTCATGCTTACTTGAGAAGGATCTGAACTGAAAAATCAAAAAACCTGCATTATGTGACATCAATACTAACATTGAGCTGGTCCTTTGACATTTCTGGCTCTGTGTTTTCCCATTTATTCCAAGAGATCATAGGGATTGAAACAATCTCTAGACTCTGAATAAGACCGATGTGTGGTCTTTTAATTTATATTTTAAGTTGAGCCAAATTAAAAATGACTTCTAGCCATTTTAGCCTGGAAAAAATAACAGTTTCATATGGAAATGAAGGATGGAGCTGACTCATTAGGCATAATACGTCTATGGGCTGTGTGTTCTTCCATCTCCCAGTGGACTTGCTTTGTTTTATTTTATTTTTTTCAAACTACATGTAGTCTTTCTCCATGGCCATGAGTAGGCTCACCTATGCATCCATCAGACCCTGACTTCGAAGGTCAACCTCCCTGTCTACCTTACACAGAAAGGTCCTAGAGAAGGACAAAGATTGTCATTTCTTGGATCATAACCTCACCCTACACAAACACTGTGGTCAGAGTACTATTATTGGTGAGAAATGTCTCACTTTCCTACTCTAGTGACCAGAGAGGTAGAACAATGTGCATGAATGGCAGCATTGTAAAACAGTTGTGGTGCTGAAAAGGCAAACCCACAAATATCCCCTACATGTCTGCATTTCTCTGGGTGTAGGGTTTTTAAAATATACTTAATTATTGAGAAGAGACATTGTAACAAGACTAAACTATGCCAGGAGGAAGAGATTTGGATTTAAAATTTTTATGACTTGGGAAGTAATTTTCCTCTTTTGAATTTATTTTCTCATCTGAAAAAGGTATTATAAATACCTCAAAGAGTTATTACGGAATTACATGAAATCATGTGCATGAAACTATTCTGGAAATTGTAAAGCACTGTAAAAGATAAGGGATCCTTCATTCAATATGCCTCTACTGAGTACCTACTGTGGGTTGTGAGCTTTATTAGATGCTGAGAATATAAAGATGAATGCAATGTGATATTTTTGCCCTCTATACCATCATGAACAATCTGGGAAACATCCAGTGTATAAATAAGTACAATACCTCTTAACTTTTTAATCTTTAAAATAAACAAAGTACTTGTGAATTGAGTCAGAGGGTATACTAGTTTAACAAATGCAGGGACAGACTATATATTACAGAGATATTACTCAAAATTTGAGTATAAAATGGATCCCTTTTAAGAAAAAATTTCATTTGTTGTTTCTCTAGTTTCACAACATTATATTTAATTCTGTTCACCTCTTCAACAAATTATTTCTTCCTAAGGTTAACATTGATTGCCTCTGTCTGACTTTTCTCAAAGCTGATCTTTTTTTTTTTTTTTTTTAAATATTTATTTATTTTAGTTCTCGGCAGACACAACATCTTTGTTTGTATGTGGTGCTGAGGATCGAACCCGGGCCGCACACATGCCAGGCGAGCGCGCTACTGCTTGAGCCACATCCCCAGCCCCACAAAACTGATCTTGGAGCTAATTCTCTACTCAATGTTTCTCATTCCTCTCTACACAATTAAACCTGAATACAATAATTCTTATCATAACTCTCTCTCCCACACTCTCTCAACATTATTTCCCACACAAGTCTCTTTTGTATCTCATTCATGTTACTTTTTATTTTTATCTTTTCTTGGTATAATTCTCTTATGTAGTCCTACCTGCACTCATGCTTTGGGAAGTGGATGATAAAATGGAGACTTGTCTATGTAATTTTTTAGACATTCTGAATAATAATTTATAATAATGATTATTATAAATCATTATATTATATAATGTATAATATAAATGATTATTATAAATCATTTAACCATTTGCGTCATCACATAATCATTTGCGTCAATCTGATTTCTCTAACAGTTTGTTTATATTTCTATCATCCTGAACTTCATTTTCAAATACAAATTTTTATAAATTTTAACAAGATCAAACAGCGAATTATAAGAAACTTTTCAGGAACTTCCTACCCCCCCAAAGAAATATTTGAATGCCTACACAGCCGAGTTTACATGCCAACTATATGCTTATTTATCCTGAACTAATCGTAGTATAATAATTTCTTACCTCCACCAGGGCCAAATAAAATTTTCAAACCTAAAGCTGGCTTAGTGGTCATAATGCCCACTACTTATTGCTGGTACTTTACATCTATCATTAAAGTTTCGTCATAGGTTCCTAACCCATTCTACTTGAAATTCTTTGCCCAGATTTGCTTCTTTCTTTCTTTAGGTCTAGTAATATGATAGGCGCTGTTCTTGGATGGGTAGGTATAACATTAGTAAGACACAGTATTTTCCCTCAAGGCTCTCACAAAGTAGCGAGAACTAAAAAGATGATTACAATACAGAAAAATTAATGGATTGTGAGAAGTATAGCTTTTATCTGCCTCTTTCAAATTCCTTCAGGAAATTCTTCCCCCACATTATTGACCTGAAAGAGCCAATCATATGGGTTCAGGAGTGGATATATAACTATCCCAGAGTCCTCCAAAAGTCTATGTATTATCAGTTCACTCCTCAGCCTGTGGTGTTATTGGAAAATGGTGGAACTTTAAGTGGTAGGGCCTAGTTAGAGGTCTTCAGGTTTTTAGGGGTATGCCTTTGAACAAGATGGTGGGAGTTCATTACCTTTCTCTTTCTCTCTGGCCACAAGGTGAGTCGTTTATGTGCTGCCAAACGCAGTTGATTGATCATGTACTGAAACTTCTAAAACCATAAGCCAAAGTAAACCTTTTACTTTTATATCTTGATTGTCTCAGGTATTTGTTATAGCAATGGAAAGTTTATTACTATAGGAGTATCCCTGCATTCCTTTTGGATCAAAAGCTCCAAGTACGAAGCCTATGCATGAAGGTAATTTTACTATTTGGATTAAGTGATGCAGAAGAAGCTTCTGAGGAACTTTTCAGATCACAAGGAGAGAGCTCATCAGGAGAGATGGAAGCTACCACTCTAGCAGAAGTGGAAGCAAGCAAGACTTGAAGGATGAAAAAATTCTTGCTGATCCCTGGGTCTGGCATGCCGGAAACTATCACTTTCCTGGACTCATCAGTTTAATGTGGTAGGCAGTATGGTGGCTCCATGATCATCATGGGTCCAGGTTCCTTCTTTCTGCTCCACCATCTTTAGCAAGTAATTTCCAACTGCCGCAGTCTGGCTGGACACAAAATAACCAAGCCGCCACAAAGCCTTGTAGGTTCAAACAGCAACTCTTTATTCCCCAACTCTCACTGGCACTCTACACACACTTCCCGGGAACACACTCCCTCCACCGGGCTCCGCGCAGGCGCCCAAGGCAGCAGGATCCGCCCTAATCCCAGCAGGATCCGCCCTAATCCCCAGAGCCGCCCTATTCCCCCCCCCCAGGATCCTCCCTAATCCCAGAGCTGCCCTAATCCCGGTGCAGGGTCACCTTTCAACCATTCCCTCTAGCAAAATGCCAGGCGTCATTCCAATTAAACTGTGGCTCTCAACATCCAACCTCTTGTAGTGTTTCATTTTTTTAAAAGGGAGGGCTTATATTGGTCTGTTTAAGCTATTATAACAAAATACCAAAAACTAGGTATCTTATAAACAAAGTTTATACACAGTTCTACAGTCTGGGAAGTTCAGGTCAAAGCACCATCAGTTTGAGTGTTTGAGGAGAGTCAACTTTCAGGTTCATTTTCTCCTGGGCTTCTTGTAAGGGTGCTAATCCCATTCATGAGAGTTTCATCTTTATGAACTCTAATCACTTCCCAAATGTCCAACCTCTAATACCATATTTTGGGGGTTAGGATTTCAATAATGTATTTTAGCACATATTCAGACCATATTAGGACTCCCCTATGTTCTTCAGTCCCAAGCATTTCTACATATCTCTCAAACACTGAGTTCACTGAATTCAATGTCTGTTGTCATTTATCAGAAGCTCACAATGTCATGTCTTGTGCTCTGCACTTAACAGTGCTTTTTCTTATTTTCAAAAGCTTTAAGGTTGTTCCAATAAGAACATCACTATTGTTTTTACTGCATTCTTAAATGCATATAGAATGGGAGAGATCAATTCACATAATTTAAAGACTATTTAGGTTTATCCATACATGATATACTTAAACACATTTGAACTTTATCCTTTATGTACAGCCACAGGAGAGGCTGAAACTGTAGTCCCTAAAGCAGAAAAACATGGTAAAACTTTGAAGGGGATAGGAAGAAGAGACCAATTGTCATCACCAAGCATGCAAGTGATTTCACTATTCATGGTAAGTGCTAAATGGGATTAATCTGTGGGTAAAAAGGTCCCTGTGTGCTTAGTCAGTAGTCTTAGGAAAGGATGTCTGCCCTTATGATTAAGAGGAAGACAGTGAGGTTAGATTTAAGGGATGAAGAATTATGAATATGGAGAGAGAATGATTGATTTCTGAGACCATGGCTCACTTTTCTAGTAATTTAGAAGAAGGAAGTATAAACAAAGGAGTTCTAAGACTAAGATTCTCTTCTGAATCAGAAATTGTATTAACAGAGAGCTGGGCTGTGCTACAAGATTTGTAGTAAATAGGAAATCTGAAGGAATCTACATATTTAGGGGTAGCTGCTAGCCCCAAATGTTCAAACAAAGAAATCTCCCAAGGGAAAAAAATACTGGAGAGAACCCAGAGAAGAATCTGATATTTGTTTTGTTGACTATAAGCAGATCCCAGAACAGAAACTGGTACAACAAATTTTGTAGGAATAGTTCATCCAAATATCTTATGTGATTACAGAGAACACTTAGTATGAGATATTATATGCTTGTGAGATATATTGGGCCTTAACTATGTACATGGTACTAGAAAAAAAAAAGAGAGAGATGGCTTTAAGAGATAGTAATAAAGTAATGAAGAGACAAGACCTGGAAATTGACAATTGGTAAGGTGGGAAGGGAAGAGAGAGATAGGAGTAAAAAATATTGAGCCTGAATAACTAGAAGAACTAAGATACTTTTCATACAAATAAACATGAAGGGGAGGCTGGTTTACGGGAACAGATAAAGAGTCTCAGGTAAAGATTAAATTTGAGTTGGAAATATTCAGAATACTCAGTAGGCAGTATAATATGTGAGGCTGAAGAACGATAGAAATTGATTTGGGTGTTTTCCCTAGATTTTGGAATCAGTGGAAGCAGGATAAGATCACTCAGGATAAGATCACTGTGGAAGGTGCTGAGGGCCAAAACCTGGCATCTGAGAGTGACTTTTCTCTTATTTTCTACACATTAATGTTAAATATGTAGACTGAGGATATATAATTATTGCCTTGAATTTCGGATCATTTATTGCCTATAGTTTGAGACACACAACATCCAGGGTTACTTAGTTTAAATTTGAATTTCAGAATTAGATTAGTTCTATTAAGAAATTTAAATGTACTGAGTACAATATCTGAATACCACAAATTTGCTTCTAGCTTTGTCATAGTGCTATAAACCAAATCTTGTGTCAGATACATTAAAATTTAAGATTGCCAATCAATAATGAAAGAATAGGTGGTCTTTACCTTACATTTTTCCTTAAATCAATTCAGTCTGTTTTTAAAGAATTTCAAGATCATTTCTGAATTTTCTTTGTTTTATACCTTAAGTTCAACAGATGAAAAATATGCCTTTTCACATATAGTGTTAAAGAGTTTAATACAGTCTGTAATCCAAAATGCCTATGCAAATGTTTAATTGTATAAAGAACATTATGCAAATGTTTAACTGAATAAGGAAGTAAAATGTCATTACTAATAATGACTTGTGGATGTAATTATAAATGAGTAATTAGGAAAAATACCACAGTAATAAAGAGTATATTTCAAAAGTAGTACACTGGGGATATGAAAATCAGCCTTTTATATGTCCCTTACATACCAGTACAATATACATACAGTGTTCCTGCCTATAAAAGTGATTTGAAATGAAAAGATATGGATAAAAGGGTCATAATGGCCACCTAATTCCTTTGAATAATTTTAATATATGAAACACTACATTCTTTCTATTACACAGATTTGAGTAGACGGGGTCAAATAAAATATCACTTTATTGTATTCTGCCTCATACCCATCAATCAATGGACTTCACAGTTCACAGCTGTGTGTCAGCATAAAGGAGAACAGGCCCTCAAGCCAGATTTTTTTCCCATATTTTTATTGGCACATTATAATTGTACATAATGGTGGGACTTGTTGTTACATATTCATACATGCACACAATATAACAATATGATTTGGCCAATGTTATTTGCCAGATTTTCCCTTTTCCTCTCTCCCTCCCTTCCTCCCCCTGCTCCCATTACTGATCTCTCCCCTCTTCCTTTTTCCTCTCTAGCTTCCACATGAGAGAAAACATATGACCCTTGACTTTTGAGTTTGTTAAACCAGATAATTTTGATTCCTTGTTCTGCCTTACAGCTTTGAAACCTTGGGTAGTTCACTTAACTTTTCTGAGCCTGAGTTTCCTATACAAAACATAAGTGTTGGTAGTACTTACATTATAGGGTCATTGGGAGGAAAAGACACAAAGCATTTAGAATAGTACTTAGAATAAGTGTTTACTCTAATAATATTATTGACATAAGTAAAGTATATGATCCATGCAAACACACACACACACACACACAGTTATTATTATTTTTTTTTATCTGTGATGGTATATCCAATAAGTAGACAGGCCAAGGTGAATAGGGAGATGGAGAATCTTTGCTGCCAGATGGTTGAGCTTAGAATTTAGATCTGGAATAGACTCCACTAGAAAAAGGTAAAATTAGATGTTTTATTTAACTTCTAAGTTAAACTTTTTTTTCCTCTTCCCTGACTCATTGTCTTTTGACTGTTTTACTATCTGTGGCTCAATTAATCAGAAGCCAGTTCAGCAAGACAGAGAAATTCAAATAGTTCAACAGTTAGGTAAAAACAGTAATGAAAAAATAGTACGGGCAATTTGAACTAAACCTTAAGCTTAAATATTAAACTTTGCTGTCTGAAACAGAATTAATGAATTTTCTTTTTTGTACTTTGGCTGATCCAAAAGTTAATTCAAATGAAAAAGCAAACAGGACTCTAACACAATCCCCTGACATTTAAGAAAACTGAATTTGGATTACCTGTAAACAGATTAACAATTAATGGACAGAGAGATTTAATAAGTCATCAAATTAATTTAATTCTAATAATACATATATCTGAAAGTTATTTCTTTTGGTTTCAAAAGCAGATAGCTATGACAAAAGTCAGATTACTAATTGACAAAATCAGAGCGCTATTCTATTTTTCAAGCTGAGAGTGGAGAACTAAAAATTAATAAATGAAAAATATACAAGATTTTGACAAATGGAAACATTTTAAGACCATAATTGATAAGGACTATCGGGGTAGGAGGGATTTTAAGGTTAGAACTGTTCTCTTAGGATGGGTAATTACAACCTATGTATCTTAATCCATTTTTTGTTGCTATAACTAAATACCTGAGACTGGATTATTTATACAGAATAGAGATTTGTTTAGCTCATTGTTCTAGAAGCTAAGAAGTCCAAAAGCAAGGTGGCACTGGTGAGGGTTTCTTTCTGCATTATGACATGGTGGAGGGCATCACCTGGTGAGACAGAACAAGTATCAACTCACACTTCCTTTTCTTGTAAAGGAACTAGTTCCATCATGGGGTTGTCATCCAGATAACCTATATTTAATCCTACTCACCTCCCAAGGGCTCCACCTTTAAATACTATAATATTAATTTGGGGCTTAAGTTTCCAACACAGGAATTTGGAAAACATATTTATACCATTGTTCCACATGCGAACAATGGATTAATAAAATGTATGCAGAGATAGGAGAAAAAATCCAAACCCTGAAACATCTGTAGAATACCACCCTTACTCTACATCTCTTTAATCCATTTCAAGTAATTTCTAACCACGTGAGGTAGAGGAGGAGGAGAATAGGGGAGGGCTGGAGGAAAAATGATGGGAGACTGAATCACATATTTTGACACATAACTACCATTTGTCTACAAGCTATCTCCATCAAAAAAAAAAAACAAAAAACTACATCAATATCACAGCAAGCATAGAGGGAATGAATATGTAGAAAATCCTATAACACTTCAAATCTTTCCTAGGAAAGTCTTGCCTTTCATCCATTAATACTGCTTTAGGCAAAGGATGTCCTGTATAAACTGCATTCAGATAACAAATCAAACCCTTAACACTTTGAGAAAGCTTTGTTTTTCATAAAAGTCTTTATAGCTTCTGGCCTCATTTACCTTTCAAAGAAAAACAAATGAGTTGACAGGATCATTCTAGTTAAGGAATATAAATTCTTTCAGCATTAAGTGATAGGAGAAGGCCCAAATTGAGATCAACTTTTGACATGGTACCTAGGGCATATGAAACAGGTGCTAATGAAAAATGATTCATTCAGAGCTGTCATAACTAAAATTGTTAGTCTACATCATAAATCAGTGGGATGAAAAAGATGCATTTGAAGGTTAATGGTTTTAGAAAGACAGTTCAAAAATGAAAAAAGAGGTAATGTAAATGATCAACAGGCCGTAAGAAATTATTTGTTTTATTATTCTATTACTGTACTCATATAATGTCAAACCAAGAGACTGAAAAAAAATGTGAAATTCCAGTTAATCAACTGGTTTTTAAAACAAATAAAACTGAATTTTAATGTTGTACAGTTAATACTTATATGATACCTACACAGTGAGTTTTGACATTATAGTAACAGAATAAATAATATCTTTAAAAATAACTGATTTAAAGAGATAAGAATGAGCACTTACTTTCCCTTATTCTGACATCTATGTCATTTTATTTTTATTTATATACTTATGAATATACTATAAATAGTGAATTTCAACTTTGATCATGGTTTAATTGATATCAAAGATTATATACCATAACTGATTAATGTAACATATTTTATTAACTGATTCAGCACAATTATTTTTGGAATATAGACCAAGTCAGGATGGCATGTATTTTTTAGGCAAACAATTACTTCAAATACAGATTTCATTGACATGAGAAAACAGTAAGAAAAGGGTGTTGATAATATAGGAAAGCTATATTTTTGAAGAATTTACAGTAAGATAAAATAACCCAGAACAAAACTAAAGCATGACAAATTCTTTTGGGTAAAACCCCTTAAAAAACGTTTATATCTACAATAAATGGAATAATATTATTATATCTACAACACTACAGATTTAGTAAAAACTCAATTTATAAGATTGATCATTTTCATTCTGTTTTAAAATAGATAGTTCTTGGCTTTCCATTCTTGGCACGTAGAAAATAGGAAGCATCTTTCTCTGTAGCAAGTGAGCTCATGAGAAAACTCTTGAATATCTTCTTGGCAGCCCCAATTTCAAGTCAATAGATTAAGTGTCCACATTGTTTGCAACTAAGTCACAGCTGTCTAAATTGCCTCAGAAATGTTTAGCAGATTGCTTTATAGTAGGATAACACAGTTTGAACCATAGTTTCTTGAACACATCTTGCTGAGAGCTTATCTCATTCAAATGATGAAGGCAGCTGAAGCATGGTATTTGAATCATCTATATTTTGCTCTAATAAAGGAGAACTTTATGAAGCTCTAGTTGTGATAGACAATACAGTAGAGCAATTGAAATGTGGATCTTATATTTTATACCATTCAAACTGTTTGCATATGTGTGTGTTGTGATAAGATATTTTAAAAATAAAATTTCATCTGGTGAGAGGCTTAAACTGTTAAAGCAATACACAGATCATGTGAATTACCAGCATATAAAAATAAATATGCAAATGAGTGTAATACTCTTTTCCAAAATAGCACCTTTAATAGGAAACCCTTCATAAGAATCTTTATAAAGTGACATTTTAAAACTGTTTTTATATTTTACAAGTACTTATAACTAGCAGTTCTTATTTTTAATTAGAAAACGCGTGTCTTTTCAGTCACACCTGAATGGTATGTTCGAACATGAAAAATGGGCACGTTATAGATGCTTCTATTTTGAATTTAAAAATTATCAACAAGTTTTTATCAAGTGCTTTCTACTCATAAATTGGGGGGGCAGTACTAGGGATTGAACCCAGGGGTGCTTTACTACTCAGATACTGAGCTAAATTTCCAGTCCTTTCTATTTTTTGAGACAGGGTTGCCTTTAGTTGATGGGGTTTTTGCTAGAATGCTGAGGCTGGTCTTGAACTTGTGATCTTCCTGCCTTGTACTCCCAAGTTGCTGGGTTGTAATAAGCTTTTTCTATTACTGGTGCTGTGAAGTTTACAGAGGTCTAATATATTATTTTTCTCTCTCAAGAAGCTTGAAATCTACATGGTACACTCAAGAGTACAATATAACTGGGTTCTACCACTTGTAGTTTGCTGATATAACCCCAGTAAATTATATAAATATTATAAAATGAGTGGGTGAATTGTAAAAGCTATGTTGCTTTCAGTTGTCCAGTTTAGAGAATTTAAATATTCCAGAAAAATTCTATCAATGGCAAGTTTGAGATGAGGGCCTATTTAAATATCCAACTCAGAGTGTATGCCTTGGTTATTAATTGCCATGTTTATTACTGCACCCCACCAAAAGAACAAAGAAAAAAATCATGATTATTATGCTCACAAATACTAGCTTTGGGAAACTGGACAAGGCAGAGTGGGATTGTCTGTCTTTTTACCAGATACCTGGGGCCTCAAATAGGATGAGTCCAATAGCTGAAGGTGACTTTAACTGATAAGAGTTGGAGTAATTGAGAATGGTAATAGATTTTCACTGTCCTGTTTATTGACTGAGTAGGGATGATTTGAAGACTTGGCTTAGCTTGGACTAGTGAGCATAGCAGTTACATATGGCTTTTTCATGAGGTTTTGGCATCTCTCAGAGTGGTAGCTTGGTTCTAACAAGGTTCAAGCTAGGATAAATACCAAAATCTTAATGTGTGGTGTGGTGTGGTATGGATTACTACTCAACCACATTCACAGTACCCTTGGCTGTGGTACCTCTCTCTGTCAGAGGATTATATAGCCCTGTCTCTTATTCTCTGGTGTGACAGAGGTTTGGCTGATAAAAAGTGAAAGACATATGGGCACAAACTTTAAAAACTTGTGCATGATTTATCACTTTTATTTTCTTTCTGCCATGACAACGGCAATATTCCACAGAGAGTGCTCTGTTAGCTCAAGTCCAGACTGAAAATGACAAGGAACAGGGTCATGGTGAACATGTGACATTAGAGATTAATAAATCTTCTTGTAGATAGCTGAGAATCTTTTGGAATACTTTGTTACAAAGCACAGCTTAGCCTATCCTGGCTGATAAACATGGTCTCTGAGCTCTTGCTTATTATTCCATCTCTTTGCTACAGCCTCATTGGCCCTTTGGTGGTTAAAAAATTGTTCCCGCCCACACTAGAACATTAATCTGTTATTCTCTTATTCTCTCTCTTGCTGTCCTTCGAAAGTAATTTTTTTTCCCTTTGTCACTGAACACTTACCCACCAGTGAAATCCCAGCCTTATATGAAGTACTCAGGAAGGACTGCCTGACCTGTGTTCAAGGTACTCTGTGTTTACACTGTTGTGTCATTATATCTGTTTCACTAAATGACAAGTTCCATGAAGACAGTGACTACTTATGCTTTGGTAACCATTATATTCCCAGTGACATAATATTTTCTCTCTCTAAAGAGCAGCATTTTTTGTATATTTGTGCATGTGGCAGAAAATGGCCATTATAACCATAAGACACTTCTCCACTTAGGGGCAACCAATTAATTAGCACTCCAAAGTTCTGTTTCCAAATTCTTATAGAGAGATTCTGATGATCTAAACTTGTGTGTCGTCTATCAGTGGTCCATCACAATTTACTAGAAGATCTAGATTAAGCAGAGTTAACATGGCCACAGAGATGTCTACTCTGGAGATAGGGGAAATTCTCAGGGAAGGGGATGAGGACTGAACTGACATCCCCAAAAGTATCTGCTATAGTCAGCACAGCTGATAGGAGCTTTATGTGTTGACTTTAACAAACTTCTTCTCAAAATTATCCTCATAGAGTATAGTTCCTAATTTTTTTCTTTATTTAGGAAAAAAAGGTGATAATCAGGTAGCTGTTTCTGTCTTCCTGAGTTTTGTCTTTTCTCTGGGATCCTTTCATTTTGATTGTCACTTCCACTTCACCCTGTTCTCTTAGAATTGGGGAGGGGTCACCCTTTTTCTTTTAAAACTAATATTGGAACCACGAAACAAAAACAAAAGAAAACAAAACCAACCCCTCCCTCCATTTTCCATAATATTGTAGGTACAAGGCAGAATTTTCAAACACTTTCTTAACTATTAAGGAAGAACAAAAAGGAAATGCAAGATGGAGGGCAATAAAAGTGTGACTCACAAATTAAAGGTTCCTGACCCTTTCCCTGGATTTACTGTTTATATGAAGACCTGAATGTCAGTTTCAACAACACAGAGAATGAACACAGCAAAGTCAAGTTACTACATTTTTCCTGTAACATTTATTCTATCATAATAAGAAAAACAGAAGATAACATTTTCTAATTAGAAACTTTTACGTTTAGTTATTTCTACCTCTGAAAAAATTTTAAAAGTACCCTTATAACTAGTTTCACAAAGCAAGTATTTTCAAGGTCTTAAACACAAACTTAAAAAATCTTTCCCTCTTTTTTGTTAATATAAATTAGACTATAGTGAGATGAACTCAATCTAGGATTCCCTAAAAACATTTGTAAATAGGGGCTGATTACAACTCATCTGAATAAACATGATACACATTGCCATTAAAACTTTTTCAAGTGTGCTTCTGACTGATAAGTATGATCCATGTCCTACTACTTTTTTTCCTGAACAGAGACTGTGAGCTGGGTAATACATTTTAGTTTAAATTAATTTGATATTTTAACTATTACATTTTCCACATGATCAAGCAGTTTTTATATTGTGTTACATACCTCTTGTGTTGTACTTCTTACCCCAGCACAACTCAGAAAAAAATTCCTGTAACTTTCAAAACTTTGTATATTTGTTGCTTACATTTGCATGTGGTTTGTAAAATTTAAATTATTACCAATATTTATTTCAGCAACAGAAGTATGTGAAATATGAAGTCTTTTAGTGGTAAAAATTTAAGGGGGTATGATGCTTTAAATCTGCTTTAAATGACGATTCTGTTGTGTAGGTTAAAATGAGCACAGGTAGCAATTAGAAGACTTAGGTTCTAGTCTCTATCTCTTCCACTAAGTAATAACGCTGTAAGGTTCCTAATTACCTCAACTATGGCTAATTTTTTTCTACTTAAACTAGAAACTTTAAATTTCTTCTAAAATTCCATGTTGCTGAGTAAACATTTTCTCATATCTAAATTTGTTTTTATAAAAATGCCCACTGATTGTAAGTCCTTACATAGGTAATTATTAATTCCATCATTATTAATCATATTAATATGTGCATATCAGCAATCTCAAATCCATTCTAGAGTAAGAGAAGACAAAAATAAGTAAAATTATCACATGGAGTCAAGCCCTTGAATTATACACTTAAAATTATTAAAATGATGAATTTTACATTTTGTATATTTAAGTATAATAAAAAAATTATACACACACACAGAGGACTTTCCTAACAATTTGACCTACAATTTAAAATTGCATTATACTTGTTTTAGACATTAAGTCTGTTTCCCCAAAGGATTCCCCAATCGCTTGTTACAGACTTTCTTAATCCTAGTTGTAATTCCAGGGACCAACTCTGTATGGCTCTTAGTTACCAGGGACGGTTAATTATATATCATGGCTTTTCCAAGTGTTGTTAGTGTATTTTAATTATTATTTTGAACACAGGCAATTCATTAAACATATAAATATTTGTAAGGCTTTTGAAGTAGACACCAAAAAAAAAAAAATCCTTCATCATTGTATCATGAGTTGGAGTTTAGAAAATGTGGTCACAGAACTCTAGAACTTCAATAAATGTTGATTCACGAATGAGACTTGATTAGACAAAACCTAAGACCTAGCATCAGCCCAAAGAGACTTTGCCCGGAGTGTAAAATAAGTTCACAATATTACAATTTTTAGGATGTATGTCAAATAATACCCTTCTTAAGTAGCTACTTATCCAAATAATCCCTACCACTTTCTCTAGGTATCTTTTAACAAAATTGTACTTCAGCCTGGAATCATCAAAAATAAGGTATCTGTCTAGACGATCCACAAAAACTACCTGTTGGAGATTTTTGTTGATTATTCCTGAATAGCATAGTGTCATTTCTTAAAAACCTGAACTTAAACTACTTAGCCGTATGTTACTAAGTACACGGGTTAGTCTCGATGTTTACCACACCAAGGAGAGTTGGCTTCTTTCCATTCCCGAGGCTGATCCCGCCCCGTCTCCTTCAATTAAATTCGGCTAAAACAATTCAACAATCCGCCTAATTAAATTCTGAGCTCAGTAGAAATTTCCAGCCCAAATCACAGTAGTTTAGCACTCAAGGAAAGGGAAACTTAGAAAGTTCACGTTGAAAGTTGCCAGGGACCCAGCCGCTGACATTTCTTGAAAAGTTACAGATCCTATGCTAGTTAGCCAGCTGTGCACCTTGCTGGTCGGGAAGGCGCGCTGCGGATCGGGGAGAGCGAAGGGCAAGATTATGAGCTTCGGTGGACGAGGATAGGAAGGAAAGGGGAATAATCCATAAGGACTGAGTCCCGAAGCTCTTAGGGGTAAGGATCGAAAAAGGCCTATTCAGATCGGGCCACTGGACAAAACCACACAGGGAACGGGCTCCCAGATCTAGCGTTCGCCGTGTGGCCGTTAAACGCAGCAGGAAAGTGGGCGTGTTTTCTTCCTCTTCCCGCCTCCCTTGAGACAGGAGCCCAGTCCTTTCCCCTGGTTTTCACCCGGGCGGCTCCAAAGGCTGACAGGCCGCAGACCTGAGTCGGAAGCGCCCCGCCCCCCGCGCCGCTCGCGTCCTCGGGGTCCCGTCCGCCCAATCTTCCCCGCTCGGCAAGAGGCGGTGGCTGCGGCCGTCACGTGTGCTGGCAGCCGCCAAGTGAGGCCGCTTTTGCGACACGGTGACAGCCAAATGGTGCGACAGGAGGAGCTGCAGCCGCGGCCACTGCGCCCCGCACCGAGAGGTTGGAGACGGCTCCTGGCGTCGCCCAAAGGGAGCGATTGAGCGAACAGAGTCCGGCGCGGCGGCGGCGGGCGGCGAGGGGGAGCCGCTACGAGTACCCTCGCTCCCCGCCGCTCTCCATGAACCCGGCGGAATAAGCCGCCTCTCCAGCAGGAGCTGCGCCTCCATGAATCCTTAGTTGTTTTTTTTTTTTTTGGCCTCTTTCTCTCCCGGCTCCTCACCTCCCACCCCGGCTCTCGTCCCGCCTTCTCCCTTCACCAGCGGCGGCCGCTTTCAGGTGCGGAGTCCAGAGCGGAGCGCAATGGCGTCCAACCCCGAGAGGGGGGAGATTCTGCTCACGGAACTGCAGGTAAGGGCCGCGGCCCGAGCGGGAGGCGCTGGTCGAGGACACAGGGAGAAAGTCTGGCGCGGGGTCAGGGGCCAAGGGAAACCGTGTGGCCGCCGCGCCCCTGGCCCGCTAAGTGCGGAAACTCTGGGATGTCACTGGTGAACCGCTTCCCTCGGGAGTCAGACCCTACGCCCGGCCAATACCCGGCCTGCCGCCGCTTTGATTGAATTTGACCTACCAGAGGGACCCCATCTCTGCGGGCCAGCCAGGCTGCCTTGGAGTCTGCTCTTGCCGGGTCCCGGGAGCGGCCAGCTCACCGCCCCCTCCTTGGTGTCAGAGTAGCCCGCGAGCGCCCCCGTCGCCCCCTCCAGTGGCCGGCCCGGGCCCCGCCCCGTCTTTCCCCCCCTACACCGCTCGGTAAACTCCTTTGAATGACTCCTAAGCTGTTTGCTCGTCCCTTCCCTTCCCCTCAGACTCTGCACAAAGAGCGCCCCCATAACTTCCAGCCCCCAAACATTTTTTTTTTTTTTAAGGGAGTCTCACCAATTACTTGCTTCGCTTCACCATCTCTATTCAGGTGACTTTCTATCCTCAAATTTGCAGGCTACCTTTTTCTTTTTTACCAATTAGTAGATAGATTCTCCCTTTCTTGGCGACCCCAGCTCAGATCCGGAAGTTCAGATGTTGATGCTTTTCAGACTTTCATTTTCCCTCCCGTTTAAACGCCAGGGAAAGAGCTGCAAAAGTTGTTTACAAATGAGAAAGCAGTCGACCAAGGGAAAGCATTGGGCACCACATGTCTACAAAAGATGAGAACAAAGTAGAGCCCTTGATTATTTAAATCCCTGTCGAGCAGCAATATTATTATTTCCTATTTCCAGCTAAATATTTGATATAGGCACGATGTTTTGTTTTTAGATCTAGGTTGTAGGAGGAGATATGTTATCTGTCGGGTTTATTTTTCTTTACTTTGGAGTATTCCCGAGATGTTTACATCTGGATTAAAATTTTATTCCTTTTTTTAAAAAAAACTTACTTTGGTTTGTTTTAATGAACTCGTGTTTTGGTTACTCAAATATTAGAGTTGGTAATTAAGAGAAAAAGGAAAATAGCGTGCTTGCATTTCTTTTTGAGGATTGGACTGTTAATTTAAAAAAAAAGTTGAATCTAGAAACAAGGATTGGTGTCAAAATTACATATTGAAACTTTGAATTTCTTGTTGAATTTTTCAACAGATCTGTATATAAGTTTGGTTTATTGTGTAGTCAGACATAAGCTGGAAGGCATTGCTGTGAATCTTGATTTTTCACAAAAGAGATTTCAGCAAGAGACACTAATACACTGTTGCAAATTTGGAATTCTTTGGAAATGCAAAGTTCAATTTCCTGTCATTGAAAATATTGCTATGTTGTGTTTTAATTATAATTACCTTTTAATAAGTAGATCTTAGAGTATACCACATTTGCTAAATGATTGGAATTTATTATTTTTAATTTACATGAACTTTTAAAATGAGGATGATTTGAGACACATCTCAGGAAAACTTTACCTAGTCTGGAAACATGAAAATCATACTTTGACTTCTATGGCTCATTTTTCTTTTGAATTGAGTAGGGTTAGAATTATGAAGTATTTGGCATCCTTGTTTGTATTTTACTTTTGGCACCAGAAGTGAAAACATTTTTGTTTATTAAAATATTAACAGTATCTTTTTAGTTATATAAGGCCAATTTGGACAATAATAAGGAAGCAAGTTAAAGAAATAAAAAATTTTACCTGACAATTTAAAAAATAAGACCAAAGAAGGGTAATATTTAATATAAAGCTAGACTTTAAAATAAACTAAAACTTAACTTCCTCTAGAAAAAGAGTAGTTCTTGCTGTGAAGGGTGACCTGTGCATATAATCCCAGCCACTCAGGAGGCTGAGGCAGGAGGGACTCAGATTTGAGGCCAACCATTTCAGTCAATTTAGTGAGACCTTGTCTCCAAAAATAAATAAATAAATAAAAGAATAATTTTTTTTTTTTTTTGAAGATAGAGGGAGAGAGAGAGAATTTTTAATATTTATTTTCTAGTTTTTGGCGGACACAACATCTTTGTCTGTATGTGGTGCTGAGGATCGAACCTGGGCCGCACGCATGCCAGGCGAGCGCGCTACCGCTTGAGCCACATCCCCAGCCCCAAGAATAATTCTTATTGTTGCTCTAGTAACCTTAAGGTCATTATATATATCCAGGACGTTTTTCTTGTTTTATTGGACTCCCAGTTCTAATAAAAGTTATTGCATTTAAAGTTTATCGTGTTTATTTGAGAATATTATTTATATCAGCACTTAAGATAAATGGTCATATAATTTGCTTCACTAAGTATATCCTTTTCAAACATTTTATTATTTCGTGGGGCCATGAATCTGTCATATAGTGATCATTAATCAAACTTCTAAGAATCATTTTTTAAAGCTCATAAATTATTTAAATTTATTTAGATTGAAAAAGTTCAATATGAATTTCTTAATGCTTCTCTGCTGAACAGATTTTATTTCCATAGTAAGTAATGCAGCCAGTTTAAAAATGTGTTTAATTTTTAAAAACTATTACTTTGCTGTATCTTGTCTTAGGAATACTTGTTTCACTCTGAACATTGGATGTTACAACTTAACTTTAATGATGTTGATATTTATTTAGAAACATAGTTTTGTCATCATTTTTTTCAACTCATACTGCAGAATTTGAAATTTTATGTTACTACTTGAGGACCTGAAATTGTTTTGCTTGTTAATAACCTCTGTAGAAGGATAGAACTAAGAAAATCTGAAATTATAGTAGTTTGTCTTGTTAATCACTGTAATGTTTCTTTTCTTTTTTTTTTAAGAGAGAGAGAGAGAGATAATTTTTTAATATTTATTTTTCAGTTTTCGGTGGACACAACATTTTTATTTTTATGTGGTGCTGAGGATCGAACCCAGAGCCCCGTGCATGCCAGGCAAGGGAATTACCTCTTGAGCCACATCCCCAGCCCCACTGTAATGTTTCTATGCAAAATGTTCCTAACTTTCTAGTAATTTGGGGAATTTATTAAATAAGTAAACATTAATAAAATACAAACTTTGATGGCCAGAGATTTCAGAGTATAAGGAAGAATATTTGCTACAGTAAAAATAAAGTGTTTAAATTATAAGCTTAATTGGCAATTTCTAATTTTTATCTTTTTTAACTAATTTATCTTGTCCTGTTATTTTATTTATTTAAGTATAGAAGGAAACTTCGATGTTTTTGTGAGGCTAAGGAAACTAAATTTTATTTCCAGGAAACTGAATTAACAAAACTACAGTGAATCTCAAATGAAATATTGGCTTTAATTTTGTAGAATGCCAAACCAAATAGTGAGCAGCATACTAATAAGGTAACCTTGTTGATTATTGGTGATTTACCTTCTTCTTCAAAATACCTAGTGAAGTGTTTGGTTGGGAATCTTAAATTCTATTCCCAGCAGACTTTATTTAGATAAAGGGAATTTGCTTAAGTGAAAATTTGTGGTAGTTTGCCCTAAATTATAGGTATTAATTTTAACAAAGTTATTTAGTATCTACCAAAGCAATATTGGAGGATGTAAAAACAACAAGAAAATGGCCTTTTGGTTCTAGAAGAAACTACAAATAACTTTTGTTCTAGAAGAGAATTATATGAAAGTACAAATAACTTTTATCGTTTGCTACATATTTAACACTATATTTAGTATCCTGTATACTTTGACAACAACCTAGCAAGGTAAAAATTTTTTTTTCCATTTTTATGGATCTGGAAACTAAGTTCAAGAATGTTAATTGCCCATGGTTGTAATAGAAGTGTGAATTTGAACTCAGATCTGTATGTTTCCCACTACACCATTGTTTAAGCTGCCATAATGCTGTGGACCCATAAATATTTTGCATTCCACTGACCTTTTTACAGGCTCTCTTCATTTAATAATTACTGTTTCTGAAGAAAGATGTCAAATGTTTGCCAAAATCTCCCAAAAGATTTACCCTTTCTCTGTAGACTGTCTACAGGATCAATTTTGTAACATTTTATGCTTTTGTACAATCTAGCTGTGTTTGGCACTTAGTTTGTGCTCAGTATATTAATGGGAAGGGTATATTTGTCTCTGTATTTTCACTATTTTAAGAGAAGTTTGTTGGAATTGTGAAATTACAGTTAGCCCTTGGTATCCATGAGTTTCATATCCATTGATTCAGTCAAATGCATATCACAAGTTTTGAAAACATTATATCTGTACCAAATATGAGACTTTTTTCTTGCCACTATTCCCTAAACAATGCAGGGTAACAGTTATTTACATAGCATTTACATTGTGTCAGAGACGTTCATAGATTATATGCAGAGTTGTCTCTTGATCTAAAGGGGATTACTTCCAGGACCCCCATGGATTCCAGAATTTTCTGAGTCCTTCATATAAAACAGTGTAGTATTTGCATATAACCTATGCACGTCTTCCTGTGTACTTTAAATCATTTCTAGATTACTTATAATACCAAATACAATGTAAATGCTATATAAATAGTTGTTCTATGATGTTTAAGGAATAATGACAAGAAAAAGTTTGTTCATATTCAGTACAGGTACAATTTATTTTTTCAAATATTTTTTGATTCTCAGTTGACTCCTCAGATACAGAATACTTTGATATAGAGGGCTGACAGTACTGCACTGTCCCAAGGAACTTGAGCATCCACAGATTTTAGTATTCTGGGGAGGATCCTAAACTAGCCCCTGCTCCCAATACAATTATATTTAGTTTTTTAAAATTTACATTTCTAATCCACTTTTTTAAAAAAATACTTCTTCAAAAAGAACAAAAGGAATTTCTGCAAAAATTAATCACACCTATATACACCATACTTGTATTTTTCCCATTTGATGGGAAATTAGGAGATGACATCTAATTTTGCAGTGATACTGGAAAGTGGAAGGTTAGAGTAATTTGGGGAATGTAGTATAAAAAGGTATATAGATTTTACAGTTTATTTGAATTATAAGTGTAATGCATTCTTATTGTATGAAATTTGGAAAAATGCAGAAAAGCACAAAAGAAAATAAAAGTTGTAAATAGTTCTAATATTTAGAGGTAACTGACAAACCTTTCCAACTTGAAAATGCATTTCCTTTTTTCCTTCTTTATCCCATTTTCCTTTTTTCCTTCTTTATCCCATTTTACTTATTAGAATTTTAAAGAAAATTGAAGTTCGAAGAGTTATGTTAGTTGGCTTTCTGTTACTATAACCCATTCCTGATACTATCAACTTATGAAGAGAAAAGTTTTATTTGGGCTCAGTTTTGGAGGTTCTACTCAATCATCAGGCTGACATTGCTTTTAGGCCTTTTTGGTGAGTGGGTAGCACATCATGGTAGAAGTGCATATCAAAGCTCAACTTATGGCTGGGAAGAGAAAGGGTTAAGGTCCCACTTTCCTGTTTTAGGACAAGCACCAATTACCTGAAGACTTCTCATTAGATCCCACCACTTAAAAGTTCCCACCGCCCCACAATAGCATAAAGCTGGGAACTAAGCCTTAAACAGCTTGCCCTGTGGGGAACATTATAGACTTAAACTGTAGCAAGTTGTGAGACAGAAGTAGCTATAGGTTAAACTTTTTTTTTCTTGCCACTGGTTTTAAAGAAGTAGATCAGTAACTTTAAGAATTAAATATAAGTATTTTGATTTTGTCTTTGTGCTTTGAGATATAGTTAAGAATCTGAATATTTGGTTTAGGTTTAGTAACCTACAATGATGATACATAGTAACAACTCTGAACAAATAAAACAATGCAGTGTAGTTTTCATTATTGATTTATAGAAAACTATAATATTTATGATTTTTAGTGTATGCTTAGAATTAGACATTATTAAACTGGCAGATTTTTTTTTGGCTATCTCAATAATAGTCTCTGTACAGAAACTAGTGATATTAAATGATAATTCTAAAATGGGTCATGCTTTCTTACCATTTCAGTAAGTATTGAGGTTAGTTCTAATCTCCTGCAATTCCTATCATTCTCATGTGATCAGTGTTGAAAAAAAGAGAGGTAGGATATTTTGTAGACATTTTGTATTTGTTCCAGGTCTTAGCATCTGATTCTTTGGGCTCTCTATTTTACTTAGATTCAAATTTGACAACAGTAAATTTTTCATGCTATTTGTCAGATATTCCTATGTCTACTTTTAAACAGTTAGGAAGAGCAAATTAGTAGTTTGTAGAGGTGAATATCACAGTAGTATGACTTCCATAACATAAATGATATTTGAATAAAATAATTCTCCATTATTGCCTAATAAAATATAAAATGTTGAACAATTGTCAAATGTCTGTTATAGAGTATAATAAAATATGACACTTACTGTGCTTCATGTATGTCAGAATTCAAACTTGATAGCAAAGTTAGAAAATTAAAAACTAGTTTAAAGCTTTAAAAAGATATTTAAAATTTTGAATGGGAAAAACATACTAATGAAAAAGTAAGTTTTAGTATCTTAGGAAAATAAATCAAGAACATTTATCTTGACACATGTCTAGCTTCTCTTAATTTATCTGATGATTTCTTATTTGAAATTAGCTTTTTCATCACATTTGGATATTCCAGCATCAAATTAAATTTTGTACATATGCATAAATATTGTCTGGAAAAAAAGAAGTACAGGAAAGCCTGAGAAGATTGTACTTGGTAATAATAAATACCATAGATCTGAAAGTAAATGGTGAGCATGATGGTGTATAGCTGTAATCCCAGTGACTCTGGAGACTGAAAAAAGAGGATCACAAGTTTGAGGCCAGCCTTAGCAACTCAATGAGGCCCACTGCAATTTAGCAAGAACCTGTCTTAAAATAAGAAATAAAAAGGACTGTGGATGTGGCTCAGAGGTAGAGCACCCCTGGGTTTAACTCCCAGTACTGGTGGGGGGGGGTACTAAATGTTGGTGTATTATAAAGATGAATTGATACCTAAGAATTATATAATAGATACTATTATTATTGGTACCAGGGATTGAAACCAGGGGCACTTTACCATTGAGCCATATCTGCAGCCCTTTTTTAAATTTTGAGACCAGATCTCACCAAATTGCTTAGGGCCTTGCTAAGATGGCTGGTCTTGAATTTGTGATCCTCTTGCCTTGTTATTTTGAATAATGTTATTTTCTAGGCTAGTTTTCTAGCCTCCCAAGTTACTGAGAAATATCTCTTTAAAAATTAACGATGATGACTTGGTCTTATTTGTTAAAGCCTTATTGTCCTCACATATGTACTTAGACAATTTGGAATTTATTTTTGGTAATAGAAGATACTACCATCTAATCATATGTTGATTATCACATTTTATACATTAATTTACTGCTTTTCCCTTTTTTATAGTAGCTAACTTAGGAACTCTTCAAGAAAGTGGTTTTTCTGCTTATTTCAGACATTTCATTGAATAAATGGTGTGAAATTTTTAGATTTTAAAAAATTAAACCTCAGGAATACTGCATTGAATCATTATCTGTCAACCATAATATAAGTACTGATGTACCATAACTTCCCTTCCCTTAAAAAGCTAGGGACTTAATTTACATATAGTTTTACTCCATTCCATGCCCTTACTTCCACCTTCTTGTAACCCAGGTAATCATCATCTTGATTCTTGTTGTCGTTCTTTTTCCTTGATTGCAGTTTTATTGGGTGTATAATTCTAAGTTGTATCTTTTAATTGTTTTTATATAATTATGTTAAATATAATTTTTTTGTACCAGGGATTGAACCCAGAAGCTGTAAACCATTAAGCAATATTCCCACTCCTTTTTATTTTTTATTTTGAGGTAGGGTCTTGCTAAGTTGCTGAGGCCAATTTTGAACTTGTGATCCTCCTGCTTCAGCCTCCCAAGCCACTAATATTACAGGTGTGTGCACTACCATGCCTGTGAAATATAATCTTTTTTACCTGGATTTTCCACTTAGTTTAGCTAAGATTTATCCATATTATGAGATGTTGCTGTAGTCATTAGTTTTAATTATTGCATAATATTTCATTGAATGAATATCTCCCCATTATTAGATATTTGGATATTTATCCACTCTCCCTGGTGGGGCATCGTTATTTTCTAGTTTTTGTGATAGTGAACAAAGATACTATGGACATTCTGTGCATGTTCCCTAGTGTGTGTGTGTGTGTGTGTGTGTGTGTTAAGTTTCTATTGGTAATAACAGAGATACAGTTGCTGCCTCACAGAGTAGGTGAATATTCACTTTAAGAGATGATATAGAACTTCCAAATAGTTGTATCAATTTATATTCATAATAGAAATATATGAGATAAATGACCCTTTAGTTATCCATCCTCTTTAACACTTGATATTTTTGCAAAACAAAAGGTTGTATTATGTCATGATCTTGATGCATATTTTCCTGATTATCACTGATAAAGAATATTTCTTTTTGTTTCCTGGCTTTTTATGTTTTCTCTTCAGTGAAAATTCTGTTGTTGTATTTTTCTCTCTTTTGTATTGATATACAAGAGTTTTTTTTTTTTTTTTCTTCTTCTTTTTCTTTTTTCCTTTTTGGTACCTGGGATTGAACCCAGGGTCACCTAACCACTTAGCCATTGAGACAGGGTCTCACTAAGTAGCTTAGGGCCTTGCTAAGTTCCTCAGGCTGACTTTAAACTTACAATCATCCTGCCTCAGCCTCCAGAGCTGCTGGGATTACAGGTGTGTACCACCACACCTGGCAGGAGTTTTAAATATTTATGCCGATATTCTAATGTCTTTCAGTTTCTAAACTGTCTTTTTTACTTTATTTTAGAGGGTAAGATAGGAGGGATAGTTTGACTGTTTTACCATTTTGTGAAATACAATCATTAACATCATTGAGCTCGGGGCTGGGGATTTGGCTCAAGCGGTAGCGCGCTTGCCTGGCATGCGTGCGGCCCGGGTTCGATCCTCAGCACCACATACAAACAAAGATGTTGTGTCTGACGAAAACTAAAAAAATAAATAAATATTAAAATTCTCTCTCTCTCTCTCTCTCTCTCTCTCTCTCTCTCTCTCTCTCTCCCTCTCTCTTTCTTAAAAAAAAAAAAAAACATCATTGAGCTCAACAACCTTGTATTTCAATTGTATAGATTTGGTATAAAAAGGATAAAGTTATTCAGTTTATGTCCCATGGATTTGTAAACTAACCAAATGAACTCCTGTACACAGTTGTTAAAATATTGTATTGTGCTGGGCATTATGGTTCACACCTGTAATCCCAGCAGTTTGGGAGGCTGAGGTAGGAGGATAACAAGTTTAAGCATATTTAAGCAACTTAGTAAGAACCTGTTTCAAAAAAAGAAAGAAAGAAATACACACACACACACACACGTACATATTATATTGCTTCACACAAACTAGGCACTTATATGTTAATTGACTCAGTGAATTTAGAAGCAAATAATGAAAATTATATATGAAAATAAGTCATCAACTGCTCATTTTCCCATTCCATATCTCTTTGTTACAAGCTACTTAAAATTATTATTTGCAATTAATATTTTAATTTTTTTGTTTGAAGGGCAGTATATTCCAAGTATAGATTATGTGAGTCAGTTACTCAAGTATTTGCATAGCTTGCAGTTGACATGTTGGAGTTGACCAAATTTGATGTTAGATGTAAAAGAGAAAACATTATTCTCTTGCACAATTTACTAGAATTTACAAGCCTAAAATCTTAAATGTAGTTTTGTGATTGTTGTTTGATGAAGAAAAGTTCTTAATTTTAATAGAGTTTTATTTATCTTATAATTGCTTTTTATGCCTCAAACCCAGATCCTGGGTTTAAAAAGGATAGTTGCTTGTTTTCTATTAAGAGTCTCAAAGTTTTGGGGCTGGGGATGTGGCTCAAGCGGTAGCGCGCTCGCCTGGCATGCGTGCGGCCGGGGTTCGATCCTCAGCACCCCATACAAACAAAGATGTTGTGTCCGCTGAGAACTAAAAAATAAATATTTAAAAAAAAAATTCTCTCTCTCTCTCCCCCCTCTCTCTCTCTCACTCTCTCTTTTAAAAAAAAAAAAGAATCTCAAAGTTTTATTTTTTACACTTAAAAATCATCGCATCTGGAGTTACTGTTTTTTAATAGACGTTGTTTTTATAAGAGTGGTTTTATGTTTATAACAAAACTTGAAAGGAAGGTACAGATTTCATATAGCCTTCCTGCTTAAACTTGTGTTAGTAGAGTGGTACATTTATTATACTTGGTTAACCCACATTAATACATCATTATCATCCAGAGTCCATAATTTACTTTAGGGCTTATTTTTGATATCATACATTCATTGGGCTTGTATAAATGTATAATGACCTGTATCCACAAGGTCATTATACATATAGTATCAAACAGAGTAGTGGCACGGTACCAAGAATCCTCTGTGCTTGCTGGACCAGTGGCACATGCCTATAATCCCAGCTACTCAGGATGCTGAGGCAGGAGGAGGCGAGTTCAAGGCCAGTTTGGGCAATTCTTGGAGCCTTGGTCTCCAAATAAACAAGGTTGGGGAGGAGCTAGAATATAGCATGGTGACACAGTGCTTTCCTAACATGCTTGAAGTTCAATTCCGTACCACCACCCTCCCCCACCCGGCGCAAAAAAAAAATCTGTGTCCTACTAGTCATCCCCCCCTCTCCTAACTCATGGCAACCACTGATTTTTTTACTGTTTCCATAGTTTTTCCTTTTCTAGAATGTCATATAGTTGGAATCATGCAGAATGTGATCTTTTCAGACTGGCTTCTCATATGGTAACATGCGTTTAAGTTTTGTCTATGTTTTTTCATGGCGTGATCCATCTTTTCTTTTTAGCATGGAATAATGTTCTCTTATTTGAATGTACTACAGTTTGACCATTCACCTACTGAAGGACATCTTAGTTGCTTTCAAGTTTTGGCAATTATGAATAAAGCTGCTCTAAATATCTATGTGCAGGTTTTTATGTGGACACAATATTCAGATCCTTTGGGTAAATACCAAGAAACCTGGGGCTGGGGTTGTGGCTCAGCCGTAGAGTGCTCGCCTAGCACGTGCCAGGCGCTAGGTTCAATCCTCAGCACCACTAAAAATAAATAAATAAATAAATAAATAAATAGAATAAATAGATAAAGGTATTGTGTCCAACTACAACTAAAATATATATTTATATATATATACACACACATACATACATACATATCAAGAAACCTGACTGTAACTATTGGATTGTGTGATGAAAAAATTTGGGGGTTTTGTAAGAAATTACTGAATTGTCTTCCAAAAGTGGTTGTACTGTTTTGTCCTACCAACAGTAAATGAGAGTTTCTCTTCTCATTCTGTCCAGTATTTGGTGGTGTTACTGTTCTGAATTTTGGCCATTCGAATAGGTATACTGTGATATCTCATTTTAATGAAGTTGGTTTTTTTTGGGGGGGGGGTAGTTGTAAATGGACAGAATGCCTTTGTTTATTTTTATGTGGTGTTGAGGATCGAACCCAGTGCCTCACACATGCTAGGCAAGTGCTCTGGAGTTGATTATTTAATATGGAGTAAAGGTCTAGGTCATTTCCCCCCACCACCACCACATTTTTTTAGTATTTAAATCATTATTAAATGTTAAAATAATAATTATTTTGAAATCTTTATCAAACTTCTTTATAATATAAACTTAAGACAGACTTCTTTTTCAGCTTTTAGGACATAGTTTCTCTGAATGGCCATATTTGATTCATTTTTACAAGTTTGAATTAAGTCATATCATAAGGTTATATAAGAACAATACCTGAAGTTATCATAACTAGCTCATTAGTAGTTCGCTTTTTTCGTACAATATTAGTTTGTTTTATTCCCTGAAATCTTAGGTCAATAAAGATGATTCTTGACTTACCTCTTGTTGATTCCCGTCATGTTATCCAGTTATATCTCAAACTGTCTTTTCCCCTAAGTTTTCCAATCTACTTGTGCTCCTTTGTAATCAGGTAGTCACTTACCCAGTCACTGCCTCTTAAAGATATGTGGTGTTCAACAGTGTGAACTTTCCTTCTCTTTACTTTAAAATTCCTTGGAATTTTAGTCATTCCCCCCCCCACCACCACATTTTAAGGGAAAATTGTTTCACCTTGCTAGGGTGTACTTTCCTAACCTTCTACATCCTCCATAAAATCATGTTTTGCTTTTTTGCAGGATAAGACTTTCATTTTTTCTTGTCTTTTTGCCTAAAAATAAGTTTATCTGTTGGGTTTTTAAAGACTGCCCCCTCCACCCCCCCCCACTATTGGGGATTGAACTCAGGGGTTATTAACTATTGAGACAGAGTCTTGCTAAGTCACCTAGGCTGCCCTTGAACTTGTGATCCTCCTGCCTTACTCACTTGAGTCACTGAGATTACAGGCATGCACTACCGCACCTGGCTAAAGAAATTTCTTAATGACTTTATTTTATACAATTTTTTTTTGGAGGGAGAGGGTACCAGGGATTGAACTCGGGGGCATTCTACTGAGCCCTTTTTTTGTATTATTTGGAGAGGGTCTCACCGAGTTGCTTAGCACCTCATTGTTGCTGAGTCTGAACTTTCCATCCTCCTGCCTCATCCTTCCAAGCTGCTGGGATTACAGGTGTGTGCCATACCCAGCTTATTTTCTACCATTTTTTTTAACTTATTCAAATATAACCTCTGTCTCAATTCTTTTAAAACTATTCTCTTAAAAGACATCATTAGCACCAAAAAGGAAAATAAACAAACAAACAAACAAAAAAAGACATCATTAGCCTCCAGCTCCTTCTAGTCCTTAGAGGCATTTGATACCGCCTAAGCTTTCAGAAACTTTGTTTAAATTAAGTTTTGAGGACCCTGCCAAACACTGGTTACTTTTTTTTCCACCATCATAGCTGCCTCTATTTGCTATTTATTTCCTTTTAACTCCTTCCCTGTTTAAATATTCCACTTCTTTTTAGCGTATTTTCCCTGCATCATTCAGATTAACTACCAGAATGATTAACCACCAAAGCCTTGTTTTGTCAGATTTACAGGGAATAGAGACCCATTTAAATTAGCTTAAGCAAAAAATGAATTTATTGGAAAGCTACAGGGACATCTCACTTAATCCAAAGGTAATATCATATAGCCAAGTCCCATGAGTACTGAACAAGAAACTGGATGTTCTCTTTCTATGGCTACTTATTCTCTTATATCTTTAATGCTGTAGTGCTAGTGCTGATGTCTGTGATACATGGCTAACTGACTAACTGTGTGTCTGGATTCTAAATGCTTGGATGAGAAAATCTAATTGATCTTTGTCGCTGGAGCATGCACCTCTGATCTGTTCAACTTTGGCATTCGGCAAATGGGGTTCTCTAATACCAATGTTAGGGATAGAGATTATTCTCTACGAAGGGAGTGTTAGTTAGGAGAGCACTTCTACTTAAACTCTTTCAGTAATTTTCCATCTGTTGTAGAATAAAATAAATTAGACCTTCCATCATCTGGCTCTACTAGTCCTTTCAGTTTTTTCCTTACTGTGTATTTTATATTTGGGCATATTAAACTACTTGCAGTTTTTTGAACCATACTATTTTTTTTCATACCTAAGTAGCATTGCATATGATATTTCAATTTTGAGAATACTACTGTTGTTATCTTCCTGAACAGCATTTATAAAACTGAGCAGTTCTTAAACTTCTGCTAAGAAAAATATGTTAATATATAAATTTGTAGATTTTTAATAAATAAGTAAATGTAATGAATTTGGTCATGCAACATTTTGGGCCACTTGCAAATCATTCTATTTCCCATTTTGTAATTCCTGTCATTGAATATATAGGTTAGGGTGGTAATTGTTAAATTATATATGGTTTCTACTACTTACAAGACGGGTACTAGTTTGATTCATCTTTGTGTCTCTAGCTCCTTATGGCTTATGCTTCATAAATGCTTGAATAATCAGATTCTTTTTGTTATGACCATTAAGTCAAATGTGCTTTCTCTAAGTGTCTAAAACCTATCCTTCCCTTGGTTGACCATACTAGAAAACTCTTCACTTTCACTTACTACTATCTCAGCCTCTTCAGCTGATATCTTTTAGTTATGTATTTTGAATTAATTCATTACTACTATCCAAGTGCAAGTCCTCATTATCATTTGGGTAGTTATAAAACCTTGATATTCTACCTCTACCTCTGTAGTCTTATTCTGCTTTTATTTAGACTGTGTACAACTGCTGTATTAAGAAGTTGTCAGGGCTGGGGCTGGGGCTGAGCAGTAGCGCACTTACCTGGCATGTGTGAGGCACAGGGTTCGATGCTTAGTACCACATATAAATAAATACAATAAAGGTCTATCAACAATTAAAAAATATTAAAAAGAAGTTGTCACTAGCATTCAATGACTCCTACTGATTGTGGGATAATAGTCCTAATTCCTTAGAAGGCAGTCTGGGCTGTCATTGAGCCCCAAAGTACTTGTCATTCTTATCTGACTCATGTAAACAGCCTATTTTTCAGTCACAGGATGAGTAGTAATTTTTTCCACACCTATGTTCGTGGTATATTCTATAAAAACTAGAATACTTTTTTGGAGCCAATTTAAATTTCTACTTTTTAAAAAACATTTTCCCCTAGTCATGTCTAATCTCTTCTCTTTTTTAAAAAATATTTTTTTAGTTGTCAATGGACCTTTATTTTTTATTTATTTATATGAGGTGCTGAGGATCAAACCCAGTGCCTCACACATTCTAGGCAAGCTCTCTGCCACTGAGCCACAGCCTCAGCCCCTAATCTCTTACTAAAACAGAATATTTTCTATGATAACATCATTTATTGCATTGTGCCATTACTGTATTCTGCTCTATTTCCCCTAGTGACTTGAATGCTACAAATCTTGAGGACAAGGACTTGAATGAAAAGAATAACTTGTACATATGGCCCCTAATTAATGTTTGTTGAATAAATAACAGTCTAATGTCCCCAGATCCCCAAATTGTACATTTATTACTCAATTTTCTTCCTATTTTGTTTTTGGTATTTATGAGAGCAGAACTGCATTGTATTACTTTTATTAGGTAGAACCATCTGGCAGGTACAAAAGTTTGTAAGTTATGTAGTAATTTAATTTTCCATTTCAAACTGAGACTCTTTTGCTGATGGAAGGACCTGTTTTCTGGCATAATTGAAGCAAATAATAAAAATAACATTTTTATTTAAAAAATGGTAACTAATACATGTTATTATTTTACTTAGTACTAAAACAACTATATTTAAGTTAAGTAAACTCTTCATTTTACAGTCAAGAGAGCTAAAATTTAGAGAAGTTAAGCTTTCTTTTATTATTATTTATTATTATTGTTAAATAACTTCACTGTTGTCATAATTGGCCTGAACAAAGATGCAAATCCAAGGACTTTATCCCTACACATTGTACCTCTTTTTTTGCAGGGGTTTTGCAGGGGCGGGGGCGTGTACCAGTGATTTAACTCCATTCCCCTTTTTTGTATTTTATTTAGAGACAAGGTCTCACTGAGTTGCTTAGCACCTTGCTTTTGCTGAAGGTGGCTTTGAACTAACAATCCTCCTGTCTCACCCTCCTGAACAGCTGGGATTACAGCATGTACCACTACACCCAGCTCTCTTTGTTCTTTAGACATTTTGCTGTGCTCTTTCATTCCCTACTTCTGTTTCCCACTCTAGTAACCACAGTTCTGTCTTCCCAGGTCTTCACCTGATCTTCATTTAGTGCATCATTCCTAATTTTATATTTTTCCTTTTCCCCAAACAGTGCTTCTACTTGCTTTTTCACCTCGACTTTTCTTGATGAATGGCTAGTTATCTGAAGGGAAAATTAATTCTGTCCCACAATTTCTACCCTGTTGGAATCCCAGATCTCCCTTAAGAATTGTATGGTTTAGGGGCAGAAGGTACCTAGGTTCACATGGCACCTTGTGCTTCCTGTGTTTCTATTTCTACACATGTTTATGGGAACATACTCTGTTTCAACAAAGATACCCACTTTCCACTTTGTCCTTCCCCTCATAGTACAATCTGTTTTGACTCCTGTGGCTGGCTTCTCACTTATTAACTTCATCCTATTGCCTTAACCTTTCTTTCCTTATTTGCCCTAGAGACTCTGAGTTATTCTTTTTCTAAGGAAAAAAAAAATAGATCAGTTTCCACAAATTCTTCCTCTCAAACTGTATAGCCAAATTCATTAAGTGTTTAGCCAACAAAATATTTTACATGTTGATATCAAGTGGCCAACATACATGCCCACTTTATATAAATATATATAGAACGCATACTCACATAACATTTTCCTTAGTGTGAAAGCTCTGGTCCAATAGCCAGTGCATTAGGGATGCTTAAGTATTACGCATCTTTCACCAATCTAAGATTTTGTCATTTATGTTTCTTTTTATTCAGTTCCTTCACTGATTATAAAATGTATACTCTTTTGAGGAATGTTGAGGATAATTGATAGTAAAGTAATATTTTAACTGGCAAAATAAAAACAATCGGTAATCTTATGTATTTAGCAAATTTCTTTTAGGAAATGTACTTATCAGTAATTCTAAGGTCTAGTCAAAATCATTGGTCTAGTAAATAATTCAAGTTTTGAAATCATGAAGACCTAGGTTTTAATACCATATTTGACACATATTAACTCTTTAACTTTGGGAGAATTACTTAACTCTCTGAAATATGTTTCATTTCCTTTTCTTTTTTTGGTACTGGCAATTGACACTTACCTCTGAGCTACATCCCCAATACTTTTTATTTTTTATTTTGAGACAGTCTTATTGATTTGCAGGGGCTCACTAAATTGCTGCAGCTGACTCAAACTTGGAATGCTCCTGCCTCACCCTCCCAGGTTGCTGGGATTACAGGAGTGTGCCGTTATACACAGTTGAGGGATATATATACACACACACATATACATACATACACACACACACACGTACACACATATTTAAATAAAAGTGGAGATAGTTTTTGGCCCAGAGGATTGTTATAATTATTAAAAAAGTTATGTACATAAATTATCTGATATATTTTAGACAGTAAATCTTTCCACTATCAGGCTTAAATTTTAAGATTACTTAATTTTTCTTTCAATATTTAAGGTGTATGTTTCACATGCTGGCCTAAAATGGGCATAAAAGACCTCAAGAATTGATCCTATTTCACAGTTTTTTTCCTTCTTTCTTCTTTTGCTTCATAGAGGGGACATTGATGGGAGGCATATTAACATGTGGTATATCCATGACAAGCCTTAATGCTCTGCTGAGTTTATATGTAAGCATAATTAAGCAAATCTTGGTTGATATATGATAAACTTCTGTTATTGAGCTTTCATTTAAGAATCTGTAGGCTGACTCATAGTGGGGTAAGGAGGGGGAGCATGGGAGGAATAGATTAATTCTACATAGGGCAGAGGGGTGGGAGAGAAAGGGAGCGGGCAGGGGATTAGCAAGGATGGTGGAATGTGATAGACATCATTATCCAAAGTACATGTATGAAGACACAAATTGGTGTCAACATACTTTATATACAATCAGAGATATGAAAAATTGTACTGTATATGTGTAATAAGAATTATAATGCATTCCGCTGTCATTTATTTGTTTAAAAAATCAATTAAAAAAGGGAAAAAAAAGAATCTGTGATACAAGCTGGGTGTAGTAACATATACCTGTAATCCCACTGACATGGGAGGCTAAGGCAGGAGGATCACAAGTTCAGGGTCAGCCTCAGTAATTTAGCGAGGCTCTAAGCAACTTGATGAGATCCTGTCTCAAAATTTAAAAAAACATCTGGGGTTGTGGCTCAGTGGCTAAACACCCCTGGATTCTATCCCTGGCACAAAAAAGCAACTATGATATGTAATTTATGCACTATATATTATAAATATGAAACTATACATCAGTCCATTAACTTCAAGGAGCAGTTTAAATGAATTCATACCTTTATTTTGTCCTTTCCCAGAAGCTTTTGGACATTTTATAAATTTGAACAAAGATTATATACCTGCAATGTCCAAAATGGTTCTGCTTGTTTCAATACTGGATTTATGGTAATATACTTCTGAATATTAGTAAATAATATCCACTTTGTAGTTGAGTATGCTTTAGCTTTGATATGCAAATTATAATAAGTGCCCAATTGTTTGTTGCTTATTGCTTAACAAAATTAAATTTCCAGCTTATTTCTATAAAAACTTTTGTACTCCAGCATCAAGACAATGTTCATTTTACTATAAATTTTTGTTCTACTCTAATCTTTCAGTGTTATAACCTCATAGAAAGTCTACACAAAATTCTATACCTACTTTTTGTTTGTCATTTTGAGAATTAAGTGTCTTATCACCAATGGAGAACTTTATTTTTTAATTTGCATTTTTTTCTTTTTAGATATACATGATAGTAGAGTGTATTTTGACATATTATACATAAATAGAGTATAACTTAGTCTTAGGAACCCATTCTTTTGGTTGTACATGATGTGTAGTTTCAAAGGTCATATGTTCATTGTGAACATAGGAACATTATATCCTATTAATTCTTCTGTCTTTCCTATTCCCATCTCCCCTTTATCTAATCCAATGAACTTCTATTTTTCCCTCTCCATACCCTTTTTGAGTATTAGCATTCATATATTAAAGAGAACATTCCATGGCTGGGGCTGGGGCTGGGGCTCAGCGGTAGAGCACTTGCCTTTCACGTGTGTGGCCCTGGGTTCTATCCTCAGCACCACATAAAAAGATGAATAAATAAAATGAAGGTATTTAAAAAAAATTTATTAGGGGCTGGGGATGTGGCTCCAGCGGTAGCGTGCTCGCCTGGCATGCGTGCGGCCCGGGTTCGATCCTCAGCACCACATACAAACAAAGATGTTGTGTCCACGGAAAACTAAAAAATAAATATTAAAAAATTCTCTCTCTAAAAAAAAAATTATTAAAAAAGAACATTCCATCTTTGGTTTTGGGGATTGACTTATTTCACTTAGCATGATAGTCTCCAGTTCCATCAGTTTACTGGCAATTGCCATAATTTCATTCTTCTTTATAGCTGAGTAATGTCCCATTATAGATATATGCCACATTTTCTTTATTCATCTGTTGAAGGGCACCTAGGTTGGTTCCATAGTCTAGCTATTGTGAATTGAGCTGCTGTAAACATTGATGTGGCTGTGTCACTGTAGTATGCTGAGTTAAAGTCCTTTAGGTTTATACAAAGGAGTGGGATAAATAACTGGGTCAAATGGTGGTTCCATTCTAAGTTTTCGGAGGAATCTCCATACTGCTTTCCATAGTGGTTACACCAATTTGCATTCTTACCAGCAATGTGAGTACACCTTTCCCTCTACACCAAGATTTAATGTTACTTGTATTCTTGATAATTGCCATTTTGACTAGAGTCAGATGAAATCTCAATGTAGTTTTTAATTTGCATTTCTCTAATTGCTAGAGGTGTTGAAATATAAATTATATAATATATATTTATTATATATTTGTTGACTGACCATATTTCTTCCGTGAAGTACCTGGCGTTCAGTTCCTTTGCCCATTTATTGATTGGGTTATTTGGTTTTTATTTTTTTGGTGTTAAGTTTTTTGAGTTCTTTTTATATCCTGGAGGTACAAGCGGTGCGTTGGCAAAGATTTTCTCCCATTCTGTAGGCTCTTTCTTCATGTTCTTGATTGTTTCCTTTGCTGTGAAGAAGGTTTTTAGTTAGATAGAATCCCATTTATTGATTCTTGATTTTATTTCTTGCGCTTTAGGAGTCTCGTTGAGGAATTTCGTTCTTAAGTTGATATGATGGAGAGTTGGGCCTACATTTTCTTCTAGTAGGCGCAGGATCCTTGATCCACTTTGAGTTGAGTTTTGTGCAGGATGAGATATAGGGGTTTAATTTCATTTTATTGCATATGTATTTCCAGTTTTCCCAGTACCATTTATTGAAGATGCTATCTTTTCTCCAATGTATGTTTATGGCATCTTTGTCTACTATGAGTTAACTGTATTACATAAATACAGTTTGTCTCTCTGTCTTCTATTTTCTTCTAGTGTTCTTCATGCCTGTTTTGGTTCCAATATCATGCTGGGTTTTGTTTGTTTGTTTTTTGTTTTTTGTTGTAGATTGACACAATACCATTATTTTGTTTATATAGTTTTTTTTTATGTGGTCCTGGCGATTGAATCCAGTGCCTCACGCATGCTAGGCATGAACTCTACCACTGAGCCAAAACCCTAGCCCTACCATGCCATTTTTGTTACTGTAGTTCTGTAATATAATTTAAGGTCTGGTATTGAGATGCCTCCCTTTTCCCACCTAAGGATTGCTTTGTTATTCTGGGTCTCTTATTTTTTCAAATGAATTTTATGACTACTTTTTCTATATCTATGAAGAACATCATTGGACTTTTTATAGGAATTGTATTACATCTGTTTAGTGCTTTTGGTAGTATAGCCATTTTGACAATATTAATTCTGCCTGTGCAAGAACTCAGGAATTTTTTTCCATCTTCTAAGGTCTTTTTCAATTTATTTTTTTAGTGTTCTGTAATTTCATTGTAGAGGTCTTTCACTTCTTTCATTAGATTGATACCCAAATTTTGTTTTATTTTGTTTTGTTTTCCCCCAGGCTATTGTGAATGGGATAGTTTTCTTAATTTCTTTTAGATGATTCATTGGTGTATAGGAATGTAGTTTATTTGTGGGGTTTAATTTTATATTCTACTACTTTGCTGAATTCATTTATGAGTTCTGGAAGTTTTCTGGTGGGTCTTCCAAATATAGGATCATGTGGACAAATAGGAATAATTTGCGCTCTTTTTCTGTTTGTATCCCTTTAATTTTGTTTGCCTGATTGCTCTGGCTAGGGTCTCAAGGTCTGTGTTGAATAGAAGTGGTATAAGAGAGCATCCCTGTCTTTTTTTTTTTTTTTAAAGAGAGAGAGAGAGAATTTTTAATATTTATTTTTTAGTTTTCGGCAGACACAACATCTTTGTTTGTATGTGGTGCTGAGGATCAAACCCAGGCTGCACGCATGCCAGGTGAGCGTGCTACCGCTTGAGCCACATCCCCAGCCCAAGCATCCCTGTCTTGTTCCAGTTTTTAGAGGGAATGTTTTTAAATTTTCTCCATTTAGAATGGATTTAGCATATATAGCTTTTGCATTGTTGAGTATGTTCCTTCTATCCCTAGTTTTTCTAGTGTTTTGAACATGAATGGATGCTGAATTTTGTTAAATGCTTTTTCTGCATTTATTGAGATAATCATGTGATTCTTGTCTTTATGTCTATTTATGTGATGAATACATTTATTGATTTCCATATGTTGCACCAACTGTAAATCCCTGGGATAACCCCCACTTTATCATGGTGTACTATCTTTTTAATAAGTTTTTGTATCTAATTTGCCAATATTTTATTAAGAATTTTTGTGTCTATGTTCATCAGGGATATTGGTGTTAAATTTTCTTTCCTTAATGTATCTCTGCCTGGTTTTGGTATCAGGATGATACTAGTTCATGAGAATGAGTTTGGAACAGTTCCCTTCTTTTTTGTTTTGTGGAATAATTTGAGGAATATTGGTGTAACTTCTTCTTTGAAGGTCTAGTAAACTAGGCTGAGAATCCATCTGGTCCTGGGCTTTTCTTTGTTGGTAGGTTTTTGATGGAGTCTTCAATTTCATTTCTTGAAATTGGTCTGTTTAAATTTTCTCTGTGCTCCTGATTCAATTTGGGTAGGTTGTATGTCTCTAGAAATCTGTCAGTGTCTTCATGATTTTCTATTTTGTTGGAGTATAGATTTTCAAAATAGTTTTATATTAGTTTGTATTTCAGTAGTGACCATGGTGATGTTTCTTTTTTCATCATGGATTTTAGTAATTTGAGTTTTCTCTCTCTTTCTCTTGATTAGCTTGGCTAAGGGTTTATCAATTTTATTTAGTTTTTTCAAAGAAGCAACTTTTGTTTCATTGATTTTTTTTAATAGTTGTTGTTTTAATTTCATTGATTTAGGCTCTGATTTTAATTATTGCCTGTCTTCTACTGCTTTTGGTGTTGATTTGTTCTTCTTTTTCTAGGGCTTTGAGATGTAATGTTAGGTTATTTATTTGATGACTTTCTATTCTTTTAGTGAACTTAATGCTTAGAACTTAGAATTGCCTTCATAGTGTCCCAGAGATTTTGATATGTTGTATCATTATTCTTATTTACCTCTAAGTATTTTTAATTTCATCTCTGATTTCTTCCACTATGCATTGATCATTCAATATTGTATTACTTAATCTTCTGGTGTTAAGAGTAGCTTCTATTTTTTTATAATTGATTTCTACCTTAATTATGATCTGAAAGAATGCAAAGTATTTTAGCTCTGTTTCTTTTGTATTTGCTACGAGTTGCTTTGTGGCCTAAGATATGGTCTATTTTAGAGAATGATCCATGTGCTGCTCAGAAGAAAGTGTATTCAGTCATTGATGGATGAAATCTTCCATATATGTCTGTTAAGTCTAAATTATTAATTGTATTTTTTTAGTTCTGTAGCTTCTTTATTTTATTTTTGTTTGGAGGATCTATCTAGTGATGAGAGAGGCATATTAAATCCACCCAGAATTGTTATGTTATGTTCTATTTGATTCTTGAAATTGAAAAGAGTTTGTTTAATGTATATAGATGCTCCATTGTTTGGGGCTAAATATTTATAGTTGTTGTGTCTTGATGATGTATAATTCCCTTAAGCAGTAGAAATGGCCTTCTTTGTCCCTTCTAATTAACTTTATCTGATATGAGGATAGAAACCCCTTCTAGACGTGTGAATAATGTTTTCTTCCCATCCTTTTACATTCAGTCCCTGGGTGTCTTTGCCTATGAGGCCAGCCTCCTGGAGATGAGAACTTTAACAGATCTAAGGCAAAAGTTTTATTCTATTACATTTCTAAGAAGGTGGATCTTTCCTCATTTTGAGATTGGCAAGATTGTAGATAAATATTGTATTTTAGTGGTGATTGTAGAAAGGAACTGGTGTAATAAAAGAACCTCATATAAAATAAAAATAATTATGCTGAGAAATTATGAATAGTACTACTACTAAGTCTATTTGTGAATGATATATTTGTGGAGTGTTTTTATGTTATAAAGCACTTTCACATGTAATTACTGCAGTTAATTCTTTAAAGGGTTAGGAGAGGTTATTACACCTATTCTATTAGTATTATCAGCTTTTAGGGCTTTTTTTAACATCAGCATGCATATAAACTAGCTTAAGATACATTAAAAGTTATTGTGAAAAAAATTGGCTTTTGAGAGAACTAAAAATAACTATAAAGGGGAAAACATAATTTGTTACCTAATTGTGCATAAGTCATGGTAGTAACAAAGTTCTCTAAAATAATGTAACATTAAAATTGTTTATTTCTATTCACTGTTTATGTAAAACTTAAAAGTCATTTAAAGAAGCTATTATAAATTAAGTGGAGTGTTATATATTTATAAATTAAGTTTATATATAAATTAGAAGAAGCCAACCATGTTACCCACTTACTTGCAAGTAAGTGCTGTTGTGCACTGAAAAAACATTCATTTTTTAATATCTTTTAAAAAGATAATATACTCCTAAAATATACTTTTGATGTCAACTTCGTTCTTTACTTATTTCAAATTTGTAGCTGTTTGTGGGGGTTTCTTAGTCTGTTTTGTATTGTTATAACAAAATATGCAGTTTGGTTTCTTGGTAAAGGAAAGAGATTTATTTATTCGGCTAATGATTCTGGTGGCTGAAGGGTCCACACAGCTTGGTGCCAGTGAGTACTTCCCCCTACTCCCAGGCTACTTCACAACATGGTGGGAGAAGCCGAAAGGAAGCTGGCAGCAAGCAGAAGTGTTAAGTGCATTGGGTGGTCTCACTTTATAACCCTTGCTCTGCAAGAGCTAATCTGGTTACAGGAGACCTGATCCACTCTTTGAGAGGGTGGCGCCCTCAGGATTTACCTTCCAGTAGGCCTCACCACTAAAAATTACAGTAGGTTAGCATCACCACATTGGCATCAAGATTGTTGCATGTAAATCGCTTTGGGAGACAAACTCAAAACAAATTCAAACCATAGCAGGGGGTAAAGGTCTTTTAGTGGTAAACTGCCTTAAAAAAAAAGCTGGTCCTGTAATCCCAGTGGCTCAATAGAGGATGGTGAGTTCAAAGCCAGCCACAGCAAAAAGCAAGGCGCTAAGCAACTCAGACCTGTCTCTAAATAAAATATAAAATAGGGCAGAAGATGTGGCTCAGTAGTCGAGTGCCCTTGAGTTCAATCCCTGGTACCCACCCCCAAAAAAGATTTTTAAAAGCCTCAGAATAAATTAATTTTATCAGCCTTGTTCACTTGAGCATCTAGCAACTTTTCTAAAGTATTTGTGTGTGTGTGTGTGTGTGTGTGTGTGTGTGTGTGTGTGTGTGTATGATATGTTGACACCATGAGTGATTATAGCATTTAGGTACTAAATACATTCAGCTATGTGAGGAAAAGGATGATCTCTTTATATTTGTTATCTACATTGATTTTTATCCTTTTTTGTGCATGTGTTATTTCTTATTAATGGTGGTATTTTCATGCCTTACCATCACTTTTTCCTTGCTATGTTCTTTAAAACCTGAGAGTGGTACTTTTATTATGCCTTTGCCCTAATAAAGTTGTTAGTCTTTTTAGGAAGTTTAACTATATGATTACATTTTTTGTTTTGTTTTTCTTGTTGCTTGACTTGTGACTTATCTTTTCTTCTTCAACATACCAATTTAAAAAGGTTGATTTTTAATGTTAGAGGCAGGGAAGTATTTAGCTAATGGTACAGTGATATTTTGTGTAAAAACTGTTTTATTATATTGGGTTCCTGTTAAAATGTTTCCTTATATCTAAAAATAGTAGTACTTAGCCACCCTACCTTCCAACACCTACTCCCCTCCACTTCTTGGTTTATTATTTATTAAATGAAATGCTGAAGTTATTTTATGTGACT
This sequence comes from Marmota marmota marmota, assembly GCF_001458135.2. Taxonomy (NCBI): domain Eukaryota; kingdom Metazoa; phylum Chordata; class Mammalia; order Rodentia; family Sciuridae; genus Marmota; species Marmota marmota. The sequence goes on along the minus strand of NW_026000080.1, from coordinate 492,915 downwards.
TAATAAACAGTAAATATTGTTGCTTAACTTCACTCATATTTTGAGAAACCAAATTCTTTTGAATTTATAGTGAGATACTTTTTATAGTGGCAGTTCTGGTTTTTTGTTTGTTTTTTTATGTGGTGTTGAGGATCGAACCCAGTGCCTCGCACATGCTAGGCAAGCGTTGTACCGCTGAGCCACGACCTTAGGCTCATATGGTAATTATTTTCTGTATTATAAAGTCTGAAGCATGTAATCATATTACGATTTAAAGCACTGTTTTATTAATAGTTATTTTAATTATTGGACACCCATTATGTGCCAGGTGTGTGTTGATTTTATTTTACAACCACCTAAGAGATATTTGTTAATTTCTGTTATTTACATGTTTTTTTAAAAAGTGAAGCATAGGGCCAGGAACAGTGGTGCACGCCTATAATCCCAGTAACTCTGGAGGCTGAGGCAGGAGGATAGCAAATTCAAAGCCATCAGGGCCCTAAGCAACTTAGCAAGACTGTATCTCCAAATAAGATTTTTCAAAAGGTAGGGGGATGGGACATGGTATGTTGGTCAGTGGTTAAGAGCCCTTGGGTTTAAATCCCTGGTACAAAAAAAAAAAAAACCCATGAGGCACAGAGAGAGAAAGTTACTTGCCCGTGTGCATTGCTAGTTAGTCCAACTGTAATTTGAACAACATCTGCTTAAATCCAAGCAAATACTGTTTTCTCTGTTTGTTTTTTCTTTCCATGTTTTAAATTATTGATATGTTTTATAATTAACTTTTTTTCTTCTATCATTGACTGTGATCTGATTACAAAATGATTTACTGTAGCATTCTGTGAACAACATAATGTGTCAAAAAGCAAAAGGCTAGTAGTCTACATAAGTTCATGTACCATTAAGATGAACGGATGTCAACTTAGCTTGTGGGTGGCCACCCATGAGCTATGTTGAGCATTCTCTCTCAGCCTTGAGCTAAGGGAGTGTTGGTCTGGCTGTAGGCTGCATGATGCAGGGGACCTCCACCTTCCATCGGCAAAGAAGTTTTGCTTTCTTGTGGCTCTGGACTTGGGTATTACCCATTGGGTCTTGACCAGTCCACCCCCCTGCCTTATTTGGTGAAGAACATTCTATCCAAAATTCTTAGTTAATTTCCGTATAAATAAAGGGATTCTGGGTGCATGCTCTCAGGACTTACAGCATAATAATAGGACCTTTAAGGTCGCAGAACCATCTTACCCCCACTTTGTGAAAAAATGACTTCTGTCATTCTGTGTGTTCTTTTTGCTGCTAGCCCACACTACGCAGAGGGATCCTGATTCCACCACCCTCTGGGGACGTGGGAAGTATTAGCTTATTCTCATTTTACAGATGAGTCTTCAGAGGTTAAGTGATTTGTTCACTGTGTCACATGTCCTATAACAGAACACCTGGTACGAGTAATTTATAACGAAAATTGTGTTTGGCTCAGTCCAAGATTAGAAGACCCATTGCTGTGGACCTTCAGTGAGCATGCAGAGTAGCACTGTGGGAATCACAAGGCCAAGTAAATGGCTCACTAGTGGCCAGGAAGTAAAAGAGAAAGAGGAAGGGGCTAGAGTCCCTTGTGTTTGTGCCCCCAGTTGTATAAGGATCTCACACTAGATCCCATCTCCAAAGGGTTCCACCACCTCTCAATAGCATCACCTTGACATAGGGACTTTGGGAAACATTTTTGCAAAACATGGCATCCACCATCTCTAAATAGGGCAACTGGACTAGGACTGGGGTATCCTAACTCTAGCAGATTATAATTTTTTATGAACAACCTTGATGTTACTAAGGGAAAATATAATTGCATTTATAGGAAGGCATTAAGAAGTACAAAGGCTTTCCCCATCAGTACCCTTACTGAGATATGAATAGGCAGTAAACAGCACATATTTAAAATAAACAGATTGGGCTATAATCCCAATGACGCAGGAGAATTACAAGTTTGAGGCCAATCTCACAATTTCTTGGCACCCTGTCTTAAAATAAAAAAGAAAAAGAGGAAAATCAATAAAATTTGTAGTCTATATTTTGATACACTTTTATGGTTGTGAATTCATCACTACTATCAACATAATGAAAATATATACCCCAAGAGAATTTTTTTTCATCCCTTGGTAATCCCATTACCCAGTCTCCCAATTTCTAGGCAACCACTTGCTGCTTTCTGTTACTATAGATTCATTTGCATTTTCTAGAGCTTTCACATGACAAGCATCATGTAGTTTATATTTTGGGAAGTGTATATATGGCTTCTTTGACTTAAATAGTAGCTTTGAGATTCTATCATGCTGTTTCCTGCATCAGTAATTCACTCTTTTGTTATATACGCATACATTGTAGGGGTATGTTACAATTTGTTTCTCTGTTAACATTTGGGTTATTTCTAGATTTTGGCTAGTACAGATAAAGCTGCTATGAACATTTATGTACTAGTTTTTTAGCAGAATTTGGCTTTCTTCATTGGGTAAATGCCTAGGAGAAAAAATGGTCAGATTATATGGCAGGAAGATATATAACTGTTTTTCTACAGTAGCTGTACCATTTTATTTTTCCACAGCAATGTTTAAAAGTTTCATTTGCTCTGTGTTTTTAGTAATGCTTGTTGTGGTTGATATTTTTAATTGTAGCCTTTTTGGTAAAGAGGTTTTAGCTTGCATAGTGTATCATCATCTTTCTGTTAAAATCTTTTGTCCATTTTAATAAATTGGGTTGTTTTCTTATTGAAGAAACAGACTTAAGATTTTTAATATATTTTGGATTCAGTATTTTTATCAGGTATGCAAATTGAAAGTGTTTCCTTCCATTCTGTAGCTTGTCTTTATTTCAACAGTGTCTTTCCAAGAGCAGTTCTTAATTCTGATAAAGCCCAGTTTATCAGTTGTTGGTTTTTCCCCCCCTTTATGGACTGTGATTTTAGTGTTAGTAACAAAGATATTTTCTTTTCTTCTAGAAATTTTATTGCTTTAAATTTTTGTGTTATGATCCATTGTAAGTAATTTGTATGGTGCTAAGTATAGGTCAAAGCTCGTATTTTTCTTTCTTTTTTTTTTTTTTATTAGAGAGAGAGAGGGGGGCTGGGGATGTGACTCAAGAGGTAGCGTGCTCCCCTGGCATGCGTGCTACCACTTGAAAGCTGGTATTTTTCTATGTAGGACTATATTTGTTTTAGCATCATTTATTTTAAAATGCAGTCTTTTCTCACTGAATTGCCTTTGCATCTTTGTCAAAAACCCATTGTCCATATATGTGTGAGACTATTTCTGCTCTCATCTGTTCCATTGCAGTATTTATCTTCTTGTCAGTCCTGCTGTTTTGATTATTCAGCTTTCTGATAAGTCTTAGAATATGGGAATGTTAGCCTTCCAACTTTTTTTCTCTTTTTTGAATTGGTTTTGACTATCTAGGCCCTTTGCATTTCCTTATTAATTTAGAACCAGTTTGTCAATTTCTAGAAAAGAACTGTAGGGATTTTTGAGTGGAGTCTCAGTGAATCAATTTGTGGAAAACTGACTTTTTAATACTGAGTATTTTTTGTCTGTCTCATGATAGTTGGGGTATGTCTTTCCCTTTATTTAGATTTTCTCTAATTTTTTTCATAACATTTTTAGTATTTGATGTACTAGTCTTTTACATCTTTTATTAAATGTCTTTAAGACTACATGTTTTTGATGCTATTTTTAAATGTTTTTAAATTACAACTTATGATTGTTATTCTACTATATAGAACTAATTGATTGTTACATTTAAACCTTGAGTCGTGTAACCTTACAGAACTAATTCATTCATTTTGATAGCTTTTTTGTAGATTCCATAGTACTTTTTGTAATAATAATTACATAAAGAGCTTCATTTTTCTCTTTTCCAGTCTCTAGTACAAAATTGAACAGAAGTGGTGAGGATAGCCATCTTTTTCTTTTTCATGTTATGGGGGAAAGTATTTAGACTTTCACTATTAACATAAGATAAGCTGTTTGATTTTGTACTTGCCCTTTTGTGGCTTTGGGGAAGTTTCCTCCTTTTCCTGACAAATGATTTCATAAGAAATAAATGTTGGAATTTTTTTCTTTTTTTTTTCAGAATATGAAAAAAATCATATGGTTCCCCCCCTTTTTAAGCATTACTGCACAAATTTTAATATTTTTATTTTCATTCAACCCAGAATATCTGCTAATTTTGTAGTTCTGAGTGTTGGATCTAGGGTCTTGTGCATGGTAGGTAAATATTCTACTTCTGAGCTATACCCCAGCCCTCTTAATTTAATTTTAATTTTATTTCTAATTTTAATATCTTATTTCTTTCTCATCTCTGGAATAACTATCTTGTCTATTGTTCAATGTCTTAAGAACCATTGTGTAATATATATCTTGTCTTTTTTTTTTTTAAGCTAGGTGGATAAATCTTCCCATTTTTATTTTATTCTCTTAATCAGAAGTGGAAGTCTCTGACCTTTTTTTTTTTTCTTTTTTAATAAGGAATTATTTCAAATATACCCAGGAAGACTGAGTATAATTTGTGTTGGTTCCCTGAGTAAAGTTTGGCTTTCCCAAACTTTACATTGTGTTTTTTAAAAATAAATGTTTTACAGATATAAGCCCTACTTTTTCTGCTCTCTCTATCCTATTACCTTTCCTCATTCTCCAGAGGAAAATATGTTACATGGATAATCTCATGTTGATATAGTCTTTTTTGCAAGTTTTTTTTTTAATTGAACATTCTTTTCCATATGTATCCAAGGTGATACACATTTAGGTAACATTTTTGGAAGCAGTATGATACTCATTGCATTCATATATTATAAGTAAGTTCATTTTTGTATAGATGATTATGATTTTTCTTCTATTACAATAGTATAACCAACATTCTTTTGCATCTTATAAACATAGTTTATATTCATGTAGAAATGGAATTGTATGCTCTAAGCAAATGAATACCTTCAAGTTAATCATATATTCATTGCCCTCTATAGTATAGTTCCCTTTTCTCACAGATTATAAATTTTTTTCAATCATTTTGGTCTGAAAATTTATTACATTACTTTAATTGCATCTTCAATGGAGGATTGGTATTTTTTCCATTCACTTATTGCTGTGGTAAAGCTATTCTATTGTTATCTCACATTTCTTTATCCCAGAACACCCTAGATAATGGCAAAAATAATCCACGTATAATTAGGTGTTTGGGGTCTATAATTGTTGTTTTTCTTTTGAAGCATTTTTATTTTATGTATCTGAAGGAAACAGCTTATTGAACAGTATTCAGTGATATAGAATAATAAGACTAACTGGTTACATTTAGCAGCATGACTAAAACCAATACTTATCACCAACCTGGGGGACGGACTCTCAAATTATTCATTATTATAGTTTTCCTTAATACATAAAGCCTTATGATAGTCTGTGAATCTGCAGTGATGGCATACCTGTTATCCTCTATTATGGTTTTTGTGGTTGAACCTGTTAAACCTGTAATTCATGTTATATGAATGGAAATAAAGGAACTAGTTATGGGTCTTAAATGATTCTCTACAGGAATTTGTTGTCTAACCCCACCCATAATGGAATATGCCATTTTATAAATTTTATTCCACTTAGTAATAAAGTATAAGATAACTCAAAGCCATGCATGGCTATTTGTTTTCCTTTGAGATACCACTTATGTCAATGGAAAAGTTCTTTATTTTGTAATATGTGACTTGAGATATTGTGATGTAATATCATACTTCAAAATAACCGATTCTAAATTGTTGTTAAATATAGTTTTGCTTTATTACATTTGATATACCTCATTTATTTGGAATGAAGTATAGTATTCAAATAAATTAGTCCTAATCCCAAATAAAATGTTGATTTTTTTTAACCTGGTTTTTAGAAATTACATTTACACGATGTATGTCATATTTTGCTGTTGATTTACAAAATGTATATAGAAAGTTTTACTTTTTCTTTAAGCATGTAGTACTCATTATTCCTATAGTAAATGGTCTTAGTGGTTGGTGTTTCATTTTATTTATCTATTTTTTGCCCCTTCATTTCTCAGCTTTTTGTCCTCAGCAGTATGTCAGTCTTAGTAGCCATTTCTCTATTCAGCAGATAGTTACTAAGCATCTTCTATATTCAAGCTATTGTTCTGGAATCTGACCATTTAATAATTATCAAAATATTTAATGACAATCAAATATACTTTCTCATGGAGATTAAAATATGGTGAGGGAAGATAGTCATTAAGTAATTCAGCAAAAATATTGGAACCTCAAGGTGTTCATGGATCACACTTTGAGAACTACTGATTTAGAATAATGAGGGGAAAGAAGTAAGCATACAGTTCAAATCACCATTAAAGCAAAAGCTGTTTACAGGATTAAAAATGGTCATAATGTATACTTTGAGTTAAAATTAGAATCAATATTAGGAACATATATATTGTCCTAAAAATGTTACTTATAATAAAAATGATACAGATTAGGAAAATTAAATGGATTTAACTAAATGTAAACACATTAACCAAAGGAACATCTTCAAAGTTGTGATTTATTAAAATTGTGCATTCTTATTTGAACTTTGTTTTTTTAATTAACATGGTTCTCAGACTGAAGAATGACAAGTCTCAGGTACATAATCTCTTTTTTCACACATGCATGTCATAAAGGGATCTTGCAGAGGGAATGAATGAACATTAGGATACTCAAGTTTTGGCGTCTGGCAGGATGTGATCAGTAAGGGAAATAAAATATAAAAAATGATTTCATGGGATTGAGACTGGGTGACTGAGGGTTTTGGCATCTGCTGAGTCCGGCTGCAGCAAAATAACCGGGGGGTGACGAACAACTTGTGTACGTTGATACAGCAGGAGTGGGAGCCGTTTATTGCAGGACAGGAGCAGTATTTATACATTCCACACAGCTTATCTAATTAGCATAAACTAGATACATCAGTCAACCAATAAGGAATCTCCACACTTAATGGCTCGCTGGCATTACTTCACAAACCACTCCCTCTGGCATTTTGCCAGGCGCCATCCAGACTTGTTTACAGACTCTAACAGGCATCATTAGCAGAAATAGGGAGATCTGTGAAGGTAAGTAAGTGTTTGTTTTGAGGCATGCTGAGTTTAAAATTGATAGAACATCTTAAGTGGTGAGGTAAATAATAGTTAGAAATGTGAACCTGGTTCTGGGAATCAAGATAGAGATGGACTATTAGATTAGTTGACTAATAATAATAAATACCAAATTAGAACAAAACGCAGGAATGATTAGTTTGAAGATGAGATTAATTGAATGAGGCTTCCTAGTAATAGGTTATGATTAAGACCTTAAAATTTTTCTAACAATCATGGAATGTTAAATGAAATTTTTTCCTAGGCCTCTTCCCCTATTTTATACTTAATAACATTATAAAAAAATCTTTCTTTTTAAATGTTATTTTCTTAAATTCTGTGTCATTTATACTTTTTAAGTTTTTTTAATTTAAATTCTTTTTTTTAAATTATTTTTATTTTTATTTTTTGTGGTCTGGGGATTGAACCCAGGGCCTTGTGCATTCGAGGGATGCACTCTACCAATTGAGCTAAATCCCCAGTCCTTAATTTAAATTCTTAATAATCATTGGAGGGGTTGGAGGGGAAGGGAGGGGTCATGGGGTAATTAATGATGGTGGAATGTTATGATCATTATTATAAATACAAATAAAGTACAAATATGAAGACACGAATTGGTTTGAATATACTATGTATACAACCAGAGATATAAAAAATTGTGCTCCATATATGTAATAAGAACTGTAATACATTCTGCTGTCATATATAAATAAAAAAAAGAAAGGAAAAAAGTAATCATTGGAAATTAGTATAGCTTGACATCACTTTTAGATAAAACATAATTGAAACACAATTAGAGAATACTAAGGATCTTACAATAAACTGAAAGAACTGTGAGTAGAATTTAGGTTTTCTTTATAATTTCTCTTAAATATCTCATTTTTGCTTAATTGGTCTGAATCTTTTTGGATATGACTTCTATAAGAGGAATGTGCTTTTAATTATGATTATTACATGCTATTAAAATTTTTGTCTAGAAAACAAAGCAAATCATAACTTGAATTATGAAGAATGTAAAACTCATGTGATTCCTTCAAATGGGTAATAATCAGGGTATGTTATAAATCATTAAAAACATTAATTCCATACAATGTAAAGATTTTTAAATTAAGTTCAGAATCCATTTGAAATACTAACTAGTAAAGATTTCATTTGACTGTAACTATTACCATTTTAATTGTTTTCTTTTGATATATTAAAATAAGCAAACACTGTACAATTTCATAAAAATGGAAGAGATGTTACTAAATATATAAGTGATAGCTAGGNAAAAATGTAATGTTAGCTCTCTTGATGATTGAAGAAGTAGTAAGTGCCAGATACTGTGACAAAGTTTTGTGTATGTATTACTAATTTAGTCATTTTAATCTTCCTTCAGGTAAGCAGCATTATTTACATTTTCTTAAAAATTAAGAATCTGAGATCTTTGAAAGTTATGTCATGTACCCAAAATTTTGTTCTTAACTATTCTGATATACTTGTAGGCCTCAGTATTGTATTAGAATCCCTTAGCTTTCTGTTTCATAGAATTTCCATCTCTGCCTAAGTCACTGCCCCACCTGTCTCTTTGTTTTGATCAGTCTCTTATTGTTACCTTCACTACCAGAATTTCCACAGATTTCAAAACTCCCCCCAGGAGGAGATCCATCTTCATTTTCTTTACTTTGAATATTGTTTTTACTGATATAATATAATCACTTGTGCTCTATTATTATTATTATTATTATTATTATTAATGGTGTATGGTTTCTTTTTCCAATATTTTTCTTTCAGACTACTTATGTCATGATATTCAAAGAGAAGTTTTTGTAAATAGCATATAATTAGGACATACAGTAGTCCTCCCTTATCCAAGGAGGATATGTTCCAAACCTACAGCAAATGTCTGAAACTGCAGATAGTACCAAACCCTGAATATATTGTGTATTTTCTTGTGCATACGTACTTATGATAAACTTTCACCTTTTCCTTTAAAGGAAGCACTTTATAACTTCTCTTTGGCATATCTTGTGTTTTGTGGCTATTTTAATAAATAAAATAAGGGTTAATGAACACATGCCCTGTGTTACTTGACAGTTGATTTGATAACAAAGATGGCTAATAAGTGACTAAAGAATAGGTATCATACAAGTGTAGATATAAGGGACAAAGGGATGACTCATATGCCAAATAGTATGGATGTGGATGACACAGAATTTTGTTGCACTGAATGGTGCACAGTTAAAAATTTGTGAATTGTTTATTTTGGTGGTCTTCCATTTCATATTTTCAGACCTCATTTGAATATGATTAACTAAAATCATAGAAAGTGAAACTACAGATAAGGGGGGACTACTCTGTCTTTTAAAACATCTGTTATGCCAGTATGTTTTTAATTTTTGTTGTTTAGACCATTTGTACTTACAGTAACTGTTGGTAGGTAAGGGCTTAAGTCTGCTATTTTACTGTTTGCAAAATGTTTGTTCTCTTTATTGTTTTCTCACTTGTTTACTTTTTCTTGCATGTTGGCTACTTGGCATTTTGTAGAATTATGATCATTTGGCTGATCATAGTGTTTTTTATTATATTGCTAGTTTTTCATTTGTTTTGTGGTTTCTTTGGGTAGTAAAATATGCAGAGATACATTGTTGGAGGCTATTGGCATTGACACTTTACTAATGTTGGATGAACTATAGAAATCTTATTTCTATTGTACTTTGCCTTTTTCTCATTTGAAAATTATAGTGATCTTGTTTCCTTTATATTGAGCACAACATCAGATGAGGATTTTATTTTCAACTGCCAAAAAATTCATGAAGAGAAAGAAAGTCTGTTACATTTAGCCATATTTTAATTTACTTTATCTTCTTTCTGATGTTACAGACCTCCATGCAGTTAAAATTTTCTTTTGATTTGAGCAACTTCCTTTTACCATTCTTTAATGATAGGATTGCTAGTGACAGAAGCCCTTAGTTTTTCTTTGTCTGAGAATACTTTCATTTCCTCTTAATTCCTGAAGGGTATTTTCACTGGGTATAGAATTCAGGATTAACAATACTTCTTTCAGCACTTAAAACCTTATACCATTTTCTTCTAGTTTCTATTATTTCTATTGAGAAATACATTTATCTCTAGGTGCTTTTAAAAGTGTTTTCTTTCTGTCCAGTTTTCAAAAGTTAATTTTGATACATGTTTGCTTTCTTTGGATGTCTCTGGAATTATCTTTTTTTCTTTTTGGAATTTTCTCAGCTTCTTTAACTTGTAGATATAAGCCTTTTGCCACATTTTGCATATTTACAGTTATTATCTTTTCAGGTTTTTTTTTTTTTTTTTTCCTTCTTCTTGGCCAATGCTCTGCTTCTCTTTGGGACCCCAATTACACAAATGTCAGATCTTTGTTGTTATCCTACAGATTTCTGTACTTTATTTTTTTTTTTTTCCTTTCTGTTGGGCAGGTTAATTAAGTTCGATTTGACTGTCTTCAGATTTATTATTCTTGTTATTGTTTGGTCTGTCACCTTCATTCATTATTGAGCCCATCTAGAAAGCTTTTGATTTTAGTTTTTGTATTTTTTGGTAATTTCCTAGGTCTTTGGCATCTTTTTTTTTTTCTCTCTAGTTCTCTGTAATTTTATGAGTGTTAGTATCCATCTATTTTAAGATTGTTCGTAATTGTTGGCTGAATTGAAGTCATGACCAATTAATTTCACCTCTGAGTCATCTCAGTATTGGCATCATTTGATTTTCTTTTGTTATTCAAACTGTAATTTTTTTTTTTTTTTCCTTTTCTGGGTCATGGGTGAGTGACTTAAAAATTGTATCCTGGACATTTTGTTGTTATGATACCCTCTATCTTATTTAAGTCTCCTATTTTAGCCTGTAGTCATCCTGTTTAGGTTTAACACATAGGTCCTAGCCTACTTTTGTTGGCTGGATTCTAATAATTTATTTTCCAGGGTGCCTGCATTGATATTCTGCTTTGCTTTGCTTTACTTGTGCCTTACTGGAAGCCCACTCTGAAAACCTGGATTTCATTAGTGTGGTATATTTTTCAACTTTTTCACTTATTAATTCATGTGCAACTTGGTTTTGCCTAAACCTGGTTCTACCCAAGACATTTCATGCAGGCTTAAAGAATCATTTTTTTTTTTTCTAGGTTTCTCATGTTCTATAATCTCCCTTTCCTACCCAGAGGTGTAAGAGGCAGCCTGTCCACTCTGGGTAAGAATAGAATTGTAAACTCTGCACTTGGTCTTTATTGGCAACATACCAGTGAGGTGGGAGTTACTTTTTTAGAATATCTGCCATTGCCAAGAGGGAAGTAAAAGTCAGGAATCCCTACTCATTTTCTTTTGATGTTATGCAAGTGGGGAACCAGAGTAATTACAGTTACTTAATCATCTTCTCCCCCAGAATCATCTTACACTCCTGGAAGTGTGGTAGATCTTCATGGCCACCATGTTGATGAGGGAAAGAAATGTTATTTCCCTATTCTGCCTACTCTTGCTAGGTGGGAGCATAGAGTTACAACTTGCTCTGTACTGATCTCTGATCTCTTCTGTAAGGTGAATAAAGCCATGCTGTACTTGAAGGAGCAGGAGAGCAGATTCTCCATTTGATTTTTTGCAGATAATGCTTCACTAATGGGAGAAGGAAACTGTATTCTGGGCCCTTCCAGTGCCAAATGGAGGTCAGGTCTTCAGGCTCCCCATTACATCTATATGGACAGGGAAGAAGAATACGGATTATCTTGGGATATCTGCTGTTGCTATGCTAACCTGTTACAAGTCCCCACTGAATAACCCCTGACACAGCAAGGAGGGAAATATCAAAGGTGCTTGGTAGAGTAGAATTGGTACTGTCAGAAAACTTAATATCTGTCCTTAATAAATAGCTTGCCCTGTTTCGCTATTCTTTGAACAAAGAAAACAGGTTTTTCTTGGGACCTCCCCAGTTGCCCACATCTACCTTTTGGCTTTGGAGGGAGAAGAGAAAACCTGAAAAATTTACTACTTTGTCTTCCTCAAGATCTAAAGTCCCTAATTGGTCTGCTTTCTTCTTCTACCTTTCTTAGCATCAAATAGGGACACCTTTCATTCCTTTTCGATAACTTTTAATCTTTCTCAGATCTGAGAATACATATTAATTCCACCAAGAGTCTTGGATAGGCTGTCATCAACACTTTAACCTAAATTATGAGTGGGCTTTTCATTTTTTCCTTCTCACTAGAATGTCACTTCTACCACACACTATCAGAGTAATTCAGAGTCTACTCAGCATCAGCATGGAAGGGTATGAATGGAGGGAGGCAGGATTCATTCAAGACCTATCAGCTTCAAAATGGATTTCTGGTATCCCTCAAATCTACTCTTAACACAGGAGGCCAGGCTGTATCATTTCTTTGCCTTAACCCTGACCTGAGTTTCCATTTCATTCATAGTAAAAGCCAAATTCTTTATATTAACCTACAAAGCCCTATAGTTTTGCTTTAAATAAACATTTATTTTTCATCTAAAACAAGATGATTAAGGGTAAACAAGTAGGCCATCGGGAATTAAGATTTTTTTCTCTCCTCTCTCCTTTCATAGTGTGTTGGTTTTGTCCTGAAACCCTTATTGTTGGTGCATTTTTAAGCCTTGGGTCTGCATTCCAGGCAAAAAGAAAGGGAGGAATGAAAGCTTTCCCCCAAATCCTGGACTTAGTTATCTTTGACAAGATTATTATATGACTTTAGGCAAGAGAGAATTTGATCTTTATACTTTATTGGATCTAACACAAAATGAGTTTTCTTAGTAAGGATATTGGAAGGATGGGTATTATGTAAGCACTGTCTGCTTCAGTGCTATGTGTTAAGAATCTGGAGATAACCATTATGAGACTTAGAAATAATATAATCAAGATAGTTGTAATAATTTCATTATACTTTAGCCTGGTTGAAGTATCAGAATTTATACATGGCCAGTCTGATTCCAAATGCTTCATTCTTTCCATTATATTACAATCAAACTGAGCTTTTGTTTAAAACAAACAAAAAACACAGTATGGCATACATTTGTATAAAGGCTTTGCTACTTCTTCAAAAGTTTGGTTATCCTGGCTTTATTCTTTAATAAATTGAATACCTGAAAGAGAGAATGGTCGTGTCATTTGTATTTTTATATTTTTGTTGCCTAGCACTCACTGAATGTTTTGAATAGATAGTTTTTTTAAAGCTTAAAGATAGGAGATAACTCCCAAGTTGTAGATGAGCAAGTGGATGGTAGGGCAGTGGGATAACATGCTTGTGTTGTGTAGTTCCTGAAAACGATTGGTATTTGAACTGTTTCTTTCTACTTGATAGTGCTCTCCCCTCTCCCCTTGAAGTACAGAAGATTAGATTAGGGTGAAATCAGAGAGGAAAAGAAAATGGGTCTGCCAATGTCCCTGACTTACGGAGGGAATATCCACTAAAATATCCACTAATTTAATGCAAGTCATTTAGGTCAAAGTATAGTTCAAAGATAGACAAATGGGTATTCCAAAGGGGCCCATCTGAGAAGGTGGTGTGGAGTAAAAGAACACTAAACTAAGAGTAGAAGACTAGTATTCTAAACCCCAGAAAGGTCACTGACTTTTCTTTGTCATGTCAGGCTGGTTGCTTAGCTGCTGTAAAATAAAGTCAAGGGAGTTAGGCTGAATGATTTTTGAAATTCCTTCTAGCTAAAACAGTATATGAATCATAATGCTTAGTGAGTTTTCATGGAACTTTAATATTTCTTGGCATCTATGAGGTCAGACTAGTTTATATTTCTGAAATGTAGAAAAAGCAACAGCTTTTTCACATCTTCTCTGGGAATTTTGCCAGTAAGGAGTAAACATCCTTTCCTGTCTCCCTAAATGAAGTACTTAGTCGTCACAAGTGACAGTCTTTTTCTTCATTGTCTTTCACTTGGTTTTGTCTTTATTTCAGGGATTTTCCTAACATAACTGTGAATTTATGTTTCAGCCTAAAATCAGAAGTTCACTTCATAAACTAAAAATAGTTGTATGTAACACATACATATTAACACATTTGTGTATTTGAAATACTTGGCCGGCACATGATGTGGTCTAATTAGAGTGGAATGTATAGTTCTATCCCTTGCAATGGAATTGTGTTGAATAAAAATAGTCTAATTAAATAGCAAATATACTACATATCATTGTAAGCATTTATATTTGCCAAAATTGAAATAAAGTGAATGTTCCTTTGAAGTCCTTTTAAATATCTTTTCTCCCCTATTAGGCTAAAAAAATAGAACTTTTATTACTAAAGAGTAGAAAATATGAAACACTTTGAAGAGCAAAATAAATTTCTCTTAATTTTTCACAGAGATAATTAATGTTAATATTTTTATCTCTTCCAGTTTTTTCTTATTTTAAACATAATTTGAAATAAGACTGTGTACTTAGGACAAGCTGTGGATTAACTGCTGTTTGCAAGACTTATAATGGAGTCTTGTCTGTGCCCAACACAGTGCTTATATTATTACTTTAAAGTTATTAAATTGGCCATTCAATATAACAGGAATTTCTAATTATTTTCTTAGATTTCTGTAATTAGAATTACACAGTCAAAGGGAATCACTGTTTTTAAGTTTCTTATTACAAACTTTCAATTAACTTTTTATGAAGGTTATGTCTTTGTCATGTAGCTGGCTTATTGCCAACATTATGATTTTAAAAATCTTATCAATAGTCAAAAACGATACAGTATAGTTTTTTTCTGTCACAGCAGCATTTTCCTTTAATCCAGTTAACTCATATGACTAGTGAACAGAGGAATGATATAAAGTAGGAACTGTGTTAGTTTATTGGTAATTTTTCCCAGAACGATAATATTTTGAAAGTTTTTTTGGTTGGCAGTGGTTTGGTTTATTTGTTTGTTTATTTTATTTGTTTATTTTAGTATAAATATTTTTAAATATTTATTTTTTAGTTGTAGTTGGACACAATAATTTTATTTTATTTATTTACTTTTATGTGATACTGAGGATCAAACCCAGGCCCTCGTACGTGCTAGGAGAACGCTCTACCACTGAGTCACAACCCCAGCCCTGGTATAGTGATATTTAAGACCTTAAGATAAAGGATGAAAATCTTAACAGAAGCTTGACAGCTTGAGGCCTCTTTTGTCAGTAAGGAAAAATTATCAGTTGGATGACATGGCACACGTCTATAATCCCAGCTACTCGGGAAGCTGAGGCAGGAGGATTGAAAATTTGAGGCAAACCTCAGCAATTTAGCAAGACCCTATCTCAGCATAAAAAAATTAAATGAAAGGACTGGGAATATAGCTCAATGGTATGGTGACCCTGCTTCAGTCCCTAGTACCAAAAAAAATTTTTTTTTAAATTTGGAATTCATAATTTGTAGATAAAATGCCATTCTGTCTTTTCTTATTTTTATTACTATTTTCATTTGTAACTTGGTGTGATCATCTTTCAGTCAAAGAATTTGAAACATTCTTCAGTACTGGGAAGTTTTTAACTCATGTCTCATAGTGCTCCTTTACAGCTTTTCTTTTCTTTTTTTTTAATGTGTGTGTGTGTGTGTGTGTTGTAGATGGGTATAATCCCTTTATTTTGTTTATTTATTATTTTTATGTGGTGTTGAGGATCAAACCCAGTGCCTCACACGTGCCAGGCAAGTGCTCCACCTCTGAGTCACAACCCTAGCCCCCTTTCCTAGCTTCTTTATTCTCTAATTCTGGAGTTCTTATTAGATGAAAATTGGGTATTTTATTTTCTCTGCTTCTTAATCTCTCATTTTTATTTTTTGTTTGTGATTAATTGTAGTTAATTCCTCAGAGTATAATGGAATGGTATAAATAGTTGCTTCTACCCATAACAGAATCTACTGAGACAAAGGTCTCAAGCTAATTTTATTTACCTAGTTCAAGAATATTATTTCATTGCCTAGTAATGTTCCTGGCATTATGATATAATTATTTTAATTATTTTTTAGGGTGGAAGCATAATTTAATTGATGAAATATCGTATTTCAGTTGTTCCAAGTGCAAGAAAGTTCTATTTTCCAATAACTTTCAGTTTATTGCAATTAAAATTTTTAGAAAAGCAATAATGGTTAAGTATTATGACCTTTCTTATCTGCCATCAAAGAGCATTTGTTTAGCTTAAATTATCAATTTTATGAGTCTCTTGCACCTTTCCAAAAGATATTTGAGCCATGTCACAACAAAAGAGTAAAACTATGGTTGATTAAAAAAAAAATCAGATCTATGGAAAAGAAGAGGAAGCAAACATGCTAACCATTATTACGTAGCTCATTCATACCTCATTTTAACTAAACTAATTGCTATGATTGTATATGAATTTTGTGTTGAAGCTTACTGAAATACAAGTTCCCTTTATCAGAAAGAGAAAGGCACAAGTGAAAGATTCCTCTGAGTTCTAAAAGAAAAATAGTGAATAACAAATCATTTAAAATGGACACATTGCTGGGCATGGTGGCACATGCCTGTAATCCCAGAGACTCGGAAGACTGATGGAGGAGAATTCCAGGTTTGAAGACAGCCTCAGTTATTTAGCCAGGCACTTGGAAATTTAGCTAGACTCTGTCTCAAAATAAAAAAGGCTAGGGTTGTAACTCAGTGCTTAAGCGTTCCTAGGTTCAATTTCCAGTGCCCCCTCCCCAAATAAGATAAAAATAGATAACAAATTAGCTGAGCATGGTTACACACATCTCTAGTCCTGGTGATTTGAGAGGCTCAGGCAGGAGGATCACAAGTTTGAGGTCAGCCTCAGCATCTTAGTGAGACCCTGTCTTAAAAAATAAAAAGAGCTGGGGATGTAGCTCAGTCATAGGAGAGACCCTGGGTTCATTCTCCAGTACCACAAAAATAAAAAAGGACAATTTATTGGTACCAGGGGTTGAACTCAAGGGCATTTTATCACTGAGCTACACCCCCAGGCCTTTTTATTTTGTTTATTTTGAGATAGGCTCTTGCAGAGTTGCTTAACAGACTTGCTAAATTGCTGAGGCTGGCCTCAAACTTCTGATCCTTTTTGCCTCAGCCTCCGTAGCTGCTAGGACTACAGGTGTACAACACCACATCCAGCCCCCAAGTCTTTTATTTCTAAAAGTTAATATACCACACATAAGCCCTGCTCTCAAATTGCTCATGGTCTTTGGAGTGGTTAAACAAAAAAAAGGGATAATTATTTCAACTAGATTCACAGTATCAGGGTACACAGGAAGGTCATTCCTAAGGGAGGGCATTGGGCAGGAAATTATTTCCCAGGAAGAGTTGTGGTAAACTTTGAAACAAAATAAAAGTTAACTGGGCCAAGAAGGAACGTGGAGGACATAGTTGAAGGCAGAAAGACAAGTGGTGTATCCTACATGTACAGCATGCATAGTGACTGAGCCAATAGAGATGATCTGTTGCAATAAATTTTTATAGTTTGATGTGATTGGAATTTAGAGAGCAAATTGGAAAGATATTAGTTGAAATAAGCAAGAGCCTTAAAGATTCATATCAATTATAGAAGCCATTTTCATATGATCATTTAATTTTAATAGCCTTTAAAGCTTAGTATCCTGATTCCCAAATAGAACAAAACTAGGTTTTTCAGCAAACACTCTGGGTCCTAAAATATATTTTGAATTTTGGAGGGAAACAGTGACACCCCTCATTGTTAGATGCCACATGAACTAACTGAAATCAGTTAACTGTTAATATTAGGCTATTCTACATTAACTTTGCAAAGTGGAACAGAAAATGATAATAGGAGTGTCTAACCTGATTTCAAGCTTTGAGAAATTGTAAAGTACTTGATAGGCAGACACATCTCATTAGTAAATAACTATGGTTATTAAAAAAATAAAAATTTTTCTTTTCTTTGAACTTCTGTGTATTTATTTCAAACAGTGACTAAATTTTCAAAACGTAAATATTTATTAAGTTATTTGTACCTTAGTGCTCACTATATGGAACTATTGGGTATTTTTGGCAAAATTGAACATTTGAGATGCTAAGGATACCATAAACCAAGACATTTTGGGAACCTCTGGCTTAGTATATTTTATTAAAGAACAAATTTGTTTAAGCAATTTGTGTGCTGTTTTCTGATAAATTTATAAAAATCAAAATATAAATATCTAGAAGAAAGTGATTAAACTTCTTTCATCTAAGCATTGTTTATTACAGTGTACTTTTCATAAAGCTGGATAGCTAGAATTTTGGATTTTATTCTTTAAATACAGTCATATGGGGGAATATTTTGATAACTAGCCAAGGTAAATTCATAAACTAGGGAAACTAAATGAAAGATAGGACTTACATTCCATTATAATATTGAAAAACCTAGACAATATTTTGGCCCAGATAGAAATCATCCTGTATCCACATAGATGAAAATTAGAAATTTATAGCTTACTACGTGTAGATTATGTATTCCAGGAATTTTTAGCCTAGGTCTGTGGAATCTGGAAATCATACAGACAAATATGAAGTTTTCTTTGGTCTACTATTTTCTTGGTCATTTCAAAAGGGTTGTTGATCCTGAAAAGGTTAGATTAATAGAAATTAACTTCTTTATTTTTTATATAATATGCCTATAGGCAGAGGATAAATTGGTATGAAAGCCAAGTCTAATATTCATAACATCTTTTAGTTTACATTTTGTATTTTGTATGATGTATTTTGGTTGATAGTTTGAGGGATAAAAGATTAGATGTAAAAAGCACTTACAGCAAAGAAATTAAAGAAAAAATTTTAGTTAATTAAGTTGTGTTTCTAGAGGTGCATGAGAAGCTATATAGTGAAGTATGTCTTCCTACTTTTTATGTCCTTCACAATCTCAACTCTTCCTAGTAGTAACTGTTACCTTGTTTTTTGTCCAGAATTACAGAAGTTTAAAACGAATGCAGTTATTTATATACCTAAAACAGTAAAAGATATGTAAATAACTCGAACATAACTTAAGACTGTTTTAAATACAGATTTAAGGCCAGGTTTGGGGATGCACACCTGTAATCCCAGCAATGTGGAGGTTGAGGCAGGGGGATTGTAAGATCAAAGCTAGCTTCAGCAATTTAGCAAGACCCTGTCTCAAAATAAAAATGAAAAGGACTGAGGATGAAACTCATTGGTAAATATTACTTGAGGTCAATCTCCAGTACCATCAATCAATTGATACCCAACTTGAAGTGATTTGATTTTCATATTAAGATGAATATACTGGTCTTAGTTCTCTTTTAGAATATAATTTAGAGGTATTTTCTAGTAATGTTTTTGTAGTGAGTCAACTAAATTATCAGTTTTGGTAGTTAGCCATGAAACATATAAATGGAATCCTGAATAGCCTTCCCAAGTTATAATATGTTTTAATTCATTAGCTATAAAGTGGTCATAAATGTTTTTGACAATATAAGTTTAGTTCAAAGTGTTTTCTTAAACAAGATAAAATTACAAACATAAAGGATTTAGTAATACATTTATTAGGTGACTAGTATGGTGGGCCAGGAATCATATTTGGAGTTTCACATAATATTTTGGATTATCACAGTATCTCCAAGAGGTAGCTAATGTTATTATTTAGATTTTTAGAGATGATTAAACAAGTATTTAAAAGATAAATAACTTGCCCATGATTTGTAGTGTGGAAGTTGTGATCTAAATTAAGTTTACAGTATATCAAAATCCCCTAATTTTACATAACCTTTTTTTATATAACCGTTAGATATCTTTGTAAATATGTTGAATTCACTTTATTTTAATATTAAATGTTTTTGTCAAGTAATGTTACTTAGTGATAAGTGTTTTTGAACTTATGATTTTATATGGTTATTAGGTAAATTAGTAGTTTTTGCATATTAAAGAGAGAACTAAATATAATTAAGTATAATGTAATTAAGAATTTCTTTATGTTGAAAACAATGTAATCTTTACTACTGAATTTTTACTAAGTAGCCAACTTTCCTAAACTCCCATATTTCTGTTTATCTTATTCTGTAGGGAGAGCCCCGAAGTCTTCCATTTTCTGAGAATGTGAGTGCTGTTCAAAAATCAGACTTTTCAGATATAGTGGTGCAACAGAAATTGGATGACATCAAGGATCGAATCAAAAGAGAAATAAGGAAAGAACTGAAAATCAAAGAAGGAGCTGAAAATCTGAGGAAAGTAACAACAGATAAAAAAAGTTTGGCTTATGTAGACAACATTTTGAAAAAATCAAACAAAAAATTAGAAGAACTACATCACAAGCTGCAAGAATTAAATGCACATATTGTTGTGTCAGATCCAGAAGATGGTACAGGTATAGTATTTTATTTGATGTTTATATGGTGTATAAATAAGAAATGTATCATTTTTTAAAACTAAGTTTTGTGCCATGTAGTTTTTAGCTTACCTGAAAGGCTAATCTACTTTCTGTTGGTGGTTAAGGTCTTGTTTATAATCAATTCAGAAGGACAGTGAATTGATGGACATGATAATTGAAACATTTACTTAGAGATTAGTAACTATGATGTATACTCTCTTATCTCATGTCAGTGGAACATAAGAGTTATTTTCCAGTATTTTGTTTTGTATTGAGTCAGCCACATGCTTTTACCTGGTTCATCTTTGATCAGCAGCACAAGTTTGCCAGATGACTTTTTAAAGTTAAGAATACATTCTGTGAACAAGGGATATTTTTATTCTTTGCAGATATAATTAATCAAACCTATGACCCTTGTTCTTTGTACTTTAAGCAACTGGATTAACCACTGAACTATCAGGTATATTGTTCAGTAAACAGGAAAAAAATTTAAAACCCAAACATTAATCTTCTTCTTTTTTTTCCCCGTTAGTGTGGGAAATATCACCCAGAATTTCAGCCTAAAAGTTATTTTTTTGTTTTGTTTTGTTGTTTTTCTATTATAGCCATTTGGGGGAGAAGTTGGGGGAGTTTACTGGGAATTGAATTCAGGGGCAATCAACCACTGAGCCACATACCCAGCCCTACGTTTTGTATTTTATTTAAAGACAGGGTCTCATTGAGTTGCTTAGCACCTCACTTTTACTGAAGCTGGCTTTGAACTCTTGAGACCTGCCTCAGCCTCCCGAGCCACGAGGCTTACAGGTGTGTGTCACTGGGCCTGGCCTGTTATAGCCATTTTTAATACATGAAGACTCTTTGATATATAATTTGTTTTTTGTTTAATCTCCCTTGGAATGGCCCTTTAGCTTTGTTCTGATGGAATGTGTAATTTTATGAAAGTCCTTGGAATATATTAAAAGTGAAGTTCTCTTAATTTCTAAATGCATTTAGAATATAGACTTTTATAATACTACACACTACAAATTTTTAAATAAATACCATTTACTACTTTTATGCAGTGTAAATAATATAGAGTTTAAAACATGGAAAATAATCACCACAGTTTGTTCATATAAAATTACAAGAACAATACATGAAATGCTTATTACTTCAAGAATCTTAGTTATCTAAACCTGTACAAAAAGTTTTAGTAGCCAGGTGCACAGTGGCTCGTCTACAATCCCAAAGGCTCTGGAGACCAAGGCAGGAGGATTGAGAGTTCAAAGCCAAGCTCAGCAAAAGTGAGGCACTAAGCAACTCAGTGAGATCCTGTCTCTAAATAAAAATCCAAAAAAGCACTAGGGATGTTTCTCAGTGGTCGAGTGATCCTGAGTTCAATCCCTGCTGCTCCCTACTCCCCAAAAAAGTTTTAATAGATATTGTGAAATGTTTTAAATTACATTTGCATATATAATTTAAACATGCTTCACTCAATCTCTAAGAGAATTTTTTAAAAACAATAGAATCAAAAGATATTCATGTTGTAAATTTTTCAGTAGTGCAGAAAGTGAAAATAGAAAAATTGCCTCTCTGTACCTGAGACGCTTTCCCTAAAGATAACATTACTAATTTTTCATTGTATAGCTTTGCAAAAATAACAAAAGTTTTTCTATATTTGTACTAGTATCTACACATTAGTATGTATATTCTTTCTATAACTTTTTATACAAAAAAATCATAAAAGACTTAATTGGTCTAACAGTTTTATCCTTGCAAAGATGATGTTTTGAATTTTAAAACTTTAATATATATTACCTTCATTTTCTTACATAGAGTAAAATACCTAGCACTATAGAAATTTTAGAAGGACCTAATAAGAAATAGTAGATGTAAGTAAAATTAATCAACAATCTCAATACTTTCAGAAAACACTTCAGATACTCAGTATATTTGATAAAACTTGTTTTCATGCATCACTTTCAACATGTGGGACTTAGGGATTTTACTTGGAGGTTTTGTATGTAGATTTCATCTATGCAAGAGTGATTGAATCTTTAATCTGAAAGAAATCATAGGAAACCAGCTTTCTTATTCTAGAATTGAAATAATTCTAAAGATCTGAATTAATTTGCTCAGACTCAAGGTTGTTGAAAAGAACTCTTCTTATTTTGTATTCTCTTACCCACAATTTCAATAATTACATTATAAATGGAAATATGTATTATGAAAATGCCATTTTTAGTAGTAATATTATATAAACTCAGAAATAGCCTGTTGTGTTTGGCATTTTGCCAAGCTCTACATTTTTTGCTTATTACATCTTTAGGAGAAGTCTAAAATAAGAAACAGTGCTGGAGCTTTAAACTGTTTATTTAGAGAAAACAGTTTCTTCCTCACAGAGTACCTTGTGATTCATTGAAATATGAAAGAGTTTAGCAATATCAAAAGTAATCTATTTGGTTTCCCTGATTCATTTTAAAATATTGATTTAATTGAAATATATAAATTCCTATGATAAATAATATATTTTGAGAGTATAAGCATACATTCAATTTAATGATTTTAATAGATGTATATAACATGATCAGCATATGATATCCAGAATATTTCCATCACTTAGGGATTCCCTTGTTACACCTTTCCAGTCTCCAATATCTAATACCTATCCCAACCCTTGGAAACCACTGCCTACCTTCTATAATTTTAAATAAATTTTGTCTTTCTTATACTTTCATACTCTTTCTCTCTCTCTCTCTGTATATATAGATATATAGATATATAGATAAAGACCTCCTATTCTTAATGTATATAGATATATAGATATATACAGATATAGATATAGACCTTCTTTAATTCCTCCTCTCAAATTTCTGGGCTCCCTTAAAAGACAACCTGACCCAGTGACTCAGGAGGCTGAGGCAGGAGGATTGCAAGTTCAAAGCCAGCCTCAGCAACAGCAAGGTGCTACGCAACTCAGTGAGACCCTGTCTCTAAATAAAATACAAAAAAGGGCTGGAGAAGTGTGTGTGTGAGTGAGAGAGAGACAGAGAGAGAGAGAGTGTGTGTATCACTTACTAAACTTTAAGCTCCTTGAGGGCAGAGACATGTTTTCATTCATCTGTTTTCTAGGCTTATTACAGAACTTGGAACATAGTAGGTTTATAGTTGTGAATATTATATATCATTAAAAGAAGGATCAAAATCATATGTTGGTTCTTATAATTAGTATCAAGGCATAATTTATCATGACAACTTAGGGAACAAAGCTGAAAATGAAAGTTATAGGATAAAGCTAGAAATTTTTTTTATTGATCATTTTTAATGCATTTCAGATAATTGGAGGACAAATGAAGATTTCTAGTATGACTACTTAATACTTGAGTTTATTTGGAATAAACTTGACAAGTTAGTTAAATTCTGATTTATTTTTAGAAAGTTCTCTTTGCATTCGCGAGGCTCTGCATGTTTTATCTCCAGCACTGAAAAAATTTTTTTTGACACATTCACACAGTACTCACCTGATGAGTTTTTCCTTCTCGTTACTAATTTGACAATATTAAAAACACAACAACAATTCAAAGGGTTAAAAGTAGTTAATTTTTCATTAATTTTAAGTCAATCTGCTATAACATTTTAGATGTATTACATTGTGTATCAAGATAAAATAAGTTTTAGATTAGATTTAACAAGAAAATTCGAGGGATTCTTTGCTTTAAGTTCTTTAAAATTGAATGAACTTATAGCTGGAGTGTTTGGGTAATTTCTATTTTATTGGGGTTACATAAGTAGAATTAGTAACTGTAGGATAAAAGGATGAAATTTAAATCTGTATTGTATAAGTAATGACTAAGAAGTGAGGAAGCTTGTTCTTATCTTAATTCACCTCCAAAATAATCTAATCTTAATCATTAGTTCCTTTTTTAAAATAGAATGTTTATCTGATGGAATTTTTAAGTATAAAACTCAGAAATAATTGTTCATTTTAATGTCAGAGCATGATCATTTGAAACTGTTACTTATAAAAGAAATGTGTTTATTCTTAAGTATAATAGAAAATGAATTAGTTGATATTATCTTCAGGCCCAGGATACTCTGAGCTTCCTGTTCATCTTCTATATTCTTTAAAAATAGTATTATGGGAAAAATGCATATGATTCTCTCAGAAGATGAGGAAAATGCATTTGATGAAAGTTCAACTTCCTTTTGTGATATAAACTCAATAGATTTAATATAAAAGGAATGTTCCTCAATACAATAAAAGCCATGTGTGACAAGCTGTTTTAGTCAGTCTTTTTATTGCTGTGACCAAAAGACCTGACAAGAACAATTTTAGAGGAAGAAAAGTTTATTTGGTGCTCCCAGTTTTAGAGGTCATAGTCCATACATGGTCGACTCCATTCCTCAAGTCTCTCGATGAGGTAGAACATCATGGCAGAAGGGTGTGACAGAGGAAAGAAGCTCAGGACGTTGATGATCAGAAAGCAGAGTCTGCTCTGCTCACCAAGGACAAAATGTGTACTCAAAACAGCCATACCCCACCTAATTACACTTATCACCCAGTTAATCTATTCAAGTAGACGAGTACCTTTGTTAGGTTAAGGTTCTCATGATCCAAACATTTCATTTTATTTTTCTAACTTTCTTGCATTGTCTCACACATGAGCTTTAGAGGGACACCTCATATCTAAATCATAACACAAGCCCACAATTCATATCATACTTAATGGTGAACAGTTGAAGGTTTTTCCTCTAAAGGTAGGAACAAGAAGACCAGGAAGCCATATTCAATATGGTACTAGAATTTCCAAAGCAGTTGAGCAAGAAAAATAAATAAAAGTTATCCAAATGGGAAAGGGAGAAATGAAACTTTCTTTGTTTGCTGACAACATTGTCTTATATACTGAAATTTCTAAAGATTGCACCACAAAAGCTGTTAGAAAAATGGAATTCAAGCCAGGCATGGTGGTGCACACCTGTTACCCCAATGGCTTGAAACTGAGACAGGAGATCGGGAGTTCAAAGCCAGCCTCAGCAATGGTGAGATGCTAAGCAACTCAGTGAGACACTGTTTCTAATAAAAATACAAAATAAATTGGGTTGGGGATGTGGCTCAGTGGTAGAATGCCCCTGAGTTCAATCCCCCCATAAAGAAAAACAAAAAAAAAAGGAATTCAGTAAAGTTGCAGGTTACTAAATCAATGTACAAAAACCAGTAACATCTCTAGATACTAGCAATGAATTATCCAAAAAAGGAATTTAAGAAAATCCCATTTATAATAGCATCCCAAAAATTAAAATACTTAGGAGTTAATTTATGAAAAAGGCAGAAGGTCTACAGGGCCTGAAAACTATAAAATATCAATGAAATACATTGACGATGACACAGTATATGGAAATATGTCCTGTGTTCATGAATTAAGAATAAGTAATATTATTAAAATGTCGTACTACTCAAAGCAACCTATAGAGTTAGTGTTCTATCAAAACCCTAATGTCACTCTTCACAAAAATGGAAAAAAAAATCCTAAAATTTGTTTGGAACCATAAAAGACCCTGAATAGCCAAAGCCATCTTGAGCAAAAAGCTGGAAGCGTCACTCCTAGATTTTAAAATATATTATAAAGCTATAGTAATCAAAACAGCATGGTATTAGCATAAAGTAATCACATCAACCAGTAGAATAAGAAACCAATACACTTGTGGTCAATTTTTGACAAAGGTGCCAGGGACAAACAATAAGGAAGGCCAGCCTCTTCAATAAATAGCATTGGGAAAACAATATCCACAGGGGAAAAAACGAAAATACACTCTTATCTCACCCCTTATGGAAGAATCAATTCACAATGGGATTAAAGGCTTTAACACAATTCACAACTGTAAAGCTATTTAAAATAGGAGAAATGTTCCCTGACATTGGTTTTAGCAGTGTTTTCTTAGATAAGACCTAACAAGCACAGGCAGTGAAAGCAAAATTAGACAAATGAGATTGCAGCTAAATAAGAAGCTTCTCTACAACAAAGGAAACAGGTGAATAGACAACTCAGAGATTGGGAGAAAGTATTCTCAAGTCATGTATTGAGTAGAGGACTAATTTTCATATATAGGGAGCTCAGACTACACAATAACCAAAAATAAGTAACCCTATTAAAAAAATGGCCAAGAGGTATAAGAACAAAAATGTTCAACATTTTTCATTAGAAAGGTGCCAATTAAAACCACCTTACATTATTAGATTGGTAATTATTATCAAAAACTGAAAGATAAATGTTGGCCAGGATGAAGAGAAAAGGAAACCCTTATATATTGTTGATGATAATGTAAATTAATACATCTAGTTTCGAAAATACCCTGGATATTCCTCACACAACAGAAAATAGAAGAAAAAGAAACAGAAATTGTAGCTTAGTATTAAAGGGTTTGCCTAGCATGCATGAAATCCTGGTTTCAATCCCTTGCACCCTCACTCCCCCTCCACCTACCCCCATCCCTAATAAAACACTTAAAAATAGAATTGCCATATGATCCAACAGTTCACAATAGCCAACATCAGAAAGCAGCTGAAGTGCCCATCAGTGAATGTGGATTTTATAAGTGTGGTGTGTGTATATGTATATGTATGTGTATATACATATACAGTAAGATGCTACTCAGCCTTTAAAAAGTAAGAAATTCTGTCACAGCATGGATGAACCTAGTGGGCATTATGCTAAGTGAAGTAAACCAGACAGTAAGACAAATACTGTATTATCTCTCTTATATAAGGAATCTATTTTAAAAAAAAAGTCAAACTCAAATACAGAATAGAATGGTAATTATCAGAAGCTGGTAGCTGTGGGAAGTTGGTCAAAGAATATAAAGTCTCAGGAGAAATAAGTTCTGGTGATTTATTGCACAGCAGGTGACTATAGTAAGTAATAATGCTTATTTCTAAGTAGCTAAAATTCTAGACAGGATTTGAAGTGTTTTCACTACAAAAAAGTGTTAAACATTTGAGATTCTTGAGTATGCTAATTAGCCTGATTTGGGCATTCCACAATTTGTAAATGTAACAAAATAACACATAGTGTACCATAAATATATACAAGTTATTATTCATTTAAAATAAAAAATAGTCTTAATTTAAGAAAAAAGAATAGTCTTAATAAAAATAAAAAGCAATGGAAACTAAAAAGAACCAATAAAATAATTTAAAAAGCAATGATTTACATTTTGGAAAAAAAAAATAGTCTTATGGGCTATTATTGTTACCCTACATGGAAATCATTAAAATATGCTTATCTGAGGCCGAATGTTCCTTACAAGAAAGATTACTGATCTGTAAAATGAGGAGGTATTCTAAGCTTTATTTGGCATCTGAGACTCCAAAAGGAAATACTTGAGAAAGAACCAGTTCCCTGAATCTTGATCTCTTAATTGAATCATCCCCTAAAGAAGAGAATAAGAAAATATCCTATATTTTAGTATAGCTAAATTAATGTAGTATATAGCTCCTGTTTCTTTTTTTTTTTTTTTTCATTATTTCTTATACCTCCTTGCTTTCCATCTTTTCAAAGCCCACCAAACTTAGTTTTTATTTACTGATTTTTTTTTTTTCTGATACTGGAGATTGAACCCCAGGGGTGCTTAACCACAGAGCCACAGCCCCAGACCTTTTTAAAATATTTTATTTAGAGACAGGGTCTCAGAATTTTAAAAAAAAGGGTCCTAAGTTGCTTAGGACCTTGCTAAGTTGCTGATCCTCCTGTCTCAGCCTCTAGAGTTGCTGGGATTACAGGTATTATGCTCTGGCAATAATTACTTTCTTTAATATCTGGAATAGCCAGAAGAGAAATGTTGATTTAGTATAGAACTAATAATTTAGGGAATCTTAGTAGAGTTCTAAATTCCAAGAATATAGCTATATTGAAGGAGCTTTCTGAATGACTAATATTTAATATGCAGTTCATAAAGTCATTCTTGGATGGACAGAGGTAAGAACTTAATTTTCTTTTTTATTATCACCCTATCCTCCAAAATATGGCATAGAAATTGTAGTTGTATTTTATGTGTAATAAGATATAAATGTGGAATCTATGACCTAGCTTGTGATGTAATTTCTACATATTATTCCTCATTTCTGATCAGATTTCTCACTTTGAGGTAAACATTTTGAATTAAATTGTAAACTCTTGTGAAGGAAAGAGTGGCTATATGATCATTAGCAAACTACTCCTCCGCCCACCATTTGTTTTCTCACCTTTAAATTTACAAGGTTAAATGATTCATCAATCCCAAATATTGATGAATTATTTGAGTTGTACTTTTTTTAAAAAAAAAAGTAATAAAATTGTTTACT
Source organism: Marmota marmota marmota (assembly GCF_001458135.2). Classification (NCBI taxonomy): domain Eukaryota; kingdom Metazoa; phylum Chordata; class Mammalia; order Rodentia; family Sciuridae; genus Marmota; species Marmota marmota. The sequence continues at coordinate 464,205 of NW_026000080.1, read as the reverse complement.
TTAATACTTGGTATGTCATTCCATGAATTTAAAGACCACTACCACAATCAGAAAAGGAATAATTCCATTGCTCCAAAAGTCTCCCTCATGCTATCCATGTGTACAACTCCCCCATTTCCCTGGCCAACACTGACCTGGTTTTTGTTGCTGTAGTTGATTTTTTAAAAAGAATGTTATATAAATGGAATCTTAAAGTATATAACAGCATATTGCCTTTGTGATTTATCTAAGGTGTTGGGTGTATCAGTAGTGGGATTGTTTTTTGTTTTTTGTTTTGTGTTTTTTGTTTGTTTGTTTGTTTTTTGTTTTTTAATTCTGAGTCCATTATCTAGAAGTATCATGATTTGTTTATCTATTTACCAAAAACTGGTTGTTTTCCAGTTTGGGGCAGTCATTAATGAAACTGCTATAAATATCCATGAATGTATAAGTAAGTTTATTCTAGTATGAATAAAAGTTTTCAGTTCACTTTGGTAAATATTTACTTAGGAGTAAGACTACTATATTGTATGGAGGAATGCATTGTATATTATAAGAAAGTGCCAAAATATTTTTCAGAGTGACTGTGTTATTTTTCTTTTCCACCAGTACTGCATGAGAGTTCCATATCCTCCCCAGAATTTGATATTGCTGATATGTTTTTAACCAGTCTCAGAGTTGTGTAGTGGTTGATAATACACATTATTGTCATCAGAGGGAGCAAAGAAGAAAAAACTTTTAAGGAAAATTTATAAGAAGATTGTGTATGCCCTAAGTAGAGTTACTCACAGAATGAAGACATCACCTCTACTAGGAGATGTAATGTGCAGTTTTCAAACAAAAAAATATTATAGATATAGGCAATCCTGAAATGTTTAATACTTGACAAAAAAAGTCACGGCTCAAAATCTTATCCACGTCCTTTGTTTGTCATGTATTGAGAAAGCTAAACTAAAGATTGTAGTAATTGTAAAATACTTAAGCAAAATTACCTCCATTGGTGTCATCTGACAAAGGTCATCCTGAGTACACGGAATAAGTGACTAAGATACATTAACAATAAGCATTCATTACAATTTGAGCGGGTTCCAGATGGCTATAAAAGGTAGACATATCTGTTTAAACAAGAAAGTTCGACTTTGGGGAAGTATAAACAGTTAACATAACTGCAACCCATGACAAGATTTTACAGTAGGTTAAAATATCAATTTTTTAAGTACTAAGTATAAACCAAAGTATTGACCAATGAATAGTAAACCTTGAGACTTATTAGAAGTTTGTCAAGGAAATAGGAAACCAGTGCTTTAGTATAATGTTACTGGCTAAATATAGATATGGCTAGGTTAATTTCAAACGTTTTTCCTCTAAATTGTTATTTAAATGTAGTAAATAGCCTCATTTCATAAGCAGATGTTCTGAATGTACACTTAACAATTTATGCATATTAAGCATAGAATATAAGCTGGCTATAAAATTAAGAACAAAGGTTATGTGATCTGAGCTGTCATCCTGCTAGACATAGTTGTGTGGTTATATACCACTTGGAATTCCTCCAGATCTTGATTTTCTCATTTGTAAAACAAAGAGGATAGATAGACTGTATGTACCTTCTCTAGGGTGTTTTGTGAACAAGGTATCTTAATAGCTTGAGGAAAATGTCAAGCACAAGGCATGCAAGTTCATCCGAATCTGAACATGAAGCCCATTTGGATGTAAGTAAAACATAAGGAAGTTTTCCTGGGACTGAGAAATAAAGATTCAATCTGTTTAAAGCTGGAGTTAGTAGTAAGAACCCTCTAAAGACCTTGATTGCTCTCATGTTCTGCAATTCTTAATACATTTTGGAAGCCAACTAGTCCGCTATAGTTTTAGCAAAAATACTAAAAGTACCAGAAACAGCATATTTGAGCTGGATGTGGTGGTGTACACTTGTTATCCCAGCCACTCAGGAGACTGAGGCAGGAGGATCATAAGTTTGAGGCCAGTCTCAGCAACTTAGTGGTACACTGTGTCAAAATGAAAAATAAAAAGGGATGGGGTTATAGCACAGTGAGAATGTCCCCCTGGGTCCAATCCCCAGTACCAATAAATAGATATTGTCTTCAATGTTCTTCACTCTAAGTGCAATGGTGTAATCTCCTTTCATTTGATTATCTTTACATTTGTTGGGTTTCATCTGTCAAGATTTGTGTATTTCATTAATTATAGGAAATATGTAGTCTCTTTTTTTCATGTACGATTTTTAAAATTTGTTCTTTTTAGAACAAATAGTGAAATGCAGATTTTGCTGTTTTTTTAAAATGTAGTCAATTTTTGCTTTTTATTTTGTGACCATCTTAATGGTTACCTACAAATTTAGAATGGATACATATTTCTGGTGAATTGACTTTTTTATTATAATGAAACAACTCTTTTTATCTGTGATCTTTCTACCTCAAAGTATCTTTGTCTGTTAATATATTTTAGTTGTTGACTGACCTTTATTTTATTTATTTGTATGTGGTGCTGAGAATCAAACCCAGTGCCTCATACATGCTAGGCAAGCACTCTACTATTGAGCCACAACCCCAGCCCTAGGGTTAAAATAATCGATCGCATAGAATATCTTTTTTATATTTTTCAACTTTCATCTTTTCTACATTCTATATGTTTGGTATGGTTCTTATATGTAGCATATATTTGGATGTGGATTCATTCATTTGTTTTTACCACTCTAATTTTTGTCTTTTACTTGGATCATTTATTATATTTAAATAATTACTGTTACATGTAGGTCTGTAATTACTAGCTTACTCTTTGCTTTTAATGTTTCTTCTTCCTTTTCTTGCCATTTTTGGAATTTTTTAAAGAAGTGAATCACTTCAGAAATTGTCATGTACCGTATGCCTACTTATAAAAAAAACTGTAGTGGTATTTACTACTTTCATCTGCTTCCTAGATAATTCATTCAGAGCCCTTAAATGGTCCATTTAGTTATATTCTGTCTTTTATGTTGTTATTGTCATAATTCTTTTTTTTAAATCCTTTTATGACTTTTTTATTAATTTATGTAGTGCTCGTTTACAGTTACATATAAGCCACTATCTGTTTTCTTCATTCCTTGTTTCTCTTTTGCTCTACCATTGGTACCACATTTTTTCTTCTTAAAGTATAGATCATTCAAGATTTCTTTTTAGGAGTTTGTTTGTGACAAGTTATATCCATCTTTTTCTGATAATATTGTTATTTTTGTCCACACTCTTTTGACATATATTTTTACTGGGAATATAATTCAACAAAGAGTTATATCATTTTCAAAAACTATTATTCCTTCTTTCAGCTTTCATGATGTGTCCACATTGGGTTTTGATTTGTTTTGTTTTCTCCCTGTATATATCTAATTGGAGTTGATTGGGTATTCTGAATCTTTTAAAAATGATTGTTATTACTTCCTTGTATAATGTCTTAGAATCACTGTTTTTCTCTTTTCCTTCTGAAACATAAGGTTAAAAGAAACTATCTGTTTTTCTGCATCTGATCTGCTATTGAAATAATCTATTACAGTAGATAAGAACAAATTCTAGTTCTCAAGATACCTAGACTTTCTTAGGGAAAGCGAACTTGAAAATAGATCATTATAAGGGGCAGAGGATATAGCTCAGTTGGTATAGCATGCTTGCCTCTCATGCACAAAACTCTAGGTTCAATCGCCAGCACCAAAAAAAAAAAAAATTAAAAAGAAATTTTTAAAAATTAAAAAAAATAAGAATTCAAAAAGAAAGAAATTAGATCATTATAAAACTATATAACATTTTAATGGAGGGAAAAAAGTATATTTTGAAGATATATTAGAATGTGTATCTGTTTAGACTGAAGAATGGTTAAGAAAGATGTCTTAGAGAAAGTAATGCCTAATGTAAGCTAACAGTAGTATGGAGGAAAGCAAATACACCATATTTCACAGAAATGGACTTTTTATTTTTTTCTACAGTATTTGACAGAAATAATAGTAAAAGGTTATCGTAGAACTACATAGCATAAAGTCTTTAGTCCCTAGATATGAAGTTGGGACTTTATTTGTAGACCAAGCAATAAAAATGTTTCAGTGAGGGAATTTAAGGATGTCCTGTTCACTAGCCACTTTAAAGCACAGCAATACATATTGGTTAAATGTGTATAATGACATGATTTCATAGGCTTATCTCTAGTGCTTTATCTAGAGGTGCATAAAAGCTCCCTGCTATATAAACATTAAACCAAGTTTATTGAATTTGTATGATGTATTTGAATTGTATAATGTTTAGAAGATTAGAAGCATGCCCAATTTCTTGTAATATCCACTTCCCACCCCCCCCCCAAAAAAAAAATCCCTGTTTTTCTGTTTTGTTTGTTTTTTGTAATTTTGCAATAGATAAGCAAATGGAGATTTGCTATAATGGGTTTCATTTTTTAAGAAGCAAATATTTAAAAGTAAATTGAACTTTTTTTCTTATGATTAAAGACAGTCCTTAGAATGGAAAAATAATTTTCATCTTTTTAAAGAATTCAAAAAAGTTTTTGAGCTGAGAGAACATTAATGAAGAGTTCTGGTTATCCAAGTTTTGAAATATGGTTCATTATGAAGAAAAGTGTTTAATGAATATACTATAACCATATGTTTTATAAACTTACAATAATCTACACGTGAGAGAAGAAAAGTAGCAAGAAGGAAAGCAGGTTACAAGGAAAATGGGTAAAATTTATGAAAAAAGGTGAAGTATTTCTCTTAATTTCTAAGTTTAAAAAAAGCAACCTTATGAAACAAAGCATACCAAAAGCTTAATTTCTGCCTTGTCAAATATTTTTCTGATGGCAAATTATCAAAGTTTCAGGTGTTTTAACATTAATAAAATGAGATTCTGTTACAAATCCTTGTAAATTTCCTTGAAGATTAACTGAATAGAAATATCAGCTACTTAAAGACTGGTAATTTTATTGAGGACTTAGTGTGTTTTAAATATGATCTAAACTCATAAAGGCTTTATAATTTAAAATAACCCCATTTGTGGCTGAGAATACTTAATCACAGATATGTTAAGTAAGTATATAATTAAGACCATACCCGTAAGTAGCTGCCCCAGGTTTTTAACCCAGGCATTCTGATCTCAAGAGTCCAGGCTCTTAACTGTAGTGTTATTTCTTATGTTCCTATAATCCTTATTAAAACTGTGAGAACATACTTTTCCATAAGAACAGTGTTACTTTTACAACTTCAGTGGATATTTCAGTGTTATAGTACAACTTACTGTATGGTACAAGAATTTATTACATAGTATCTCTAACAAATTGTAATTTAACTTTTGTGTAAATGTTTCCAGAGGTAAGTAACTTTATTACATATCAAGGCAAACCATTTCATTTTTAAATAACCCAAAATGTAAGGATTATTTTTTTAATCTTGTGATACAACTTTGGACCACATTACCTTTTACCCATTTGTTTTGATTCTCTGCCCTATGGGAAAATAGTAAGTAGACAGATTTCATTTCATTTTAAGACAGATGTTTAAATGTTTAAACAGGAATCATCTCCCAAACAATACATTTCCATACATTTTTCAACTGAAGGTATTTTTTTAATGCATTTTACTCCTTTTTAACTGTGTTTTCTCTTAAACTCTTATATCATTTATATAAAAAGGAAAAAGAAAACCTAACTGTACCCTGATTTGTACTGTTCTTTTTTTATAATAGATTCAGTGAGATATACTCACTCTTCCTACAGTGACTACTACCAGTTAATGTTTGTTGAATATTTACTGTACGCCACACCCTGTTCTAAACTCTTTACATGTAACTTATTTAATCCTCACAATAATCTTGTAGAGTACATGCTATTTCACTGTATAGTAGATGAGGAAAAGGAGGTACAGAGCTGGTAAATAACTTACCCTGTGTTGCATGTTTGTACAGAATCTCAGTGTCAAAACATTCAAACCTAGGCACTCCTATCGACTGTACTACAAACATTAAGTAGTTGTTTTTTGAACTGATATGAAACCCTATCTATATATCAGTTTTCTACAAAAATGTGTCACTATAAAATGAACTTTTGTAGTAGTTCATTTGTAATTCAGTGAATTCATTTAAAATATAAACCTTTCATGAATTTAATCCCAGCTAATAACTCTTTGTTTCCTGAAATGTAAAATGTGAATAATATATATCTCAAAAGATTACTTGATGATTAATAACACACATATACATGTTTATTTGTATATAAAATTAAACTGTTACATGTAGAAGTGTACATACACTCATAAAATAGTAGAGTTGCTTACAAAGCCTCTAAATGTAGAAAAATAGCACATAGCACAGCAATTAACAGGACAGATTTCAGAAAAGAACTAAGTTCAGATCCAGGTTTTTTCCACTTACTAGCTGTACAGCTTTGGGCAAGTTTCTTAACTTCTCAATACCCTACTTACTGTAACATTAATACTCATCATAGGACCATTTGTGGGATTATTGCTTATATTTTTAAAGCACTTAGATCATTACTTGCACCTAGTAAGTTGTATATAAATATTAAAACACTGTTGTTTTACTGTTGTTTATCAGTGTCATGCTTAGTATCTGTATTTTTATAATTAACAAATTATGTTTTCTTGTTTTTAACTAGTGGATTTAAAAAAAATGTTTTTAGTTGTCTATGGAACTTTATTTATTTATATGTGGTGCTAAGAATCAAAACCAGTGCCTCACATATGCTGTATGTACTACAGAGCCCCAACCCTGAACTAGTGAATTTTTTAAAGAATATGAAACCAAATATGAAATATGTTCATTAAAATAAGTCAATCACTTATTACATTGCATGGAGAGAAGAGAACCCTGAAAGCCCAAGTTAAGTAACTTGCAGTTTAGATAATTTTCTAGTTCCTTATTGCCAGAAACAGGCCTGGTACTCAGATCTTCTAGCTTTTCTATAAGTAGGAGAGCTGGTGTGGATAAAAATCAAAATAACGAACTTTAGTATGAAGAATCGTAGTTAACATGGTAGAATTGTTAGAAGTTAATTACTCCAAAATAATTAGATGATTCTTTTTGTTTGAAGTTTTTGTTTTTTAAGTACAAGGAACACAGTATACTTTATAAGACAGTGTACATGAATGTAAGAAATTGTGAAGGTTTGCATGCTGTGATTAAGTTGTTAGTAATTAATGCTGTCACTTTATTTCCAGAACTCTGTTTACAAAGAACTATCTTAGTGGAATTGGTGTAATGTTTTAATATGCTTTGTTCTCTAATCATTCTGGTATTGTTAAATTAAGGCATTTAATTGCAGGGTAGACTATTCACATTGCTTTGATTTTATTTAAAAATAGTAATGTTGGAAAAACTCTTGGACAGTCACCTACTTCAGTTGCAGACTCAAAGTAATCACTTCTTCAGGAAGTGGAATCTACCCTAGTAAGTGGTCCTGCAACTCAGATATTTTTTGCTTGAAATAATTATTGTGTGTTTGTAATGGAATGGGATTCCATTCCATTTAGATGACTTCAAGTTCATCTCAAACCCTGTTCTTCCAGTATTAAGCAGCAGTTGATCCTAATAAGTAACTTTTTTTTCTTTGGTGCTCTGAATTGAACCCAGGGCCTTGTGCATGTGAGGCAAGCACTCTACCAGTTGAGCTATATCCCCAATCCTCATAACTTTTAACATAATATTTTTTTTACAGATTGCCCAAGGACTCCAGATACTCCAAATAGTGACCCTCGTTGTTCTACTAGCAGCAATAGATTGATGGCCTTACAAAAACAATTGGATATAGAACTTAAAGTAAAACAAGGTGCAGAGAATATGATACAAATGTATTCAAATGGGTCTTCAAAAGTAAGTATAGCAAATAAGTTTATAGTTGATTTTCATTCTTTCGAGATTCCATATTTTTTTTTGAATTTGCCTACTTGCTAAAATTTATTTGTAACCCCAGCATCGGTAATGGTAATGGATTGGGAGTCATTTGATGGACATGCATAAAGAGATGAAAATGTGAGTCATCTGTCATAAATGGTTTCTTTTGAGATCAACAGAGTGATGCTCTGCCTTCTTAAGCTCTCATACTATAAATAAGTATACTTTTTGAAGTTTATTTAATGCCACATATTTTGTATTTTTGTATCATGCTTTTAGCTGGTAATTTCAGTGTTTCAACAGTATTTTATGGTATTTGAGAGCGCTTTAGCCTCAGAATTATAAATTATAGACAAATTTAAAACCAATTTTTCTTCAAAGCCACATTTGTTTATTCCTTCCAAAACTCAGTTAATAAATAATTTGGCTATATGAGTTAAGGGTATACAGGCACTCTGTATTTGAATCTTTTTTATAAATCTAAAATTAATTTAAAACAAAATATTTTTAAAATTCAGGCTATAATGTGTTTTTGATCACCACATTACAGGTTTTTAGAAAAGAGCTAACGAAAAGAGCATTGGTAATTGCCTGGTTTTTACCTGTATACACTTGGTAATTTCAGTGTTTAACCTCCAATGTGGATGTATAACCTCCAATGGAAAAAATTAGTATTGTGAGGAGCCACTTTTAATAATAAGAACATATTCTGGTTCTTAGGTTTAACGTGGCAAAAAAAATGTTGGGAACCACTGAACCAGATTATCATGAAAGTTCTTTTCAGCATAAGGTTCCATCATTTTAATAATTTCTGAAACTTCACACAAAGATGTATCTGTTATAAAACTCTAAATTTAATAATTTCAACTCATTTATTTTAAAAACTTCACAAATCAGTGTTTCTTCATATCTTAATCGGGATTTGTAAATAATATCAGAATAAAGTTTGAAATCAGAGGGGAAAAGATCTATTCTTAGAGTCACTCATTGTACTTCCAACCCTAAATGAAATTTGGGGAGACTAACAGAGAAATGTATATGTGCTATAAATTTTAAAAATTAAATTAAAAATTAAAGTTTAATTATGAAAATTATATACTATGCCTTATTTCAAAAGAATTGTTATTGTTTTTAGAGAAGTATATATTTATTTGATATTATTTTGATACTTGATCACTAATGTTGAAAATTTATTATTGGTTGATAAAGTTGTTATTTTCTGTACTGTTGTTTTTAATATTGACCTGCGTTTGGAGAATTTTTCATTTTTAGCATGTGTTATTTTGTTTTTGTTCAAAACTATGTTCCTGGAACTGTGAGTGTACCAAATGTTGCTAAGCATTTTAAAAGTAAGTTAGCGAGTTACTGCCCTCTATCTTTCTCTAGTAAGGTTTTTAAATTTTTATTGGTGGATTAGTTTAAGGGTTTTAAGAACCCTTTAAAGTTATGGGAAATATGAATGTATATGTTGATAATTGATGGACAAGGTTTTTTAAAACAGTCTCTAATCTCCACAAGATTAAGAACTGCTCCTCTAAATTGAGCAGGTATGGACATACTAAAAGAATTTCATAGAAAAGTTACAGTGACCACAGGTCCAAAATATGAGCACTCTGTTAAAGCAAATACAGATTTTCCAATAGCATTTTATTGTTAATTAGGGAATTAATTTGAGAAGGACTCAAATGAAGGTTCAAAGCCTATTGGAAGCTTCTATAGTCTCTGAGGTAGACCTAACAGTTTTTTTCTGTCTAAGCTTATCTTTACTGTTTTCATTTCTCATCTTTAAACTTCTCAAAGGATCAAAGTATATCTTTATGAAATTAGGAAAGATTTCAGTTTGAAATTATATGGACTGTTTATTCATTAGGGATTTAATTAACAGTTTAATAGTTATTATACTAGGTCCTGGGGTATAAATGTAATAAAGATGGTGCCTTGTACACAGTAGATAACCAAGCAATAATATCCTGCTTTTAGGAGACCACTGGCTTAGAAGAGTTACTACATGTAAATAATTACAATATGTAATAATAGTTTGCTCAAGTTACTTTTGAAACACCCTGAGGAAGGATCACTTAACTACCAGAAAAATCATTTAAGTCTTAGCATAAGATTCAAAAGTTGATTTGGCATTTGAGAAGAAATTACTCTTTAGGGATGATATGCCCAATATGTATAGGGTAAGAAATTATGGAATACAGTGGATTCTTCTAGGAAATGAAAGCCATTTGATACAGGTATAATACAAGTTCTTAGCATGTTTTTTACCTAGCATATCTAGTAATAGAATATACTTTTAATATTAGTAGTTGTCAACTCCATGACCCACTTTGCTTGGGAAAAGGACTCTAGTTGATTCCAACAGAACTGTTTCTCACTTCCCCACTAGTAGAGCTTTAATGACTGAGACAAAGTATGAGATGTAACATAACTGAAAGACAAACCAGATTGTTACAATATCTTGTATAAAATTAATTAGTTGGAATTGCATCTTATATATGGAACTGCTAAAAACTTTTAACAGGGAAAATACACTATCAGATTTAAAGTTTAGAAATTTCACATCCATCCTCCTCAGATTTGAAGAATTAAACAGAGAAGGGTAAATCTATAGGCAGCAAGTTAAAGTAGGCTTATAGTAGTCCACGGGTTAAAGAGCTTTATTTTTCCTAAACAGCAGTGAAAACAAAGGAGACAAAGTCAAGCTATTCGTATCTGGATACGAGGTGAAAGGCACAGTCAAAGATGATTCTTAGATTATTATGTGCACAGACTGGATGATGGTGTTCTTCACAATGACAGCAAATTCACAGAGTTGGGTGGTAAATTTAGGGACAAGGATGATCAAATTCAGATTGGCGATAAAAGTTTTCTTCAGAACTTCTGTTATTTTATTCTGTAGGATAAAATTATCACCCCTGTACATGTTATAGCCGGAATTGTCCTTTTAAAATTTAAGTAGGACATTTTTACCTTCCTATTCAAAACCCCCAGTGGCTTTTTATCATTGTTAGAACAAACCTAAAGTCTTTACTCTAACTGTAATCACAGGTGATTTATTTCTGGCTATGTTTCTCATCTTCTAAAAACACTTTTCACTCTCATTATGCTGTAGTTATATTGGCTTTTTTGTATCTTTTGAACATAGCAAGCACACTCTGAACATCAGGGCCTTTGAATTGCTGTGTTGTTCTCATTATTTCTTTCCCTGTGTTGTAGCTTTCTCTCCCTGCATTAAAGACTCTACTCAGGTGCTGCAACATCTGCAAGCTCTTCACTACAATCCTAATTAAAATAGAACCCTGTCTCCTTATCTCCTTTCAGTTTTACCACTTTCTGAAATTACGGTTTACATGATCACTTTCTTTATCATATTTTAAACATTAGAATGTAAATTTCTTGTTATCCAGCTTGGTATAATCACTCTGTCTCCAGTGCTTAGAACAATACCTGGCACATTGAGATATTTTACCAAAATACTCAATAAGTACTTGTTAAGTTGATGGATTCTGCTATAGTATGCATTCATTACTTCTTACTTCTGTTGGCCTAATATTTATAAACTATTCTTTTTTTTAATCTTTACATACTATAATTACTTTCATTTAACCCCTTATGACTAAGATATTTCTATTATTAGTACAGAGATATGATGAAGGGCCACTGTTTTGCCCTTACCCCTTAGAAATAAAGAGTCATATACCTTGGCATTTTGTCATTGGGCAGTTGTGCCACTAAGCAACACCATTGATTTTATGAAGGGGGCTGGTATCTCTGAGGGTTCAATAAGGCATGCTGAAAAGATATCTGCTATTCATATGTTCAGATAAAAAAACAAACTCCTTATTAAAATGTGTGCTGTGCTTCTTTCCAGCATTTTGTAACTTCTCATAAGCCTTCTCATACTTTTTCCTAATTTGGATATACTGACTATCCATCTCTATCTACCCTAACCACCAACCCTCCAGTCTTTTTAAGTTTTATTAAGATCCAATTAATATACAAAAGTTTGGAAATATGTATAAACTCTTGAGACCATCACCATAATTAACATGCTTCCATATTTTTCCCTGTATTCTTTTGTGGATGTTTTGTTGTTGTTGTTGTTGTTTCTCTTTTTTGGTCTTGGATAGAAGTTTTGTATTTGGGGTTTTTTTTTGTTTGATTTTGTGTTACGACTACTTGGCATGAGAGGTCCTCCAATCTTCACATATTTGAATTTAACTTGATGTTAACAATCTAGAAAAACTTTCTAAATTCTACCCGCAAAAAATGATCCCACCTTTCTTTGACATTTTCTTTGTCTGCTTTTAACTTTCTGATACATGTAATTATTATATCTCCTTAATTAAACTATGTGTTTTATAAAGAAACATTCTGACTATTCATATTTTCACTGGTCTGACAACATTTAGCATATGGAAAGTAAGCAATAAATATATTATAGAAAAAATAAAACAATAGTTGGTTTATTTATTTGAAAGTTTTATGTGTGTGAGATGTAGTTTGTTATCCAACTGTGACTTTAGAACAAAATTTAATATCCCATGGTGACTTGCAAAGTAGTAGGGTTTTTTAATATAAAATAATGTATAACTTGAAAACATTACAGAATTTATAATTTTTATTTATAGTTATAAAATATTATCCATTCCAAATATAATCACCAGACATTGTAGAGTGCTAATAATTAAGTTATTTAAACTAGTCTATTAAATTGAACCATTTTAGTTCAAAATCAGTCAAATGTTGGCATTTTCATGTGATTCAACCTAATAAATAAAAATTTTCCCAAAGTCTTCATCAACATAAAAGTCAATTATTCTCATACATTTGGGCCCACCTTCTCTTGCCTTCTACAAATTAGGTGCTAAATTAAGAAAATCCATTTGATTCCTGAGAGCATAACTTATAGTGAAAATTCATTAAATGCTAGAAAGCATAAAATTGATATGTAGTAACTGTACATTGCCTGATTTGGGGGAGCCACTCTGAATGACCCATGCCTTCCAGTCCTGAAGCAAGAGGCTCTGACCAGTCACTACATTTGTGGTGACTTGGGCGTTGTCCCAGCTCGGATAGCAAAGGCCTGTCTTCAGATGTAGGTGTTACCTTCCAGGGTTGAGCTACACTCAGGTGTCCTTTGTAACCCTGCCCCTTCTGGCCTTTTTTGGATAGAACTTTCTAAGAACAAGAATTCCCCCAATAAAAGCTCACTTCCAAACGTGCTCGCTCTCTCTTGCCAGCCTCTCAGTGACTTTCCCTTGCTCTGCCTTTTGGGGAGCCTGAGGCTGAGAGCAGAGAAGCTGTCTGAAGCTTATTTAAAGGTAAAGTGTGTCTGCGTTTTATTTGGTGTTACTGCACATTCAAGCAAGCTATCTTAAGTTCAGCTGCCCATGCAGGTCAGGGGCGGCAGTAGATGATATCCAAAATCAGTTCTAAAAGCCTCCATTATACATTGACTTCTGTGCATATCCCCTAGAAGTCTGGGTGGAGAAAATTTACTTTCTTATAAATTAATACAAGTGCTATTACTTGCATGTTGACGTGAAATAATTAAGAAAAATAGTATTTCTAAAGAAATAAATAACAATTGTCATTTCACAAAATGATAAAATAATAAAAAGAGCAGCATACTTGAAAAGCATGTTACTGTATAGTTTTCTTAGTATTTATACTTACTATTAAAACTTAATTGAGGGGTTGGGGATGTGGCTCAAGCGGTAGCTCGCTCGCCTGGCATGCGTGCGGCCCGGGTTCAATCCTCAGCACCACATACAAACAAAGATGTTGTGTCTACCGAAAACTGAAAAATAAATATTAAAAATAAATAAATAAAACTTAATTGAAATAAGATACTTAACCATTCTTTTTATTGCTCTACAAGAGAATGTTTTAATGCCAGTTAAATACTTAGTAATATAATTTTACTATCATCTAATGCTTACAAAAGCTATGTTTTAGGGTAATGTCCCCTTTTATACAGTTTCTTCAAGAAACCCAAGGCTTTCATAAGATGGCCAATTTTACATATTACAATTTGAGCTGATGTCTGTCTGATGGCAGAATATTAATTGTGAGTTTTGAGATACTAAGTTTTTCTCTTACTCTGGTCTGATCTCAAAGAATAATATCTTCCATTTGTCTGGTATTCCTACTACTAGTAGGTAGAGAAACTACCATAGGAAAATGTACTTTCCTTTTAAATTTGGAAGGTGAATAGTTACATTCATGAAAGCATATATAATGTGTCACAGACAAATGCCAAATTCAAGCTAGTATTCTTCTTAATAAACCACAATTATCAAATGTGTATGTGGTATTTGTGTGTATATGCCTACTTTATGGGCTAAACTGATATCTAAGGTAAGCTATTGGAGCTCAACTCCTTGGTGTGAAATCTAATACTTTATTAGAGAGTAAAATCTGGCTAGAAGCTCCTTAAACCAATGACTTGGGGAATAGGAAAGAAGTGGAAGAAAAATTTATAAATTGCTAATTGTTTTTTCCTCCATGATATATATTACTCTGTTTGATATTTGACAGAATATTTTTAGCTCACTTTTCTTCTCTTATATAAAAGCAAAATCACTATCTTACCATTTGTATCTTCTTTCTCCCCTTTACACAGTGTCATAACAGTGTATGTATGTGTTTGGTTTATTGAAATGAAACTGCCCAGCTGATGCTTATCTCTTTCTCCCCCTTAACTTTGATAGGTTCTGGTGTTAGGAGAAGTTGATTATTTGCTGTTTTATTTCCAAATTAATACATATTTCCTAAGTAATAAAGGTAGAGATACTTAATAATCTGTAAAGATCGCCTTTCTTTGTGCATAAGTATTTCCTAACCTGATACTTACTTTTATCTATTATTTATTTTTTTTCTGTAGATACCCATATTGACAACTAATATAACTCTCCAAGCAAATGATATTAACTTATGATATTTTAAAGTTCCAAATTAGTTTTCTATGGTTGTTGTAATAAATTCTCACAAATTTAGTGGCCTAAAGCAACACATTTATTATGTTACAATTTGGTAGTTATTCTGTCTTAAGTAGATATCACTGAGCTAAAATCAAGGCATTACTGGGTGCAGTGGTGCTGGCCCATAATCCCAGTGGCTCGGAGTCTGAGGCATGAGGATTTGAGTTCAAAGCTAGCCTTGGCAACAGTGAGGCACTAACCAACTCAGTGAGCTCCTGTCTCTAATTAAAATACAAAACAGGGCTGGGGATGTGGCTCAGTGGTTAAGTGCCCCTGAGTTCAATCCCCAATACCAAAAAAATAAAATAAAATAAAGGTGTTAGCAAGGCTACATTCCCTCCTGAATGATTCAGAAGAGAATCTGGTTCCTTGCTTTTTCTAACTCCTGGAGACTGTCTGCTTTCTTTGGTCCATGTGTTTATAAAAAACAGAAGAGTAGCGAGTATTATTTACTTATTTTCTTTCAGATTTTTTTTTTAATTATGGAGTTGTTTTTCTGTTATATCTCTTAAGTTTGATGGCTTTTTAAAAAATTTTTTGTAAATGTATCTACAAGTACTGGTATGAGTTGATTTATTTAAAAGATAGAAGAATGTTTCATTTGTCCCTTTATCTGCTTACCTTTTCAAACTTACTTTTAATAGGATCGGAAACTCCATGGGACAGCTCAGCAACTGCTCCAGGACAGCAAGACAAAAATAGAAGTCATACGAATGCAGATTCTTCAGGCAGTCCAGACCAATGAATTGGCTTTTGATAATGGTGATGGAATAGAGATATAATGTCATTATCCTTTTATGGGCCTAGAGTGCTAAGTAAATCTTATAGTGAAGAGACAGTGGTTCAAAGTTAAGGGGGAGAAAGCATTGTAGGGTTTTTTTGTTTTGGTTTGGTTTTTGTTTTGTGTCATGTCTTATAGATTTTACTCTCTTCACATGGGACAGATGGTTTCAGATACTTGAACCTCATATTTCAGGAATATATTGACCTAGAAGGTATTTCTTCATTTTAATAAAGTATCAGCACTTTATATTTTTTTTAATTTGTTTCTGCCTATGTAAGAGTATGGCTTTGTTTTGTTCTTTTTGTTATGTATAGTTTTTGTTTTTGTTTTTTATTCCAGAGGGAAACTTTATGGTTAGTTGCTACAAGTAGGACTAGAAACTGTAGTTTTCCCTTGGTATCTTTGGGGGATTGAGGCCAGGATCTCTGATGGATACCAAAACCTACCGATGTTCTGGTCCTTTATATAAAATTGCATAGTATTTGCATAAAATGAATGCATATCCCACAGGCTTTAAATTATCTCTAAATTACTTATAGTATCTAATACAATGTAGATGCTATATAAATAGCTTTTACAGTGTAACAGCTGGATATTGATTATACATACACACACACTTTTTTTTTAACTTATTCAACACATGAGCACTTTTTTAAAAAAATCATTTTTGAGCCTGGGATGATTTGAATCTCTTGATGTAGAGCCTATAAGTATGAAGTAACAACTGTGTTTTGGTCTCATGATGTTATCATAATATAATAAATTCAATTCTAAAATCTTTTTTTTCTGTCAAATTTGTGATTTAGATTCATAATGACTAAATGGAAGGCTCTGAATTTAAACCTTGAGTTTATTATTACTTCAGTGGTTTTTTTTTTTTTTCTTTTTTGATAGTAGGGATTGAACCTAGGGGCATTTAATCATAGAGCTGCATTCCTAGCACTTTTTATTTTTTATTTTGAGACAGGGTCTCACTAAGTTACTTAGGGCCTCTCTAAGTTGCTGAGTCTGGCCTCAAACTTGTAATCCTCCTGCCTCAGCCTCCCAAGTCGCTGGGATTACAAGCATGCGCCACCATGCCTGGCATTGTTTCAGTGTTTATTGATTTAAGGACTAACTTTTTCTAATGTTTGAGGAATTTGTTTCTTTTTCATGTTTTTTAATCACACAAGTTAGAAAGTCAAATAAATGTTCAATTAATGAAACTTTGTGTTTCCCCCCCCTTTAGCAAAACCAGTGATAAGTCCTCTTGAACTTCGGATGGAAGAATTAAGGCATCATTTTAGGATAGAGTTTGCAGTAGCAGAAGGTGCAAAGAATGTAATGAAATTACTCGGCTCAGGAAAAGTAACAGACAGAAAAGCACTTTCAGAAGTAATTTTAAATAAATATTTTAGTATATTTTAGTATATTATTCAAAGAATGTGATTATTTAAGCAACAATAATTGTCTTTTTCACTTGCAAGGCTCAAGCAAGATTTAATGAATCAAGTCAGAAGTTGGATCTTTTAAAGTATTCATTAGAGCAAAGATTAAATGAACTTCCTAAGAATCATCCTAAAAGCAGTATTATTATTGAGGAGCTTTCACTTGTTGCATCACCAACACTAAGTCCACGGCAAAGCATGATATCTACACAAAACCAATATAGTACATTATCTAAACCAGCAGCATTAACAGGTATGTAGCACACATCTCTCCTGTTTTTTAAGTTGTTTTGTGTGTGTGTGTGTGTGGCCCTGGGGAAATCGTTGTGTGCAGATGTTTTTTTAAATTATGGGAGGATTTGCATAACATAAAATTTATTTGTTTTAATCATCTTACATTATACAATTCAAAGGGAGTTAATATGTTCTTAATGTTGTGCAACTATCACCACTATATAGTTCTAGAACATTTTTATCATTTTGTAAGGAAACCTATACCCATTAAGCAGGCACTCCCTTTTCCCTTTCTTCCTATCCCTCTGGCAAACACTTATTGGCTTTTTGTCTCTATGCATTTATTTGTTCTAGATACTTCATATAAGCAGAATCATATAATTTGTAGCCTTTGCATCTGTCGTATTTCATTTAGCATATACTCCTTTCAAAGTTCGCTTAGTACTTTATTCCCTTTATGGCTGAATAATGTTCAACTTCATGGATATATATCACATTTGCTTAACCACTTGTCAGGACATTTGGGTTCTTTCTACTTTTGACTCTTGTAAATAATGCCACTATGAAAATTTGTGTGCAGGTTTTGGTTTAAGCACTTGTTTCCAATTTTTATTTTGGCAGGGGGTGGTATGTATATACTTAGGAATGTAATTACTAGGTCATATATTAACTCTATTTCTAAGAGGTAGTTGTTTGTTTGTTTGTTTTTTCCTGTGATACAGGTGATTGAACCACTGAGCTTCAATCCCAACCCATTTTTATTTTTGAAACAGGGTCTTGCTATGTTGCCAAGGCTGGGCTCAAGCTTGCAGTCCTCCTACTTCAACCTCCCAAGTATCTGAGGTTATAATCATGCACCACCTTGATTAACATATATAAAAGTAGTTGTATGGAGTGTTCCTGTTTCTGTCCATTCTCCCAATACTTTTCTTTTACTTCTTTTTGATTATAGCTATAATATTATGTCCTCCATTGTTGAAAGTAAAGTTGTGGTCTCCACTTGTTTTTGTGGGACTGTCTATATTTCTTCCTTCAATTATACAGATTTTTGTTTTATATATTTTGGGGTTCCGTTAGGTGCATTATATGTTTCTAATTATTTTTTGATGGATAACTCTTATCAACACATAATGTCCTTTGTCTCCTTTAACAATTTTTACTTAGTCTATTTTGTCTGATTTTAGTAGAGTTATCTCTGCTGACTTTGGTTTCTGTTTGCACTGAATATCTTTTTCTGTCCTTACATTTTCAATCTATATGTGTAATTGCATCAAATTATGAGTTTCTTTTTAGATAACATATAATTGGATAATTTAAAAAAATCTATTCTTCCAGTCTCAGTGGAACAGTTTTATCATTTAAATTTAAGGTAATTACTAATAAAATGCCATAAATTCTGATGCTAACTAGTGAGAGTTAGGTAAAATTTTATTGGTTTATGGCATATTCCCCACAACATTGCTTTCATTTAACCTGCAAGCTTAGAGTTCCCAGGTAACTTGCACTTCTAACCAATTGACTACCAATTCTGGGATAATTCACCAAAACAACCTACAGAACTCTGGAAAACATTACGGTAGTTTTATTATAAAAAGGATACGGATTAAATCAGTCAAAGGACAAGACTCATAGGGCAAGATCTAGAAAGGTCTTAAATATGAAGTTTTTGTATTCTTAGGATACGTAACCTTCCCAACACATTGGTGTCTGTCACCAATGAGGAAATTCACTTGAGCTTTGCATATCCTGAGTTTTTATTGGGACTTTGTTATTATGTAGGTGTGACAGAGTGAATCATTGCCATGTGATTTGAATTCAATCTCTAACCTCTTGCCCTGCCCTGGAGGTCAGGCTGATACATAGCTCAAAGTTTCAATCCCTTAGTAATATTATTAGTGTTTTCTAGCACAGTTGTTCCCCATCCTGAAACTGTCTAGGGGCCTACCTTGAGTTAACCTTTGAGCGTAAAGTCATGTGTGATACAAGGGTTCCACCATGAAGAGCACATACATTCCTATTTCTAAGGTCATTCCATGATTTAGAGGCTTCTTCCAACAAACAAGGGACAAAACTCAGCCAAATTGATTTTTATACAACAAAAGAGCTTGCTTCTGACAGTTTGGTATTTGTTTCCTGAATTCTTATGTTACTGCCTTCTTTTGTGTTGGATTGAATTTTTTATTGTATTTTTTTGTTGTTTCCTTTTATATTTAATGAACTTGGTTTCATAGAGTAGTTTTAGATTCACAGAAAAATTGAACAGAAAATATAGACATTCTTTATAAATCCCATTTGTATATATGCATAGCCTCCCTCACATCATCATCTTATACCAGATTGACAGTTTTTTATAATTAGTGAATCTATATTGACACATCATTATCATCCAAAGGCCACTGCTTCCATTAGTATTCACTCTTGGTGTTCTACATTCTATGGATTATGACAAATATATAATATCATGTAACTACCATTATAGTGTCACACAGAATATTTTCACTGCTCTAAAAATTCTGTGTCTGCCTGTTTATACTTCCCTTCCCCCAACTTCCAGCCCTGGCAACCACTAATCTTTTTACTATTTAGGCTTTTTTTCCTGAATGTCACATAGTCAGACTCATACAATATGTAGTCTTTTTAAGTTTCCTTTCATGACTTGACAGCTCATTTCTTTTTACACTGAATCATATTTCATCAACTGGATGTACAAGTTTATCCATTCACTTACTGAAGGACATCTTAGTAGCTTCCAAGTTTTGGCAATTATGAGTAAAGCTACTACAAACATCTATGTGTGGGTTTGTTTTTTTCTTAGTAGTTACCCTGGTAACTCAGTAGCCTACAGAAACTGTTCTTTTATAGGTGCACCTTCCCCCTCTTTGCATTGCTGTTGTCACAAATTATGTCTGTACCTATATGTTCATTTACATAGGTTATAATTTTTTGCTTTGTCATTTAAATCATAAGAGTTACAAACCAACATAGTAGTACTTGATTTTATATTTTCCTGTGTAGTTAGTTTATCTGTGTTCTTTATTTTTTTCTTTGGTTTCAAGCTACTGTCTAATGTTTTTTTTATTTCAATCTGAATAATTTCACTTACACATTTTTCTGAGCAATTCTCTTATTGATGAGCTACTTTAGTTTTTGTTTTATCTGGGAATTTTTAATTTTTCCTTTATTTTTGAGTGATGGATTTGCTACAAATAGGATTCCTGGTTGACAGTTTTTTTTCCATTCACCATTTATCCTACTCCCTTCTGATGGTTATGGTTTCTAATTAGAAATTTATTAGTCTTATTGAAGATTCCTTGTGGGTAATGAATTACTTTTTATAAAATTATCTCCTTTGATTTTTTTTTTTTTAACCATTTGATTTAATGTGTCTTAAGGTGAATCTCTTAATGTATCCTATTTAGAGTCATTGAGTTTCTTGATGTACAGGTTCATATCTTTCATCAAATTTGGGGAGTTTTCAGCCATTATTTCTTCAAATGTTATTCTTTTCACTTTCTTTTCCTTTGGAACTCCATTATTTATGTATTTGTGTGCTATCTGGCATCTCACATTTCATTTAGGCTCTGCATTTTTTCTTTATTCTTTTTTCTTTCTGCTCCTAAGACTTGATGATTTCAGCTGAACTATCACCAAATATACTATATTTTCTTCTGCTTGCTCAAATCTGCTGTTGAATAACTCTAGTAACTTTTTTTCATTTTATCATATTTTTTCAGTTCCAGAATTTCTCTTTGGCTGTGTGTGTGATTGTGCATGTGTGTATGTGTGTATGTACACACAGTAACATGTGGAAACTGCAAAGCCTTATTCCCCAAAGCATTTCATTTCACTTCCTTGGCTTTTTGGCTTATATATTGTTTGCCCCAACTGAGAGCCTGTGCCCTGATTATTTACTTTTAAATGTTTTTGACATATGCCCTCCAATTAGCTGATTCTCTGCCCTTAGAAATTTGGGTACAATAAAGATAAGCCCTTGGTGTTAGTCCTTTAGGGATCCCACAGACATGTCAAAGCAGGCAACTACAGTTTGAGAATGAGAGTTCTCTATTTGCTCTGGCACCAAGACCCTATACCAGTAACGGAGGCTGCCATCATCAAGCTTTAAGTTGTGTGTATTATTTTTCAAATTGTTAAAATGTCAGTGGTATCTTAAGTCAGACAGAATTGTTATTTAATACATAGCTCTTAGATATAATGTATATCCATGGGGCAGTGAAAAATAAATGATTGGACACATTACAGCACTATTCCTGAAAATGTTTGGGAATCTTTAGTTTACCTTACATATTATAGTACCTGTTTATCTTTCTAACTGTTTTGTATCTTATACAACTCCTACCATTATTTAAATTAGTTTATGTACCGTCGTCTGTCACAATTAGTTAATGCACAGTCTTTCTCTGTTTAAATGTCTTTGCCTTATTCATCTTCTTACTGTACATATTTTTTTAATCAAAACTGCAATATAGACCTATAAAAACAAAGACCTTATCATCTGCTTACATATAATCGTAGCCACTAACACAGAGCGTTTAATACATGCAAAGGGTATTTGTTAAATAATATTCGATAATTAGGCAGGAACTATACTTCTTATCTTACTTTCATCATCTTTTAGCTTAGTGCTGAACACATTATTGATACTCAAGAACTCTTGAATGATTCATTGATTAAAATATGATTTCAAATATTTGAAAATCAATGGTATTTCTAGAAAAGTAATAGAACCACTTTTAAAGTCTTGGCTGATATGACTGGAAAAATTTTCCCTTTTTATTGTAGTCTGTTCTTCAGTTATATAACTTCTTTTCAGTTTGTTTTTCTATCATTTATTTCCTTACTAAACTCTATTTAAAAATCATATAAATCACCATTCTAAAAAATATCTTACAATTTTTAAAGCAGTTTGATTTTAAAAATGTCTAATTTCCTTAAGCATCTACTGGATCATTAACTGAATGTGGAATAACCAAGAAGAGAAATGGTACTTATAAAGGATTAGAAATGATGAAAGATAAACATGGATAAATACAGGGCATTTTCTAATCTGACTTTTTTTTTTACTGCTTTCTATTTGTGGTTTGTCTCATTTAACTCTAGTTTCTTTTAGTGGTTATATGATTATAACATTGAAATTCACAAATTTGTTGTTACTTTGATATAAGGTTAAAATAAGGT
Source organism: Marmota marmota marmota (assembly GCF_001458135.2). Taxonomy (NCBI): domain Eukaryota; kingdom Metazoa; phylum Chordata; class Mammalia; order Rodentia; family Sciuridae; genus Marmota; species Marmota marmota. Next base: position 441,719 of record NW_026000080.1, on the reverse strand, counting down.
TTTTTGCTCTATATTGTGAGATTTTACTAGTTTTTATAAGAGGAGATATCTTCAGAATCAAAAAGAATGTTAATTCAGTTGTACCAACATGTAATACTGAATTATGAATTAGTAAAATAGCTATTAGTTTTTCCAGTCAGTTGAAAGAAATAAGAATACATTTACTTATTTTATTGTAATTCATAGCCTCTACTTAGGAATATAAGCATTTCTTGGATTTGCTTGTTTTAAAAATTTCACATTGTAGGTTATGAAGGTAAAGAATGTAGTTTTAATCTATTTCTAATATGGTTATATGAAGTTGCAACTATGTCATCTCATAAAATAAAGAAACTTCTAGATGTTTAATAAAGATCTTAATGCCCTCCAGGTTTGTTTTGTTCTAAATGAAAGCAGGTGGTAAGCATTGTCATGCCCTGATACATTGAAATTACTAAAATATTTAATAAGCTTCCAGGGTTTGAAGTCGTAGCCAGATGTTTTCAGTTTCCCCAGGATGGCTTTTACAGCTAAACATTTACTATGGAAATTAGCAAAGTTTGCCAGTTTACAAAAAGGCAAATAAAAAACAAATACAACAAGTTATTTTTTTGAACTAGAATAAAAATGATAACCACTATACTTAATCTGTCTTATCACTTTATAGTAAAATAAGATTTCCACAGCACAATAACACATGAAAAAAACTGAAATTCTACCTCTTTCCCCAACTTTTAATAGGTTTATTGAGGTATAATTTACATTCCATAGAATTTACCCATTTTTAAATGTACAATTTATGATTTTTTAATAAATTATATGATTGTGCCACTATCATCAATATCATTGTGAGAGCAGTTTTATTAACTTTTAATTGACATATAATAAACTACACATATTTAAAATACCTAGTCTTGCTTTCATTATTTCCAACAAGAAATCTGCTACCATCTTTTTTATTATTTTTTTTATTTCTCTGTATGTGAAATGTTTTTTTTTCTTTTGCTACTTTTACTGTTTTCTATTTATCACTGCTTTTGAGAAATTGGCTTATGGTGTGGTTTACTTGTATTTCTTTGCTTTGGTATTCCTTGAACTTTTTGGGTTATAGTTTTCATCAAATTTGGAGAATTTTTACATATTCATTTTATATATATATATACCTACATACATATGCATATATGTATACATAGATGTATACATATGTATATATATCTCTTTCCTCTTCTCCCTGCTGTTCCTCAGGAACTTCAGTTACACAAATGAGGCTACATGTTGTTAAATTCATCATTAACATATGTTCTGTTCTTTTTTTCCCCCCTCTCAAGTCTTCTTTCTTCCTTTTTTTTTTTTTTTTTGCTGTGTCTTCAACTTCACTAATCTTTTAAATATTTAATCTATCACCAGTTCATTCAGTGTACTTTTAAAGACATCTCAGACATTGTCTGTGAAGTATCTCTAGAAATTTGGTTTGGGTCTGTTTTATTTCATTCATGTATCTGTTCAACTTCTGAACAGATGGAATATAGCTATAATAATTATTTTAATGTCCTTGTCTGCAAATTCTAACATTTATGGCAGGCTACTAACTTTGTGGTAATTGGAACACTGGGAAAAAACAAATACACCTGATAATCTTTGATTAGATGGAAAATATTTTGAATTTTTTCTTGTTGAGTGCTAGATACTTTTTAATTTCTGTAAATATTTTTAAGCTTTGTTCTAGGACAGAGTTACTTATTTTATCTTTTCAGTATTGCTTTTTGACATTTGTTATGTATAACAAGAACGCCATTTAGGGGTAATTGTTCTTTCTGCTGTGGGGCAAGACTCTCCAGTGTTCCAGGAATTAAGATTTTCAGTCCTAGTTGGTAAGAACAGGCTTCTTCCCTGTGTACACTGAGTATTGCTGTTTCTGATTTTTCAGATGGTTCCCTTGCCTCAAGCATTTTATTCATAAGCAGGTGCTGATTAGTACTTTGAATAAGGTATGAGAGAGACCTTGTGTGTCACTGAATTCTACCACTCTACCACTCTCCAAACCTTAAAGCGGCATTTTTAATTCTTATATAGTGTAGCCCAAATGATGACAAAGCTTCGTCTCCAGATGGCCTTTTGAACACTTTTAGTATTATTTGCCTAAGAAAATAGCAATTATTTTATGCTTAATTACAACCTTTACTCATTTGACTAACCTCTCAGAATGGAAAGATAATATGGTAATTTTACATATCAAACAGAACAGTGGTTGTTTATGTAAAAAACCTGTGAAGTCCTTTTCTATGTTAGCTGAATACTAGTAACCATAACTATTATTCCCATTGTCAGACTTATTTATAATTTCTGTGTGCTATTTCAATAGATATATTATTTAACTTCATGTTCCCCTTTCAAAGTTCTCTATCCACATAATTCAAGAATTTTTTTCATGTAATTAATAGAAATGAGTATTCAAATATATAAGAGGTTCATGTAACTTATTTTATGCCCTACAGTCAGCTTTGGGGGGTATTGTTCTTTCCTTTAAAAGTTCTTATAGTTTTCTAAAAATTTTCAGTGGTTTCTCTGAGTAAAGCAGGAAAGTTGATAGTTAACCTTACAGGTCCTCTAGGAGAAGAGTTTTTGCTATTTTAGAAGATCCTTTTAATTTTATTTTTTTCTCTTTTTAAATATATAGCAGAAACATAGTTCTATATATTAAGAATTGATATTCTTATTTGTTTTTATTTATGCTACTAGGTACTTTGGAAGTTCGTCTTATGGGCTGCCAAGACATCCTAGAGAATGTCCCTGGACGATCAAAAGCAACATCTGTTGCTCTACCTGGTTGGAGTCCGAGTGAAACCAGATCATCTTTCATGAGCAGAACGAGTAAAAGTAAAAGTGGAAGTAGTCGAAATCTCCTAAAAACCGATGACTTGTCCAGTTCAGTAACCACACTTTTTTAAAGAATATAACAAATGAAAGGGACTAGACAAAGAAATTATCAATGGGGACAGAAAAGAATGGAAGGTGTCCAAGTGGGAAAAAAAAACTTGAAAATTATAATTTGTGTAGTTAAATTTAAAATATTAAAACTGTAATGATAGGAAGCAAAAGGGCAGCAGAATTTATTTTACTGAAAATGTATGAATGAATGACAAACAATGGTAATTCTTTTGAAAGAATGAAATATTGAAAAATCACTCTTTATGCCCACCTGAAAAATATACAGAGACAATGAGACTTGTTCTTCTTGTAGGATCATACCTTGATTCTTTTAATGGTTTGGTGATACTTCAAAACTAATATTGAATTTTGCATAACTAACTATTGGACCAAACCTGTGTACTGGGATAGCAACCTGCAAGTCAACTTTAATAGGAATCAGAGGGTAAGGATTGAGGAGAATAAAATGAAAAAATATTTAGGAAGCACTTTGGAGACATTGTGAAGTATAGTTGTAAACTATACATAAGTGTATATCTAGGATGAAAAAGCATATGACAATTAAACCTAGTATAGAGTACAAAAGTGAACTTGTCTGTAGTTGATTGTGCTTAGAGGGTTTGTGAAAATAAAGAGTTGTTTGAGGCTGCCAAACTTTAAATATAAACAAGAGTAAACAAAGAAAAACTGGATTTTTGATCATCCATTGTGGCAAACAACGACTGTGAATCCTTTAATTCACATTCTTTTATGTACAAACTAGATAGCAGTTACCATTTGTGTTTTATCAAACAGGATAATCTGGAAGGGTCTAGTGGGAGTATTTATATAGCAATTTAGGATTAAAAAACTAAAGAATTAAATATGAAAAAACATTTTCAAAGAATCTTAAGATTTTTCATTGCTATAGTGGCAGCAATATTAAAGGTTTAAAGTCTTTAAACAAGCTTATAAATTTTAATTACAGATGATGTCTGTGCTGTTTTGAAGCTAGATAATACTGTGGTTGGTCAAACTAGCTGGAAACCCATTTCCAATCAGTCATGGGACCAGAAGTTTACACTGGAACTAGACAGGGTAAGATGAGGAAATTTTTACTTGAATTTTCATTATACTAAAAATTTTGTTTTGAATGTTTTAAATGTTTTATTATTTTGGAAGACTTTAACAGACTTTATTCTTAACAAGAATAAAAGAAAGGTATATTTTTTTTGACATTCTCATGTAGTAAGTTACATAGAAGTCTACTTTTATGTACAGGTAAATATCAGATTCCTATTATAGCTTTTATTTGTGCATTCACTTGAAAATGTGTGCTTTATATTAAACTAGAAAAACCAACAAACCAGCTAAATCTAATATTGTGTTTGTTGTTTTAATAACACACAGTCTAATCACTGAAGTGATTCTTCTGACCCACCACGTTCAGGTTATCTTACCAAAGCTGAGTTTGAAAGGAGCTCTTGGCGAACACTGTGGTGCACACCTGTAATCCCAGTGACTCAGGAGGCTGAGGCAGTAGGATTGCAAGTTCAAAGCCAGCCTCAGCAATTTAGCAAGGCCCTAAGTGAGACCCTGTCTCAAAAAATAAAAAAGGCTGAAGATGTGGCTCAGTGGTTAAGCACCCCTGGGTTCAATCCCCCATATCAGAAAGAAAGAAAGGAGCTCTTATACTCAAGTTACACTCAAGTCTCTTCACTTCCCATGTATCTCAGTGTCTTTCATGAAGATATAAATAGCTAGAATCCATTCTGTGGCTGTAGAACCCAATTGAAATTAACTTGTCACAGTATATTCAATAGATATACAATGATGACTTGATCTTAGATTCAAATTCATTTTTTGAGTATGGGATGAAAATGTTAAAAATCAATCATAACTTTATCTGAAAATTAAAGAGTTTAAGCTTTGTGTTATATCATATTCAGAAAGCAGATTTATAAGGCTTAATGGTGATGTAATCTATGAAAATATTTTGGCTGTTATCGCTCCAGCTTTTATTAAGATATTTTTCCAATAAAGTCTTCAAAGCAAGCATACTAGCTCAGACCTTTATTATTGCTTTTCTTGGTTCAAAATTATGTCAACCACTTAAATGTTACATGTACTTAACAAAATGCTTAGCCTGTTGTGTAGTCCAGTTTTCGAATCTTTTATATTATCTATTTCAGTGAGATGTGTGAGGATCGAATCTATGTTAAAACTAGGCACTGTGATGCATCCCAGCAATTTGGGAGGCTGAGGAAGGAGGATTGCAAGCCTGAGGCCAGCTTCAGCAACTTAGCAAGATCCTAATCAACTTAGTGAGACCCTGTCCTAAAATAAGAAGGGCAGGGGATGTAGCTCAGTGGTAAAGAACCCCTGTGTTAGTTTCATCCCTGGTACCAAAAAAAGAAAAAAAAAAAATGAAAATGACTAATTGGGAGATTTTACATGTAGTAAGGTTATTGAGAGAGTTGTATATTTAAAAAAGAGAACTTAAAATAAATTGGGTCTTGCAGTCATTGAAGTAACTGAGAAACCAGCATAGTTACATATAAATAAATTTTAGAACTACTATAGACTTTCAGTGTCCTGCTTCTAAAGGTATGTTCTTTTCCCTATGATAATTTGAATGAGATATAAAGATAGAGGTGGCACAGAGAGAAAAGTACAAAAAATGGTGAATGCCTGGAAAGAGAAAATAGTTTATAATTATCTAAACTATTAGTTTAGAACACTAGAAAGTCTCTGATAACTATTGGCTGTTCATAACTTGAGATCTACAACTAAAATTATTTTTCTACTCTATGATATCAGACATTTTTTCCCACTTGGAGTTGTGCTCCCTTTGAAACTTTGAAGACACTGCATGGCTTAGTAAAGCCATATTCTCAAACCAGCTAGTCCTTATTGCTCCCAGTATTCCTATTCCTTGCCCCTAATTTGATTATAAACTTCTTGGCAGAGACCACATTTCCTATTACAATAGTTCTTTATGTTTACATAGTACATTTTACATTTACATGTGCTTTTTACTCTTTTATTATTTCTTATAATGATAGAATATTTATTTATGGAAAATGTTTATAGAAATATAAGTCTTGGACTACTCCTGTTGTACTAGCTATAGCTATATAGGATGCTGCGGTTCTGGGAGGATCACTTGCATCCAGGAGTATAAGACCAGCCTGGGCAGTTTAATAGAGAGACCCTGTCTATAGATAGATAGAGGTTGTAGATGAAATTTAAAGGTAAGTGCACTTGCCTAGCATGCATGAGGCCCTGCGATCTATCACCATCACCATTGAATAAACAAAGAATGAAAGAAATCAATAGTTCTTCTTAAAATTGTAAGATAATTGTAGAAATGACCTAGATCTAGAATTCTTCTAGAAAAATTAAAATTATATTCCAGGGAGTTCCAGTGTTCTGTAAAATTGTCTCAGGAGGTAACACGGAGTCCTTTTTGTTTTGTTTTGGAATTCTATGTAAGATGTCATTTGGATTTTGCCACTTAAAATGTTTTTTAATTGCTTATGTACTTCAGCTCCTATATTGTGCAAATTAAGGAAATTATGGTTTAAAGGTTAAATAACTAGCCTAGGGTATAATCCAGAATTCTTAATAGCTACGGACTAATGGTTCTGTATTATATCAAGTTTCTCTTTTATTTTCTTATAAAACCGGTCTTTTTTATATTATAAACATGATAGCTGAGTACAGTGGTATATACCTATAATCCCAGCTATTCAGTAGGCTGAGGCAGGAGGATTGCAAGTTTGAGCCCAGCCTGGACAACTTAGGGAGACCATGTCTCAAAAAGTAAAAAGGGCTGCAGGTACATTTCAGTAATAGAGAACCTCCTGGTATTCAGTTCCTAGTACTGCTCAAAAGGGGGGGGGGGCTGTGCAATTTCTCTTTTTCCTTGAATTTCCTCCCCTTTCCTGTGATAACAAGTTTGATCAAGCTATCATGGGAGATTGAGATCATCTTAGATGCTGGGTTTTTAACTTGTAATGAAGCTATAATGGTTTTCACCTTCCTTTGGCTCTTCCAGATTCTTCTATTAAATAATATATCATGAACATGTCATATCCTCCTCAGACTATGTGACTCCTTTGGGATCATCAACTATATATAAAATCAGTTAGTTTTTTTTTTTGGCTCGGGGATTAAATCAGGGACGCTTTACCATGAAGCTACATCTCCATTTATTTATTTAAGACAGGGTCTCTCTAAATTACTGAATCTAGCCTCAAATTTATGATCCTCTTGCTTTGGCCTCCTAGGTGGCTGAGATTACAGGTGCGCACCTCTGTGTCTGGACCTTTTTGTTGTTGTTCTTTGTTTTTATCATTTCTTGACCATCAGGCATTCTGCTAAATTCATTAAGGATGACTTTGTTTTTCCCTTTGCTCTAACATTTGCCATTGTTAGGAGGGACTTAAAACACACAACCCATTCAACACACCCTTATTTCAAATTTCTTGTAACTCAGCTCCATTGTACTTTTATTCCTGGGTTATTTTAGCAATAAATTTTTCTATTCAACTTAAATCTGTTGTTTTCATTCAAAATTATTTTAATTATACATATTTATGTAATATAGTATGATAATTTGATACATGTATGTAATGAAGAATGATTAGGGTAATTAGCATTTCCATCTCTTTAAACATTTATCATTTCATTGTGTTGGGAATCTTCAAACTCCTCCTGTCTAGTTTTTTATAAAATATATAATAAATTGTTGAAATCTTAAATTCAGTATTCCAAACTTTCGCTACCAAATCTCTTGTTCTTCTAAATGAGATAACTGCATAAAACACCTAAAATAATACCTTTACATGATAGTTGAGTAGTAAATGATAGCTCTTATTACTCCCGGCTTTGTTTTATTACCATAAAGCTAACTATTTAATCACATATTTTCATTTCCTTAATATTCTAGATATTTTTTATGTTATTAATTCCTTCCAAACTTCATTTCCTTTTCTGTGCACCCTAAAATCAGTGTTATTCGGAACTGTTTCCTTGCTGATGCCCCCACAACATCCTTCGACCTTGTCTTTATACCATACCTGCTGTGGAAACCTAAAACAGCATATTATTCCTGCCATGTAGCTTTTCTACTTTCATATGCTAAGTGCTGCTGAAGTTAGTAATACTTACAGTGTGTATTTTAGTTTCCACCCTCAGTAAGGCTTACTCTAAAAGTTAATTGTACATTTCAAATCCAACTCTTACCAGTAATTTTTGTTTCCCCCATCTCATACTCCTTTACTTCTGTTTTAGATTAAGCCCATTAGACTTCATATTCCTGCTACCATTCACTAAATTTTCTGCATCATCATCTTGGTTTCAGAGAAAGAAGTCTGTCTCATTCCTATTAGAGTCTGTGATCTAAATTGTCTTCTAATTCCCATTCTTTGTAATCTCTTGAAACCTTCTTCCATCAATTATACCTGCTGTGACCTATATATCTTAACCTCATTTCCTCTTACCTTTGATTATTATTACATGTTTGCATTCCTTCCATTATTTTATTTTATTTTATTTTATTGCTTCCTTGTAGCTCTATTGATCGGCTTCTCACAAACAAGATTCTTGAAAAAGTTAATCATGTTCACATACTACATTGGAGCTTCTGTTGCTGTAATAGGTTCTAAATAAGACACATTATATATAGTTTCTCGTTTAATCCTTTCAGTAATCTTATGAGATATATATAATTATTTTAGCTGTTCTAAGGATTACTGATGTCCCAAGACTTCTAATTTTTCTCAGGCCACACAGCTAGAAAGTGAGAGAGCTGAGAATCATCACAAGTATCTTGACACTAAAGCCTAGTCTGTCTAAAATAAAAGTCTGTGTTCTTCATTATAGCTTACTAACTTGTCTGTTTCTCATCCTTCTGCCTGGGTAAATTTTTTTAATTGCGTATTACAGTAAGAAAAATAATAAAAATTTAGTGCTGGGCTTCTGTTAACTTTTAGTTCTCACACAACCCTAGACAACAAATAGCATATTATTGTGCATATTTTACAGGTAAGCAAACTGAGGACCAGAAAGGTAAAAGTAACTTGTCTAAAGTTCTAAAACTATCAATGATATGGAGCTGAGACTTGAATGAACTATTTGTTCTACAAAAATTTATTCCATCTGTAGGCATAAGATAATATGATCCTAGGGCTCTACTGTACTTCCCGAGGTGATTCACCTCTACCCCTTCATGTTTTACCCTTTAGTGCTGGCCTATAGTTTCCAAGTTAAAGATCAAATTATTTTGTTGTCATACAAAGTTCTTCATGATCTTGCTCTACCTGTCTTTTTATCCTTATTTCCCATATTCTAGGCTTAACTACATGAAACTATATCCTCTCTAAAATATACTGTCTACTTCTTTAACCTTTGTACATTCTTTTTCCTCTGATCATTGTGTCCTCTCTGCTTTCAGTCTTGTGACTCATCTCTTAAAGCCCAATTTGAGTCTCATCTTTTTCAATCTTCCTTGTACTCTTCCCTTACAAAAATCATTTTATTACTCATATTTATTTACATTTACACCTTTCCAGTAAAACTATGAATCACTTGAAAACAGGAATATATGTTGCTTATCTTTGTACCTATCACAGAAGATACTTAATTTAGATAATCACTAAGTATTAATGGAATGAATGGAAATAATTTATGCAAGATTAATTTTTAAACTTAGCCTTTTTCTTTAACTTATATTTTTTTTATATCAACATACCTGAGGAAGATGACATTCTGATTGATACAGTGATTCCCAAGTAGATTCCCAAATAAACACACATAGCAGAATCTGAGGGACAAAGACATGTTTCATGTTTACATGAAAATGCCTTCTTCCTTACCCAGTCTCAACCTCTTCCCCATAACTGAATCTGGTTTAAATTTTCATGCCTCACCTGTTGCTAGAAAATAATTGTTCTTAAATACAGTATAAGCATTTTAAAATGCTTTTTATGCCTCTCTGACCTTTAATACTGAAGACCTCCATTTAACAATGTGAGAAATAGAAAAGAATTAGAAGTAATACTACTGTAAAGAAACTTAAGCTCAGATTAGGTTTTAAAAAATTAATTTGAGGCAAAATTAAAACCTATTAAATATGTTTTAGAAGCTTAGGGATGAATTCTATCCAATATGAACTTTCATCCCAGATTTAAAAGTTCTGAGGGTAGACTCATTCCACTGTCTGATTCATTAAACTTCTATTCTTCACCTCCTCCCCTGACATTGTATATTAGCATCCACATATCAGAGAGAACATTCAACCTTTGGTTTTGGGGGATTTGCTTATTTCTGAATACACCTAAGTGAATCTTCACATCATGTACAACCACAAGACTGGGATCCTAATCAGAATAAGGTATATTCCATGTTTGTATAAATATATCAAAATATACTCTACTGTCATGTAAATATGAAAATTTATAAAAGTACATGAGGATAAACCCACCAACGAATATGCAGAAACATAATGGAATTGTTATATGGAGAATATAAAGTTTAATCTTTAAAGAAAGAACAAAAGAATTTTAAAACATAAGCAAAGAATGAATGATAAGCCAATAAGAGTAGGCAGGGATTAAATTAATCAAATAAAATGATATCTGGAATTTGCTTCAAAATAATGCAGGAGGTCTGGGAAAGTAGCTCAGAGGCAGAGTGTTTGCCTAGTATGCATGAGGCCCTGTGTTCAATCCCTAGCACCAGGGGGGAAATAAAAGAAAAGGAGGGGTTAAAAGTAAAGCATGACTGACCAATAGTTGATAAATTTTTGATGCTGCGGGGAAGAACATCCAAATAGGACTTTTAAAAATAGGCAATGTTAACATTTGATATTGAAAACTAAGAGGATAGGCTAAACAAAAGAAGAGTTAGCTTGGAAGATAGCTAAAGAAGTTGCCTAGAGTACAACACAAAGAGATAAAAAATTTGAAGGAAAGTCTGAGAGACGGGAATAAGAATTAAGATAGAATAAGAATTAAATGGAGTTCCAGAAGGATGGAGTAGAGGACAAAGGCTGTCTGAAGCAGTAATGGCTGAATTTTCCAGAATTGATGACAGTCACAGATTTTCAGATTTGAGAATACAAGTACCTTAAAGGGTTAATAAGGTAGCTAATTTAAAAACTCAGCAATGTGGGAGATGTGGATTGGATTTAATCAAGAATGTAATTGTTATAGAGTCAAATGTTTAATTTGATCTTCATGAAAAGAGAATTTCGGCTGGGATGAGGAAAAACTAGTGGGAAAATCATAGGTAACAGTATAGATTTTGGTTGAAGAATAAGATAAAGTTTGGAAATAGGAACAATGTGTATTAAGTCATGGAGGATGAAAAGTATATAAGGAGTCGGGAATAAAAGGGAAACTATGTAACTTTAGCAGATAATAATTGACATAATAAGTGACTATGTACACTCATATTTCTATCATAATTATTTACTTGTGTTTTGCACTACAAAGGGAGTAAAATTATCCACATCACAGGTGACTTCAAGCAGAGATCACATCCTTATATTCTTCATTTTATCTATCCTGCTCCTCTCTCTGTATTTCTCATCCTCCCAAAAGGCTCCAAGATTTCACATACATTTCAGCTCAAGAGTCTCCCTCACTGGACTTCTGAACTTGAAAACATATTACTGTTTCCCCAGGTAGTTGTTTTCTGTTTGTCCCTAGTGGATTCCAGGTTTTTTTTTTTTCTACCCCATCCTATTCTGTACTTCTATAGATTAGTGTGTGACTTTGAAATTTACTGGGCTCTGATTTAAGATGAAAGACAGTGGGAGATTAGTGGGCAGAAGGAAAGGGCAATCAGGATTTTTGTTTCTCTTCCTTCATCCCTACTTTGCTGTTTTTCACAGCAGTGTATCTATGGCTACACCTCCTGCTGGAGAGTTTCTTTTCCAAGATCCAGTCAGTCTCAGTGGATTTTTGTAATATTGCTTTTACACGTTTAGGCTAGGGTTGGACTACTGCTAGCCTTTCAATTTTTGTTCTTTGTTAGTTCCTTAACTTTCATCACGCCTCTGAAAGCAGCCAGTTTTTAAAACCCTCTTTAGTTAAATCCTTTCACTATTCAATCTGCTTGTTTCCTGGAATCTTAACTGATATATTTCCCAAGGCTGTGTTGTCCACAGAAGCCTATTGAACACTAATAAATATGACATCTGCCATGTGTATCTTTGTGAAAACATCATCATTCCTCAGCTCTTGAATTTCCTAAGCTTTGAGTAATTTTCACTATTGTAGCAACAGAAAGTTCATGTTTTGCCTCTTTTCAGTAGTGGAGGCGTACTCTCCTTTTATTAAAGTTCCCAAACTTTCTCAGTTCAGTGTTCTTGCTGTTCTAGTAGTTTTTTTCACAGTATGTCTCTAGAACAAAAGAAATACCCAATACTCCATTTATTAAGAAGTAGTTAATAAGTAGTGTTTATACACTAGATAATTAACCCCAATAGATTTTGGAAAAAAAGTATCGAGAGAAAAGAGTCTTATTTCATTCTTATGTAACTGAAATTAACAAATGGGATGTCTACCTGTTGTACACTGTATTATTTCTTAAAGCCCTGAATCAAATGGTTCTTCATTTCCTCTTCTGCAGATTTTTCATATGAAGTTGCTTTTTATTATTGTGAAAACCTAGCTTAGCATAGATATGATGTCATCAAAAGGCATGTATGTAGTATTCTAATGGTGAAACTATGAATTACCTTGAGCTAGTGATTCCCATGGTGTCCAATAGATGTCAGTGTATCCTTTGAAAAATGAAAGTATTCTCTGGCTGATACCCAGAGCTTTTCAACAACCATTTAGAAACATCAGCCTTCTTTGTGCTAAATGTATACTGTTTCCATTATTTGGGGAGTTTTTGTTTGTTCTTTGTTTTGTTTGGCTGCTGTTATTTTTTTTTAACTGCCACACATTTTTTAATTTTTTGCTTTCCTTCCTTCACTATGGGTAAAGCTGATTCAATGTCCCTTACCTTTTTCTGTTTATATTCAGGCCTTAGAGAGATAAGCCACACAGATTTCTTATTTCTCTCATACACTTTTCTCATTGATCGTAGATTCAAATACAGCAAAATGAAACACAAGCATTCATGGTCTGCCAGTACTGCCAATTAGTTAACCTAACTCAAATCGTACCACTCAGCTTTTTTTTTTGGCTGGGGGGTAGTAGATTTCTTCCATCTAGAATTTCATTATTCCTGTAGTTTTCAGTTATATATGAGCATGCCCTTGCCTTTAGACCAGATCTCCTTTATCTAGGAAATTTCTACAAAAGCAGCAGTCAAACTTGCATGTTAAATTCTAAACAGTAGTAGATGCTTCAATTCTATATCCCAGGCTGATTTACCCAAACTGCACTTGATATCAGGGGTTAAAAAGGATTGAGGATTCATGACATAGATTATGCAGTACTGAAATAAAAATTTCTAGATCACAGCCGTCCTCCCTCTTATGTTCTTAAGAGTGATTTTGACAGGGAACAATGCAAAGCAATAAAAAGTAAAGATGTTTATACCTAATTTCTCATTATAGAACTCTAGGAAATCTAGCTTAAAGTCTATCCCATTTAAATCTGTAACATATTTCCATTTGAAGCATGGAATAAAAAGCCTGAGGAAAGAGATGAATCAATATGTTAAGTTTACCAGAATGACTAGAATAAATAACAAATGAGGTGAGAGAATCCACTTTCATCCAGGGTAAAGCATAATTTCAGAAATGTAGCAGTGTGAAAGTATGAGAATCTGTAAAAAAATACTGATGCCATCCCTAGCTTCTGTGCCACTTGTACCTGCCTGTCCATAACAAGTTTTCTTCCCTAAGGAAGAAGATAAGAGAAAGTAATCCTCTCTCTTCTCCTAGTCTAAAAATAAGTAATCTAAATTACCAGTTCCCAATATAGTTGTTCTACCATCATATTTCACAAAACAACTGTTACCAAAATAATTAAGCTTTTAACTTGAATGCAGTGTGATAGCATTAGTATCACATCTATTCTCTATACCATTTGTTAATCCTAAAGTAATAATTATTCTTCTCATTCTTTCCCTTTCATGATAAGCATCCTCTTCCATATTAATTATGAGTCAGAGGGAAGAATTGAGATAGGAAGCCCTGGGATCACATGCCATTGATATGTTGTTCTGAGTCTTTTCCTGATCGGCTATGAGTCTCTCTGAAGCATTGTGTTATGACAGATTTTTATCATGTTGCATTTTTATAAGTGTTTATCTATTCATTTGTATCAACTAGTTTTATAACTTAAGGAAAGAATTTTTATTATGTATATCAGAAACTTATGCATAGCTTCATAAATTGAAATTTGTCATATAAAAGAAGTAATTTATTACTTTGTAGACCCTAAAGAGAAAAGTATTTTTCTCTCTTTCTGGATGGTCTGCATAATCTTGAGAAAATAATGGAAGAGTCTAGTACTTCGTTATAATTAAAATGTATAGATATTATAAGATATGTAGAGGTCAGTTTATGACTTGACTCCAACTTATAACCTACATTCTGTGTTTGCATTTAGTAATAGGTTGTAAAAACCTTAAATATGTTTCCTCCTGAAGCATTGTTTTTGATGATTATCATGTATTCTTTCCTAAGGATATGTTACATTTAACTGGTTCCTATGTTTTCAGTATTAAAGTTCTTACTACTTTGGTGTTCTTTTTTAAAACGTTATAATACATAAACATTTTAAGGCAGAAAGCATAAGCTGAATATCCCCTTTCTTCCCTACCTACTCAGGCTGCTGCACTTACTAGCCTTGCTACCAGCTAGATTTTTTTTTTTGAAGATTAAATGATCTAATATTAATACTCTTAAAGTGCTTGCCACAGTGTGTGGCATATTGTAAGTGCAGAATAAATGCTATTTGCAGATCATTCCCTTGCTCAATAGTGGGAAAGAAATAAGGTTTGACATGGATTCTGTGAGGCAAGTACTGGGGTCTTTTCACAGTAGCATAGCAAGTGATACATATGAAGAAGGGAAATAAGAAAGATTGAAACTTTAAATGGGAAGACTTCTGTGGGCATTCATCTGTACTAGTGGTTCCCATATGCATTCTTTAAGTGTACTTTGGAAATACCTTACCCAGAGAATGTCTTCTTGAGTTTGTGCTTTTAAATTAAAATGTATTAGTTTATTAAAAGAATATACAATTAAGAAACATTATAGAATTTTATTTAAAATAGTGTTATCTTTGTGTTACCTTTGTTTATTGTATTTGTATCTCATATTTTTTGTGATATTTTAATCAAGTGTGTGTCCAATGATGTCTTTTCTGTTTATTTATTTTTTTAATTATCCTAGTCACGTGAACTGGAAATTTCAGTTTATTGGCGTGATTGGCGATCTCTGTGTGCTGTAAAATTTCTGAGGTTAGAAGATTTTTTAGACAACCAACGGCATGGCATGTGTCTATATTTGGAACCACAGGGTACTTTATTTGCAGAGGTAATAAATGTATTTTATTAACTGTGTATAACTACAATTGAAATTATGTATAGGTAACATGATGTAGAATTGGAAAGAGTGTTAGGCTGAAAGACTAAGATGACTTGAATTCTTGACTCAGCTCTGCCACTGAATAGGTATGTGACCTTGAGAAAAATCATTTATCCTCTCTATATCTGTTTTCTCATCTAGAAAATGAGAGGATTGGACAAAATTATAGCTAAGATTCCCTTAAGCTTAAAATGCTATGAGTTTAGTGGATTTCATGAACCATAAATTCAATGCTATTTTCATGTCACCTTGAATTTTCATCACTGCAGGTTACCTTTTTTAATCCAGTCATTGAAAGAAGACCAAAACTCCAAAGACAAAAGAAAATTTTTTCAAAACAGCAAGGTAATTTCTAAGAATCAAATATAAAATGTTCTCGTGTTTTATTAAATCTTAAAAGTAATATCCATATGTAGTTTCTTTTTAGTTGTGCATTTATTTCTAGAATTTTATTACAGAACATTTTAGTTTACTATCACCCAGCTTCAGCAGTAATCAACTGATGGCCAATTTTGTTTTATTCACATCCTGTCTGCCCATACTCCTTAGTCAGATTATTTGAAGCAAACTCAGACATTAGTGAATCATCCTTAAATATTATAGTTTGGCTGGGTGTGGTGGCACATGCCTATAATCTCAGCACCTGGGGAAGCTGAGGTAGGAGGATGGCAAGTTCAGGGCCAGCCTGGGCAATTTAGCAAGACCCTGTATCAAAATGAAAATAAAGGACAAACAAACAAAAAAACCCAACTAGTTTGTGTCTAGTTAAGGTTTTAAAAAGAAGAGATTCTTTTTAAAACCTTAACTACATATGTATAACAATTTCTTACGTATTTATTTTTTAAACTATCTTATGCTATTTTGCACTAATATTTCATAGCAAATAGTTAAAAATAATCTTTTATATCAAATTTTGTTCTTCATTAATTATAAACTGATGAATGTAAATTTTTAATTATGCCTTTTGGTAATATATAAAGAAATTACTCGTTCTGTTTTCTTTATTCACAATATGTACAGGCAAAACGTTTCTCCGAGCTCCTCAAATGAATATTAATATTGCCACATGGGGAAGGCTAGTAAGAAGAGCTATTCCTACAGTAAATCATTCTGGCACCTTCAGCCCTCAAACTCCTGTGCATGCAACAGTGCCAGTGGTTGATGTGCGTATTCCTGAGCTAGCACCTCCAGCTAGGTATGTGTCTAAGATTTTTAAGCATATCTTACACAAAATAGTTATTGGGACATTTGTACATATTGATTACCGTGGTTATTGAGAACCTCAGTTTTTTCCAAGTAGTATTTTTATTTATTTTTTTCTTTTATCATAGGTATTTATTTATTTTCATTAGCACATGTGTAACAGTGGGGTTCATTTTGACATAATTATGCATGCACTGGATACAATTTGCTTCATCTCAGGCCCTAGTACCCTCTTTGTTTTAGTCAGAGTTTCAACACTGTGACCAAAGGAAAAATTTATTTGCCTACTATCTCAGAGGTATCAGTGCATAGATAGCCAACTTCATTGTTCTGGGCCCATAGTGAAGCAGAACATTATGGTGGAAGAGCATTGCAGAGCAAAGCAGTGGCACTGATATTTATTTTTCATTTCTTCTGTATGAAATATTCAGTGTTTGATTGTGGTTTAGTAGTCACAAATTTTTGGTTTCTACTTGCCATAGACCATTTTTTATTTCAGCTTCAATTCTGAAGGATAGTTTTGCTGGATATAGCAATCTTGGCTGGAACTCAGTATCTTCAGGACTTAATATATATTACTATAATCCCTCCTTGTTTAGGGTCTTGACTGAAAAATCAGTAAAATTCTAATTGGTTTACCTCTAAATGTGACTGTTTTTCTCTTGTTGCTTTGAGAATTCTGTTCTTATTTTGTATATTAAGAATCTTATTTATAATGTATCTTGATAAGGACCTTTTTAAATTTTATTTAGCAGGAGCTCTAAATACTTCTTGAATTTGCATTTCCATCTCATGATTGAAATTTGGAAATTTTTCTGATATTTTTTGGGGGGATGGTATCAGGGATTAAATTCAGAGGCACTCAGCTACTGAGCCACATTCCCAATCCTATTTTGTATTTATTTAGATACAGGGTCTCACTAAGTTGCTTAGCACCTCGATTTTGCTAAGGCTGGCTTTCAATTTGTAATCCTCTTGCCTAAGCCTCCCAAGCCACTGGGATTACAGGCATGCATCACCATGCCCTGCTTCTAATTATAATGTCATTGAAAATGTTGTACATTCCTTTAGTTTGTATTTCAGTTCCTTTATGTATACCAGTGGTTCTTAGGTTAGGTCTCTTAATATTATCCCTGATTGACTAATCTGATCATGGTCTCTTACAATTTTTTCTTTGTCAACTTTATTTTCAAGATTTTATACTTGGTCTTTGAGGCCTGAAATTCTGTCTTCACAGTGCTCTAATCTATTGGTGATGCTTTCAACTGAATTTTTAATTTGATTATTGAATCTTTCATTTCTAATACTTCTGTTTGGTTCTTTTTCAGAATCTCTCTTTATTGAAATGTTCTTTTACTTCCTATATATTCTCTCTCAGTTAATCCTTATATCTTCTTTTTGTTTATCAATTATTTTAATCATCAATTTCCTAAATTCTTTTTCTGGCATTTCCTCCACTGTGATGTCCATGGGGTCACTTGTGTTGTGACCTATTTGGGATGGCTTGTTCCCTTGATTTTTTTCATATTATTAGTATTTTTGTTCATCTTCTGGGATGATTCTCTCTTCTACTTTTATATAAAGTAGTTTTTAGTGAGCTGCTTTCTCTTGACCCAGTTCTAACTTGCTGCTATGTCCAGTCTCTAATACCACATCGAGAGGAGATACTAATCCCTAGTAATTACAGGCACTTCAGAACAAAAGCCATATGCTAAGAAATCTTAAAAAAAAAAAAAAAAGCTTATTAATAATGTTCTTCAGCAGCTCACTAATCTGTTGTTCTTGGTCACAATTTTTAAGTAGGGTGTTTTCTTTCTGGGGTTTCAGTTATCATGCAGTTTATTTTCAGCTCTGACCCAAAGTGGTTGAACTTGTTAGTGGCATCTGTGTTCACCAAAGGGTGAACTTTCTTGGATGCCTGTGGGGTTGGGGGGGATGGGGTTGTGATCAGAACTATCCATCCAAGACGGTAGTGAAACTTTCATGTACTAGAGATAGGAGAATAGAATGTGTCATCCTATCTTCCAGATCTTTCTAAGCTTGGAAGAGATGTTTTCGGGCTCACCAGATTTGTTGTGAATTGAATACCCCAGTGTCAGCCAGGCTACTGATCCCAGCATTCAGATCACCTGTTTCAAGTGAAAAGAGTTTTTCGCTCTTTTCAGCATTGTAGGCTCCATTTGCTGGTGCTGAATTACTGTTTTGATTTACTCTTGGAGAGCTATGATAGAGTGGCTTCCTCTGAACCTCCTTATTCCATTCCCCAAAGGCATAGACTCATTATGATACCTTATTCCTGTCATTCAAATTGTAAAAAGCAAAACAAATGAGAAATGCCTCCTTCCTCTATTCCACCATCTTGCCATCTCAAATGATAGTTTTAAACAAGTGCTCTGTTTACTTTTAAAATGTTCAATTGCTTTTATTAAATAAATTAGTAAATACTTTTGATTACTATTTTGGTGAATTGCTTTATCTTTTGTAAGTGATTCTACAGTAACCAAATTGGACTTTGATCTTGAGCCGGAACCTCCTCCAGCCCCACCAAGAGCTTCTTCCCTTGGAGAAATAGATGAAACTTCTGAATTAAGAGTTTTGGATACACCTGGACAGGCAAGACATTTAAGACTTTGTGTAATTCTTTTTTGCCACATGAATGCATAGTAAAAGTATCATAGTGAATAAGTGCAATTTCAATTTAAAGTTTATCTGTGAACTATTTATACTTCTTATGAATGGACTGTTTTCAATTAAATTAGACTAAGTTGACAAGAAATTACAAAATTATTAGTGTTGGCATGCCATTGTCATTAGCTATTAAGCTAAAAAAGATAGAATAAGTTTCTTTAGCTAAAAAGGAGCATAGAAGCATGGTTGATATTTATTGTCATATTGCCTGAAATGCTGTTTATCTTCTAACTTGGTTAATAATATGCTATATACATATTATTATAAAATTAATGCTAGGGATGTGGCGCAATGGTAGAGCACTTACCTGGCATGCATGAGGCCTTAGGTTTTTTCCCCAACACCCCCC